>NC_140572.1:343085-708085 GCF_057381845.1 Rhamphochromis longiceps | reverse complement strand
CCAGCTGTTTTATTGTTTCTAACATTTGTAACTCAGTTTGTATTTATTCAGGTCAGAGTCCAGATGAGATGAGAGTCCAAGAGGTGAGCAGAGGTTAAAGTAGGAAACTGGGGAGCCACTGGTGTAGAGGTGAACGTATTCACTTGTTCGATTGCAGCTGGAGACACAGATTCCCTTCTGGGGTTGTGTCAGAAACCCCTCGGCCTCATCCAGATAGCAGCTGGTGTCGTCTGCATAGCAACGAAAACGTCTTATCTAATAATATTAGCTGGATCGATAGAAAAACGACGTGTGTCTGTGGGTGGACGTGGCCATCGACGACATCCCCACACCACCAGCAGCATGGACGGGATGAGTCCATGCTGGTCTTACTGGACAAATGTCACAGCAGAAATTCAGACGCATCACACCAGGAAACATTTTCAATCTTCTGTTGTCCAGTTTTGGTGAGTCTGTGAATTTTTAGCTGTGAGTGTGGTGTGGACGTGTTGCGCATGCAGAGAGGCTCTTCTTCATGCTGTGGTCGTACTGAGTGTTAAAGTTACTTCCTTTTAGCTCAGACCTGTCTACCAAGTCTCCTCTGCCCTGTGGTGCTAACGAGGGACCTGAAATCTCAGACCATCTGACACCAACAACGATGCCTGAGCTGCTGCCGTTTGTTGATTAGATATTTGTTTACATGTTGTCATGGTAGCGAGTTTTAAAATGACCTCCGAGCTGTGAGGGAGCTTTTGAAAGGAGAGCGAGGCTAATAATCATCATGTCGCCTCACCGCGCTGCTGAGTGTTGTGAACTAATGACTCTGAGTGTGCTTCCTGTGCTGTTAGCAGAGCTGCAGACGACTCTGGCACCATCACAACGATGCACATAGAACCAGAGTAAACAGAAAGCATCCTTCACCACACTCTGGGGTAAACGTGTGTGGATCACAGGAAGCCTGGCTCGCATCAGTCTGACTCACAGCTGTGCCCGATGCCTCGTATTTAACCTTCACTGTAGTAAATGATGCTAACTCACAGCTGAAACATGGCTGGTTTCCATGTTAGACAAACTGGGAGACTCCCAGTATACACGTCTGTCATATGAAGGCAGCATTGTGGGAGAGCCTCACTACAGAACCAGCGTTAGACTCTGACACACACACACACACAGTGTAAAATCATTCACACTGATCTCATCGTCAGCACGATCCTCTTTGGCAGAAATGTTAGGGGCAAAGTTAAGAGAGGAAGTGAGGAAGAGACATCCCGAAAACATGACTCGAACAAATCTGCTCAAAGATCCTGGATTTGAGACGGAAGCATCACCTCTGTTTGCTTTGAATCAGCTTTGACTCTAGACTTTAGTAATACCGTTTGCATTTGTCCATGATCAAACCCATCAAACTGGAAGCTCTTGTATAGGGTGAACTATTTAAGCTACCCTAGCCCAGGGACCCCTTACTGGGGATAAAGACTTTCCTAGGACCACCCGCCCCGCTGATAAAACTCTTCAATCATCGTTCTGATGGAAGCAAAACTCGAGGTAACTGTTTCTAATTTTAGCTGGTTTGGTTTTTGCATTGCTTGATTAAAATATTTGTCCAGTGTCCTAATTGGCTCAACCCTGGATGATGCACAAGCTATGACTCGCGGACCGCTGGAGGTCCGGGGACCGCAGTTTCAGATGTGCATCTTCTCTGGACCGACCCGGCCCTGACTGAAATATCTCAAGAAAAAGTGAACTGTGCTTGTAAGTGTGGTAATTAGACAGCGCTGTGCGTTTGAAGCTGTTGAGGGAGCCTTTTAGTGTGAGTGCACCATCAGCAAGCACCACAGAGGAACGAGTCCCACCCGGATTTACTCACTGCTGCGTTTCTCTGGACCTGATTTATAGCTTCGCTTCACAGAAACCCAACAAACCCAACAAGCAGGCCTAAAAATACCGTCCTCTGTGTGTGTGTGTGTGTGTGTGCGTGTGTGTGTGTGTTTGATGTCCTGATATAGAGCCGTGGGAACGAGCCACATTGAATGCACTGGAGCTGGAGGGGTCTGTAAAGGCTTTTCTGTTGTTGCTCTGTTATGGCAGCAGACCAGTTGTTGCGCTGCCACAGTTGGAACTGGCCAGTACAGATGCAGCATTTTGCTCAAGGGCACTAAGACAGCAGCTGTTGGTGAAGTCATAAAGGACTGGAACCCTCTGTCTCCTCTTCCCTCCTTTTGAACTCGTCTCCTCTCATCGCTCTCTTCATTTCATTTCTTTTTCTCCTTTTTTCACTTTCAGTTTCCTTTTGTCATTCCCCTGTTTACTCACCTCCTCTTCACTCATTTCCTTGTCTCCTTCCTCCTTGCCTCATTTCCACTTATCTCTTCTCACTTTGTGTCGTTCTCCACTTGTTCCCTTTCTCTCTGCCTCTCCTGTATCCTTCTGGTGTCCTCACCTTTTTCCCTCCTTCTCCTTTCCTTTCGTCTCTTTAGTCCTAGTGTGCTTATGAGTTTGTTAAGAGCACTCAGACTCTGCATTGTTGCTGCATAGTGCAATTCAATCACAGAAAACTGGAGGGCAAGCAGACGTCCAGAAGGAGCCTGACATTCGCTGTCTGAGGCCGCCCTGGTGCGTCCTAGAGGGAGATGGGCCTTTGTATCCTCAGACATACAAGCCTGAACACTGGCTCTACAGTTTCAGGTCTGGGAGGGGCTGTCTATGTTAGCGTTAGGAAGTCATCTTTCTGCTCTCGTCTGTTATTTAACGCTGTGGGCGAGAGGTTTAGGCCCCTCCCGTCTGTAATGATTTGTAGTGTTTGCCAGCTGGTTACAGGGCGTGGCGTCGTTGGAGTTTGCTGGAAACAAGATAAAAGCTCTGAGGTCGTTGTGCTGTCCGTCTCATCTCACAGCATCTTTTGTCTAAATGTCCAAAAAATTAAAAAATGTCAGTTTTATTGCGGCCAAAGACGTGCAGTAGGATTCAGCGCTGAACGCAAAGCCAACACTGACCTCAGCTCGCTAATATGCTGAATGATCCCATGCAGCTTTTTGCTTTCTGTCTTCATGAAGACACTTTGTTGGTCTGCGTTGTGCTGAGAGCCAGAAGGTCGATACAGACTAGTGGACTCTAGCTAGCATTAGCTTTGAAATAGCAACTCTCTGTGAGTAAGTACAGTTATAATAAGAACGGGCACAGTTCCTCGTTAGAGACAACTCAGGGTGAGCAGCGTTCTCAGCACCAGTGTGCTTAGACACCTGCCTGCATGCTGAGCTGTGCATGCATCGTGTAACAGCGCAACGTTCACACTGTAGTGACGTCCTGCTCATGTGAGGGCGCTGTCGTCTCTACAGGATATCGAGAAACACTGTCTCACTCCCTCTAAATTGTAACAGACAAGTGGGAGAGGATGGGGGAGCGAGGGAGGAGGGGGACAATAAACGAGGGAGAGACATGAAGAAGGGAGGATGGGAGATGATTGCATGGTTTCATTGTGACACACAGGAGGAGTGTGGCTACAGCAGCACAGTAATTACTGTTTACTTTGGACACACTCACAGACACACACACACTTACAGCCCATCACAATGAGTTGCTGTCTCAGCTGTTTGACTCAGAGCTGTTTTTAAGGCTCCACCTGAAGGTGCACTTGACAGCATGCCGATGCTGGAGGGTGGAGAGAGTACAGCCAAGCTGGACGCTGACATCGTGCTCTCTCATCTTTTTACACGACACTTACATGTAGCCGTGCAGTGCAGTCATACCTCCTTCATGATGTGATGACAGATATTTAAAAAAGTAAAGGCACCAGCCGTTTGCTGTTTTAAATCAGTCCCAGTCTCCTACTGTACTGGTGCACAGCAGGACACTGGTGTTTTGATTTTGGCGTTTTTAAAGCCAGATTTTGTGATGTCACTTTGAATCTGCTGACTCACTGGCTAACAACTGGTCAGAAGCAAGAACCGAAGCAATGATGACTAAAATGTACAAAACGAACTGAAAACAAGTGAGATAAGCCCAGGCTACGCCTGCAAGCCCCTCTGAGACCCCACGGCCTTACCTGACATCATGTCACACGTCAGGTGTTTCCATCTCAGTTCAGACTGATCTGTGAGAGAATAATGATCACTGTCTCAGGATAAAGAGTCATAGGATCGAGAAATGTCAGCACATTTCTGGAGTGAGAAACTTGAGGGACAAATATGTTTGCCACCGAAATACTCGAGGGGAAAAATATCAGGTTTTTATTGTTTCTATCAGCCGACACAGGAAAAGAGCCACAGAGTAATGAAGACAAAAGCACCAGCATGAGCAAGAATGGCAACGACGCCGTTGACTCGCCAATGGACTCTGAATCAGGCTTCACACGGACCCTCTGGTCACCATTTCTTTATTATTATCTTTATTCATATATGTATTTACTCAGTGGTTTCCTTTTGCTTTTTACAAACTGTCACGATCGGGCGAATTACACACAGTAGTTCGGCGTGCCCGTGTGGCGGGCTGGCTAGGGTTGGAACAGACACGCAGTTATTCTAGTAACGATCAGTGCACGAAGCGTGGCTTCAGAACTGGCGTTACAGACGGAGAGCGAGTGGAGCCGGGTTGAGAAAAAGGATCGAAGGGAAAAACACTCACGGTTGCTGAATCAGGCGGAGACTGACATCGGCAAAATTTCGGAGCTCCTGACATGAAGAGAACAATGTCTGAGCGGCGAACAGGTGGGTGGCGTGTCTCTCTTTTAAACCCGGCCCCGTGATCAGCTGATCACCGGCTGACACAAACGGTGCTGCCAGAACGAGCCATAGTGGGCGACCAGTAGCCTGACACAGCTCCTCAGCCTGCTGCTCCTGGTGTGAAGCTAAGCTAACATCCAGCAGGGACGTGCTCATGTCCGCTGATCCCAGAATGAGTTTGGAGACTCTCCGGAAAGAGGCCGACACACATGGTGGTCAAATAAGTGCTTTGTACATGCAACTGTTCTCTACTAGCATTGTAAAGATGAACATGAAGCACGGTGACAGTCTGCCTGGTAGCTTTGTAACTAATATTCTAATTGGTGTGACGCCGTTGACTCACCAGTGGACCCTGAATCAGTTTTTGAGTGTCAGAGAAAAATAATTGTAACAGCACATTTAAGACTTTTGATATTGATTCCAGGCTTATTTTTAGACGAATGAACTCTTTGTGCAGAAATACCTAATGATTCATCCTTAAAACTATCCTGACGCAGTTTCAATGTACGGCAACAGCGTTGTGTGACAGTGTGGTCTTACGTCTTCTTCCTCCATTTAAAATATGTGGTGCAGTGACCAGATGTCAGAGCATCAGATAAGCTGAACCCAAGCTGAGTCAGACCTGATGAGAGGAGACTGTCCAACCTTTGGCTGCATGGAAACAGCAGATTGTTGCAGAAGAGTCCAGCTGTGAGAGCTTTCACAGCGCTCCTCTGGTCCCTCAGCAGCCCCAACCCCCCCCCCCCCCCCCCCCCCCCCCCCCACACACACACACACACACACACACACACACACACTTGTCTAAATGACAGACCTTGCTAACCACAGGGATCTAATTGTAGCAGCGCTCCTCATACCCGTGTGTGTGTGTGTGTGTGTGTGTGTGTGTGTGTGTGTGTGCGCGCGCGCGCGTGTGTGTGTGTGTGTGTGTGTGTGTGTGTGTGTGTGTGTGTGTGTGTGTGTGTGTGTGTGTGTGTGTTGGTTGGCTATGTATCTCCATAAAGGGGGCAGAGTGGTGACGAGTAAGCAGCGCTCCAGGAATAGCATACTGTGCCCTGGGCAGCACTGTGGGGTTGTCTGGGTGGAGAGCTGGAGGAGCTGCTTATAGGAGGCCTGCAACACTGTCACTGTTGAGTACAACTCGATGAGCTGTATGTGCAGCTTCACTTCACAGCTAATCTTTACCAAAAGACAGTTTTTTCACATGTACTGGAAAAGAAAAGAACAGTGTGTAATATCAACTATGATGATTTCATTTACCTTCAGTGTGACGTTAGAAACGGCAGAGTCGAGATCCCTACAGTCAAAATAAGACTGTTTTCCTTTGCATTGATGTTCAATTTACAACAGTCGTCTCAAGGCGCTTTATGTTTGCGTGTGTTGATCTTCTCTGTGGCCTTCTGCCCTGCTATGAGCTGGTCTTAGAAGTGTGATGTAGGGAGAGAGTGACTCCTTCTGCATGCATACATGCCAGAGGTGGGGAGAACAGCTGAACAGCAGTTAGGGTGGCAGTGGGTTTCAAAGCAGCTTGTAGATGCAGTTTGAAGTTTCTCTTGCTGAAATATTCATGAGCTTCCCTGAATAAAATGTTGTCTGAGCATGTGTTGCTCTAAAATCTACTGATGCACCCCCCGTACTATCAGACCTCAGGCTGATGACAATCCCGACGGTCCCGCTCCTCTTTAGTCCGGAGGACACAGCATTCGTGGTTTTTTTTTCTGAAAAGAATTTTAAATTTTGATTTGTCTGACCTCAGAGCAGTTTTCTGCTTTTCTCTGGTCCACCTTAAACGAGCATTGGCCCTGATAAAAGGATTTCTGGATCAGGCTCTTCTTTGTATGACAGACATTTGACCTCCACTCATGGATGGCACGATGACCTGTGTTCACAGATGTCTGGAAGTCTGAGCCCATGCAATGATTCTATGATTGAATCATGTTTTAATGCAGTGCTGCCAGAAGGACCAAAGATCATCCACATCCAATATGGAGTTTAGGCCTCGTGTCTTCCACACAAAGATTTTTTCAGATTCGCCGCACTGAGCATATTATGTAGTCGATGAAACCCAGTCGTGCTGCTGACATGTGACCAGTTACAGTTACATACAAAATGGTAAATGGCCTGTATAGCGTCTTACTAGTCCCTAAGGACCCCAAAGCGCTTTACACATTCAGTCATCCACCCATTCACACACACAGTCACACACTGGTGATGGCAGCTACATTGTAGCCACAGCCACCCTGGGGCGCACTGACAGAGGCGAGGCTGCCGGACACTGGCGCCACCGGGCCCTCTGACCACCACCAGTAGGCAACGGGTGAAGTGTCTCGCCCAAGGACACAACGACCGAGACTGTCTGAGCCGGGGCTCGAACCGGCAACCTTCCGATTACAAGACAAACTCCCAACTCTTGAGCCACGATCGAGACAAATGTTCCTGCAGCTCATTTCAGCACCACTTACTTTCCGTCCTTATGCTTCATTCCAAACTTTTTTTGAGCCGACTTCAAAATCATCATATTTTCAATGAAATAATAAAACATGTCAGTTTGAACATTTCCGCTGTTGTTTTATGAAATAAATGTGGGTTTTTGAGAGCTGCAAATCATTTCTTTCTATGTCTCTTTTCATTTTACACAACTTTCCAGTTTTTCCTGCATTGGGTTGATATCTCATCATGTAGCCAGACAGTCTTTGACGTTAGCGGGTCCACCATGAGATGCTAGGTTAGTTGTATTCATGGTCTGAGGGCTTTCCCATATTCTGTATATGCTGTGTTAATATGGGTGTCGTGAGTGTCAGTGCAAATAAAACAAGGTATGATTATTTTAATGTGTCATGATACCTTTCTAATATTGGTACTGTGTTTTTATGCTAGCTATCTTCTGACTATTAGCTTCTGACATAAATGCTCATGTGATACTTGTGTAACTCTGGCGAATAAAAGCAATTATTTCTTAGAATACTCTTCAAAGTTAAGCGACTCATTCAGCTAAACTGTTGTCAGCAGTATTTTTATTTACCAAAGAAATGAGCTTGTAGTTGGAATTAGCCTGATGACTAAATCGATGTTTGGTTGCAGGTCATGGTTTTACTTTGATAAACCGTTGGAGCATTGGTTTCATTACAATAAGATGTGTTTGCTGCTGGTTGTCAGCAAAGTATTTAACAGCTGCTGCGTGTCTCTGATCTGTTTCTCAGTATATTTAAATAACTCTGAGAGACGTTAATCAAAGCAACGCTCCCTCGCTCTCTGTCTGGGGACACAGACAGTTAATCTCTCTTAACCTTTCCCCGGTATTTTCATTTCTGGCTTCGGACTCTTTAGTTCTGTGGAAACAAACCGCTCCAACTCTTCCTGTGAATAAGACTCAAAGGGGTCGAGAAATTAAACAGTTCTCTTTAAGTAATTTATAGAAAATGTTGTTTTTGACCACAATGTCAAACATATCAAGATGGGCACAACAGAGACTGAAGGTCAAAGGACCAAACAGTGTAACAGCTGACTGCAGTTCTTACTGGCTCACACTCGTCTTATAGCCTCATCATTTAAACTTTAGTCCATTTACTGGTTATCTGTAAGAGGGTCACTAACCATCATTTGGGCTTATTAAAGGCGTGCTGGGGCAGGGATTATTTCCTGAGACATTTTAATAATTCCAATCTGAGAGATTATCAGACTACAAATATATTCTGAGCAGCTTCTAATGTGCATTTGAATTGTTGGAAAATCCCAAAGGAAACGATGAACGTCTCAGGGACGTCAGAGTCCATCCTGTCTACTGAATCCAGCTGGACTCTTTGAAGCCGGATTCCTGCTGCCCGTCGATTTATTACACGTTAACCACTTGCACTGAATTTGCAGCTTTCACACAACAAGCTTCAGACAGGGTTTAAGAAGGGTGTAGTACACACTATTGACCACCAGATGGAGCACAGAGATCACAGGTGCAGCATTAATGAGCATGACTCTTCTTATCCTCAGATGGATCAGTTGTCAGATGAGGAGGTGGAGGTCAGAGAGGAGGAGGAGGAGGAGGACAGTGACAAGGAGGACCAGGACCTGGATAAGATGTTTGGTGCCTGGCTGGGAGAGCTGGACAAGCTGACACAGGTACACAGAGCATGAACAGTCCGTGCTTATCTGTGTTAGAAATGCAGCTGCATGTAAACACTCTCCTTTCTGCTTCGCCTGCCAATCCAGAGCCTGGATGACGGTCGCTCAGAACGGCCACCTCAGGAGAAGCCTCCGCTCAGACAGGAGACCAACATAGCCAACTTCTCCTACAGATTCTCCATGTATAACATCAACGGTCAGACATTTTATTTTTATTCTCCCTGTTTTCCTTTTTCCCCCACAGGACAATGCAGCCCACACCTTACTGTTTCCTTAGCAATTAAATAACAACCAAGTCCTAATCAGACGTACACACATCATCAGCAAGTGTGCGTCTGTAAAACGTTTCAGCAGCTCGCTCATCTGCATTTTAAAAGCATAATAAAAAAGTGCTTTTCTCTGTCGTATGTATTTGCCCTGATGTTTGGTGAAAGATAAACTCTGTCGGTACATTTTCAGTTACCATAAAGCGTGTTGTCATTCTAGTCTATAATGAACGACCTTCTGCGTACAGGTCGCTGACCTTTGTCTGTTCTTGTTCAGCCATGCCTGCTTCCTCCTCTTTGTTCCTGCCTCACATCCTTCTGTCTCTGCAGAGGCCTTGAATCAGAGGGAGAATGTGGATCTGGATGCTCTCATGGCCGACCTCTGCTCCATCGAACAGGAACTCAGCACCGTCAACGCCAAACCAAACAGCTCTGGTAGCATGGCCCGTCTGGGCATAACCGATACCAAGGTACGCACAATCGTCCCTCTTGTCGCTGGCTGTACGTTTACCGACTGCGCCTCTTACGCTAACGCTTTCTTTTTTCTCGTCTCTCCAGGTTCGCCAGAAGCCCCCAGCTGGGCGCAGCAGCCGGCAGCAGCCAGCAGGGGGCAGCAGCGGTGCTGCCGGCAGTGGTAGTAACAGTGTTAGCGGTGGGGGTGGCAGCAGTGGGGCGAGCAGCAGCAGCAGCAGCACCAGGGCGTCACCGGCCGGCACCATCAGAGCTCCTGCTGGGCAGCAGGGGAGACCAGCCCTGGCTTCTAACTTCAGTCTGGATGACATCACAGCCCAGCTGGAGAAGGTAACAGTAAAAAGTACACATTTGATTTTATTACAAAGAAGTGTTGGGACTCAACTCAACCCTAACTTGATGCAGAGAGAGTGAGGGGAGGGCAGCTGGAGGCTGAGCCCTGTTTCTCTGAGCTGTGGTCACGTTCTTCTGTTTGTTCCTGTCATAGTCGTATCACAGACATCACAGTGCAACAGTTTAACACACAGACTTCACAGCACAGATAAAGACGTGTGCAGCCTGCGACAGATGTAAGGCTGGTCTCTGTGGACTGTGTCAGCTTCCTAACAACATTTGGATGCTCGTGGCTGATGTGATGGACAGCTGTAGCTGCAGGCTGATGCAGCTTGTACCCGAGCTGCCAGCTTGGTTGTCTCCACTGTCACCTCGGTCACCTCGAGCTCCAAAAAAATAACATGGCTGTGGACATGTTGATGCTTCAGAACCCACAGGTGGCGTCACAGTGACCACATCCATCTTTCATGTTCGCTGTGCTGCCATGAACGTCATCTTTGCCACTCCCTTCATTCCCGTGGCCTTTAACACAGCTCAGGGTTCAGGTTCCAACCAGCACTTGGACCAGTTAAGGATGTTAGCGCTGTTTCCTCTTTAGCGTGATAAGCCAGACGTGTGACTGACCAGCAAATAAAGGCCTTTCCTGCTTTTCTGGGGGGGGGGGGGTCGGTCTCCAAATGCTTCCTAGTTAGTTTTTTGCGTGTGCAGATGTTAGGCCTGAACATAAGACAGTCCTGGATACACACCTGGATACCCTGAGGTAAGATCTGAATATTTCTCTGGTTTTCTAACAATAAGATGTGACACAGCCCTGATATTAGTGGGTAAAACTTTAAGGGCGGATTCATCAAGCACCACCTGCATCACCTGTCAGTGATGACACATCCACAGCACCACCAAAGTGCTCCCTTCCTGCAGACGTACTCGGTCTGTCCTCTCATTTCTTCTGTTTGTGTCTCCTTCAGGCTTCGCTCAGTATGGACGAAGCTGCTCGTCAGACCTCCTCCCACTCTCTTAGCTCAGCCTCCTCCTTCGCATCCTCAGCCACGATGCGAAGGCCCGGATCCTCTCAGAGGCAGCATCGACGCACGGGATCGGTCGGCACGGTCAGCGAACACGAGGTGAGAGCAGAGCTTGTGCTTCATCACAACATCAGCGTTACAAAGGCAACAAAAGAAACGAGAAAGACAGAAGTAAAGCGGCAGCAGGAGGATGGAGTCAGCTCAGTGAACTGGTCATCGGTCTCAGATGTGAGCGCGATGGCTCTGCACTGTTCTGCAGGCTTTATAGGAGGAACTCGAGTCCCGTAGACTCGGTTTCTGTGTCCTGGCTGTGGTTACGTGGAGCCGTGTCATATAAAATAAAAGATATTTGTATGTTTAATGAAAGCAAAGCAACAGTTACACAGCGGTGCTGCTTACAGTGTCTGTCATCAAGAGTTCTGTTACACAGAGACTGTAGTTGGATGAACGCTCGTTTCATGGGTACCTAAACCTTTTTTATAGCAGACACATTCCCGGGACGGCCTTCGTTCTTCTTTTCAGTGTTTTGAATTAGAAACCACTGTGACTCTCAGTATTTAAATAGCCCATCAAGTCATTTACTTGTAGACTGATCTTTAGAGACGTTGATTCGTTTGCAGTGACCACAGTCTGTTTGAAATGCTCGCCGTGGTTACTTGCAGGCTGGACTGGGTCTACCTCACACTGCAAAGCATGAGTAAACATAAGTGCTGACCTGTGCTCAGGGTTAGTGTTTAAAGACACTCTGAGACGAGCAGCTAGCAGCTTGTTAGTAGTTAAACAGCAAACTGCTGTCTGAGCACATCATCTCAGCGTTTTAAGCTCATTAGCGTATTATCTCTACGGGCTTGTCCAGCGTTTGTGTCCAGCTGGTCTGACGATGACAGGGCCTCTCTGCTCCTTCTTATGTCTTCTGGTTTGCCACTTTAGGCACGCTCGATTGTCCACTCGTCACGCTCCTCCATCACCTCAGCATCCGGAGTTTCCGTTAACTCGGCTTCTTCCATGGACTCGCTGGACAGCGTTCTGTGCGCTGACCCAGACGGCCAGCAAGTGACGCCCCCAGCAGAAGGAGCCGGTCGAGGTCATCCCAACACAGAGGTACACGGCTCTCTGTTTGTACGGTCCTGTGCTGCTGTAGCCGAACATAAGATACCTTACTGTAGATAATGTGATGACCAGTAAACTCACAAACAAGGAGGTCCTTTGGTTGGTTAGAGGTTAAAAGTACAGATATTCACTGCCTGGCATTACACCTGCACATCACACAGTAACTGCATTTACACGACACACACACACACAATTAAAGAACATGCGGAGCGCTCAGGAAATCCAAACACAGCTAAGTTCTGTTCATTTAGTTTGCTCCTGCAGTTTTAGTGGCTTGAGGGTGAAAATACGCTCATAACGAATCATATGCACGATATTATTAATGGATGCATACATCACTCTAGTGTTGCAGCTGGAGATGAGTGTAAAACGTGTACACTGCAGTTTCAGAAGACTTCCAACAGCATGGACGTTTCCACAGACTGTATGTAAAAGATGGACATTATGACAATAACACCAATAGCCTTAAACATGGATTCTAGCAGCCCAGCAGGAGGCAGCATAAATGCAGTTGTCCTTACTTCATGTGTGACTTGGCTGAACAGTTCCAGGTGAGGTTACTAGTTTAAGGCCTCCTTATTGTTACTGCAGCCTCGTGTCTGTTCAGTAAACTCAGACTGACGATAAATGGATCAGAGACTGTTGTGTAGCTGTCAGTCTGATTCATGTTCTCCTTAAAGACAAAGAAAGCTGAAGCCCTGACAGCCACACAGTGTGGAAGTGTACACTATACAGCAGTGTGGGTGAGCACTGGGTGAACCCACACTGAAAATGATCATTGGCAGCTGCCGATGGTTCAGATGGGACAGGAGGCTGTGGTTCATGCTGCCTGCCAAAGTTTGACGACAGAGACGGTGCTCTCAGTGAAAAGGAGCCTTTAACCCCCAACGACCAACCAGCCGTCTTTTTCCATGAGACTCAAAGTGTTTGGGACCAACGATGCAACGTCACCCTGTCTCCTCTCCAACAACACAACCTTGTCGGCTGTTTGTTACTGGTGTGTGTCGGGTTATGCTTTGTGCTGCTTCAGGCTTCGTCCTCGCCTCTTTTATAATCCACACTGCTCCAACAGAAAAGCTTCAGTGACGCGCACATGCCACCACAAATAACAGCTTCTTCTTCTTCCTTGCTGAGGAAGTTGAACCTCCAACCTTGTTAGTGCTGTCACCTTGTTTAACAAAAACCAAACACACCCTGTTACTGTGAGGAAACGGGGCTACTGCTCCAGTTTGTCTGAGAGAGCAGAGAAGAAACAATATTAGAATAATGGAAGAAGCAAGAGTGCGTCAGCATGTGAGAGTAAGACATGTTAGCAACACAAAACATCCAAATACTGAGAGGGCTGAGGAAGAAAGACACACAGAGGAGGAAGAGGAGAAGTGCTGTACTGTGTTTGCCGGAGCATTTCTCCCACAAGCTCATTAGAAAGTGGGACTCGTGCAGTCTAATCCCTGAGGCTCTCACTCTGACCGTGGGCAGCAGAAATAACCCCGTCGCTGGACTCAGTAAATTGAACTTTCTAGTTATGGCTGCTCTCGCGTGGACGCACAAAGGTTAGTCAGACATGAGCTCTGAGTTAGTGGGAGCCTGACTGTGGTTCAGTTCAGGACACGCCTGCCTGTTTTCTTTCACCACACAGCAGAAATATATTGATGTTGAATGTTTGAAAGTCCGATCGTAGAAACACAGTTAAGTCAGTATCTGGGCAGTGACACATCATCAGCTTTGATAGAAAACAGTGACCCTGTGATTGAAGCACACGAGCTGCAGGAATCGAACTTAAGCATGAATATAAAGCATGTTTCAATACTTGGATGAAATCCTTCAGTCTTTGTCTGGAACTCGTGAAAACAGTCACGTTGTGTTTCATCACGCTAACAGCAGCAGCTTTAAATGCTAACGTGTTTCAGTGCAGAAGATTTATATGTGGTGAAATTAAAAGCATCATTTTAACTAAGTGCATGACGTCACGTTACTTTAGATAAAACAATCAACTGTCAGCGTTTACCTGCTAGTCTATAGTGTAACGCATGGAGTTGTACTGAGACGCTAACAGTGTTGTAACTGGTGTGTATGACTACACAATCAGACACCTTTGGGTTCACCACGCACTCTGGTTAGATTACGCTGACTTAGTAGTTGTGATTATTATTGTTAGAAAATTGAGTCTGTTATCGTCTTGTAAACACACTGAGCTGCTCTAACAGTGTCATAATTCCTGAGAGCTGTCCATTCAGAATATTTAACATCCCAGTCATGTTTCCAGCCTCGCCTGTCTACATGTGACAGGACATGCCTGATCTGGTTGTTTCTGGGTAGCAGCTCTTTTTGTCACACACGCTGTGGACGGGTCAGTTATGTGTGTCTGACCTAAATATTATTTTTAATCTGCGGCTGTCACGACAGACCTAATGCTTTCTATAAAATAGTTTCTAGAGATTGAAGCAAATGTGCAGTGATCAGATTATAAAGATGAGAAGAGAGAGGATGGGTTCGCATCATTTTAACATGACCCCAAAATAGCAGGTCAAAGAACCTGTGTCATTGTTGAAAGTGCCTCCTGGTGTGTGTTTGGTCAAAGAGTTCACACTCGGTGCGGTGGCTCTGCTCATGGACAGGAAGTCTCACCACGCCACAGACGTGTCTGCAGTTTCTTTCTTAGCTTTGCCTTTAAATTCGAGTAAAACTGTACATTTAGTGACTCAGTCGTAAACACTGTTTTACTGCACGGCTGCTGCAACTCACTGTACTCGTTTCTGTTTACATGATTTAGCCTTGATGTCACGTTTCCCACATTATTACCCAAACTGCAAACTAAACAGTTTGTCCTTGAATCCATTCAGCATGTTTGGCACCATTTTCCTCTCCTTGATGGAAAACTGCAACCAAAGCAACAGTCTCATTGTGCTCCTGTCTTTATTGTGGTCTTTAGAGAATATGTGCTGACATTTGCAGAGACACATAAAACCTGAAAGTCTCCACTGTGACACCGATTGCCTGACACTAAGTGCTCTTTGCCATCACCGTCGTGGTGCTGTGACACCACAGCGTGTCCATGTAAGAATACCCTGCTACATGCTCCATGTTCAATAAGAGACACACTGGTTTGTATTAGCTAGTGTTGGAGCCCATTACTGGACGTCTGTGGGACTGCTGCTTGTGTTGCCTCCTGCTGACTCTGAGAGAATGCAGGTTTGATGTCATGCTTTCAAATCCAGAAATGACGACACAGACCTTTTACAGAGAGCCACAAAAATCAGCCCAAAGTCCTGAATTAACTGGTGTCTTTGCACTTGTAGTTTCCTGAGCTTTGTGGTCATGTGACTGTTTTGTAGTTTATTTTAAAAGCCCTCAAACTTCACCCAGGGTCCGTCCCACATGATGACATGATTTGTTAGTAGAGTCGGCTCAGTCTGGTCTCTGCAGACAGTTTCTACATACTGCTGCTGCTGAGCTGTACAGGGAGTGCAGAATTATTAGGCAAGTTGTATTTTTGAGGAACAATTTTATTATTGAACAACAACCATGTTCTCAATGAACCCAAAAAACTCATTAATATCAAAGCTGAATGTTTTTGGAAGTAGTTTTTAGTTTGTTTTTAGTTTTAGCTATTTTAGGGGGATATCTGTGTGTGCAGGTGACTATTACTGTGCAGAATTATTAGGCAACTTAACAAAAAACAAATATATACCCATTTCAATTATTTATTTGTACCAGTGAAACCAATATAACATCTCCACATTCACAAATATACATTTCTGACATTCAAAAACAAAACAACAACAAATCAGCGACCAATATAGCCACCTTTCTTTGCAAGGACACTCAAAAGCCTGCCATCCATGGATTCTGTCAGTGTTTTGATCTGTTCACCATCAACATTGCGTGCAGCAGCAACCACAGCCTCCCAGACACTGTTCAGAGAGGTGTACTGTTTTCCCTCCTTGTAAATCTCACATTTGATGATGGACCACAGGTTCTCAATGGGGTTCAGATCAGGTGAACAAGGAGGCCATGTCATTAGTTTTTCTTCTTTTATACCCTTTCTTGCAGCCACGCTGTGGAGTACTTGGACGCGTGTGACGGAGCATTGTCCTGCATGAAAATCATGTTTTTCTTGAAGGATGCAGACTTCTTCCTGTACCACTGCTTGAAGAAGGTGTCTTCCAGAAACTGGCAGTAGGACTGGGAGTTGAGCTTGACTCCATCCTCAACCCGAAAAGGCCCCACAAGCTCATCTTTGATGATACCAGCCCAAACCAGTACTCCACCTCCACCTTGCTGGCGTCTGAGTGGGACTGGAGCTCTCTGCCCTTTACCAATCCAGCCACGGGCCCATCCATCTGGCCCATCAAGACTCACTCTCATTTCATCAGTCCATAAAACCTTAGAAAAACCAGTCTTGAGATATTTCTTGGCCCAGTCTTGACGTTTCAGCTTGTGTGTCTTGTTCAGTGGTGGTCGTCTTTCAGCCTTTCTTACCTTGGCCATGTCTCTGAGTATTGCACACCTTGTGCTTTTGGGCACTCCAGTGATGTTGCAGCTCTGAAATATGGCCAAACTGGTGGCAAGTGGCATCTTGGCAGCTGCACGCTTGACTTTTCTCAGTTCATGGGCAGTTATTTTGCGCCTTGGTTTTTCCACACGCTTCTTGCGACCCTGTTGACTATTTTGAATGAAACGCTTGATTGTTCGATGATCACGCTTCAGAAGCTTTGCAATTTTGAGACTGCTGCATCCCTCTGCAAGATATCTCACTATTTTTGACTTTTCTGAGCCTGTCAAGTCCTTCTTTTGACCCATTTTGCCAACGGAAAGGACGTTGCCTAATAATTATGCACACCTGATATAGGGTGTTGATGTCATTAGACCACACCCCTTCTCATTACAGAGATGCACATCACCTAATATGCTTAATTGGTAGTAGGCTTTCGAGCCTATACAGCTTGGAGTAAGACAACATGCATGAAGAGGATGATGTGGACAAAATACTCATTTGCCTAATAATTCTGCACTCCCTGTATAAGTAAACTGAACTGAACTTGTGAGTGCAGGTGTCCGTGGGCAGTGTGGGTTGTTTTTATGAAAACAAGTTTTTGCATATGACTGTCACATGATATGTGTCTTAATCTCTTGATATCTGCAGTAACCTTGTATTTGTGCTACATGCTACAAAAACACTTTAAGATGAAGAAAGTTAAAGGCGTAACCTTTGAAGCTTTTTGAACTTATAGGCGAATCGGGGAAAACTGCATATAAACAGGTTGTAGTCAGGGCTAACCTCACACGGGTCACTGGGATGTAATATCCTTCCATTAAGAGCTGATCAGTGCTTTAATGTGTTTGCTGTGTGTGCAGTTCTCCTTCACAGGTTTCCCTCTCTGATCTCTGCCTGACCATTGAGCTTTCTGCTAAACTACCACGTTCAACCAATCAGCAGCAGATCGATTCACCGGCACTCTCTCTTTCTTTTTCAAGCACTCGTATTTGGACAGGGAAACCTCGCTGATTTTGAGAAACATAGCGGGAAAACCTTCTCACCTACTGACCAAGGTGACACCCCACATACTTCTGCACACTGCCCCTCTGCCCTCATGCGTCAGCATCCATCCTCTCCTCCACCTTCTTCTACATAAGTCAAATAAACATGCATGTGCACGATAAAACAAGAGTTTTGGCGATGTGCTTGTTAACTCTGTTCACCTCGCTCTTTGCCTTCCTTTTCTAACTCTGTGCTTGAGCCTTGTTTTGCACAGCTTTGTGGATGCTTCCCGTTGCTGTTCTGATGTTGCTGTGTGTGCGTCTCACTCAGCACCTGCTCGGTTTGTGTTTGTCACAGTGATGCAAAAGCTGGTTTGCCTTCAGTCGTACCTGCAGCCAAGTGCAGAGACACTTTTGAATTAAGGTTTGCTTCATGTATGAGTGAAGGCAAATGCTGCTTCACTGGACGTGTGCTACGTGTGACATATGTGCGTTTCACTGGTGTACCAAGTCTTTGAAGGTGAAGACCACACAGGACAAAGTTGTCATAAACTCAGTATGTACCTGCTAATATGTCATTATTTCTGTGTGCATGTTGAGTTATGAAACCTCGCCTGATGTGAAACATCCACTAAAAACCAGTGAGCGTGTCGCTGGAGCACACCCCACCTGTGTGCTTTTCTGTTTGCCCTGTTTGCCTGTAACTGTAAAATCTTGGGGATTGTGAGGATGTAGGATTACTTCTGATAATGAGACCAAGCACAGGTAAGCAGGTGTGACAGCCAACTCTTCTGTGTCTGCTTTTACAAGCTCCAACCAGCTCAGCCGGTGTTGGACGCTGCATTCCAGTAAAAAAGACTAAATGTGTGTGATAATATTTCATATTTCATATTGTGGCAAAGCTCAGGCTGAATGTGTGAGCGCTCTCCTGGACAGTTTAGGTTAGCTGCTGTTAGCAGAAACCACGGTCCACAGGCTGTCTCTGTGCTAACGAGCGTTTGCAGCCAGCAGCAGTAACAGAGACTGGTGCTGGTATTGATAATGGGACCAGCTACCCGCTATATAGAATCGTTACTGGGATCAGCATCCCGGCTGCTGGTGGAGATCAGGCGTTCCCGCTTTATTTTCAATAATTTTTTTATTCTTTTTTAAACTCGTTTTTCTTCTTATGTTATTTTTTACCAACATTTTCACGTCTTATGTGTTTTACTGTTTATTTTGAACTTGCACTAACTGCAGTGGGAGTTGTATTAACACTGAACGTGGACGTCCGTGGACGGGAGCGTGGCAATCGTAGCTGTCGGAGAATCTGTGGTTCTTAAGCTGCAGGTTGTATTTGTGTGTATTAGGAAGGCCAGCTTAAATACCAAGCAAGTAAGGAGGCTTTATCCTGATTGGATCGGCAATGACAGGATTTCATTGGAAGAAAAAGCAACTGTGGCACTTTGATTGGATGTTACAGGAACGTGCCAAATTTGCAGGGGTAATCTCCTTTGGAGGACAGAGGGGTGATTCCCTTCCTAGGAGCATCAAACGTAGACACGTGCACACAACGCAGCCAGCTGCCCGCAAAAACTCCAATTTGAGGAAAAAGGAATATCATCCTAGAAATCGACTGCATCAAACAGCGTTTAAAGCTGGACGTTTACATAGTGCTGAATGATCAAATTATACTTGAAGAACTTTCTAATGATGCAGTATCTCATTGCATAGTATTTGTACTGTTCCTGGCTCTTGTGTCTAAGAATTCAGTGAATATACTGGAACAAATGTTTTACCAGTGTTCTCACACCGCTGTGGGTCAGACCGTCTCGCTGCTGCCTCGCTGCTGCCTCGCTGCACTATTCCTGACTCTGATTCACACAACATGCTCGAGCTGTCTCTGGGAAGATGGAAACAGTCCGTGTTTTCTTTTCATCTGTGTCCCAGATTAGAGGACGCATAACGGCCCCGACCATCCAGGCAGATTATGAGCTTCTGGGCCAGTCTAATTCCTGCAGCAGTGATTGCACTGCGGGCGTAATTATCTGCAGTCATTAGACTGTGTGTGTGTGTGTGTGTGTGTGTGTGTGTGTGTGTGTGTGTGTGTGTGTGTGTGTGTGTGTGTGTGTGTGTGTGTGTGTGGATGCAGCAGGTCTGCATACTGTTTTTGTGTCAGTGTTACACTGCCTCAGCAATAAGTCCACACACTGCTGGCCCAGTTGTGCAGTTCATCTGTGCGCTGTGTTTTGAGCTGCAGCACTGAGGGGACTCATCCTAGAAAACTTCAAAGGCAGAAGCTCTCTCCCTGAGCACAAGCTCATTTTAGCTGCTTCATAATGTAGGCCAGCTGAATATGTGTGAGACAGAGAGACGATGATTATGCTGCAAGATGGAAAACACAGTGATGTCAGAGGTCGGCGTGTTCAAGTATTCAAAAATGAAGCTTTGTTAGCTCTCTGGGCTTTCTTTGGGCATTAGCTGTGGTTTGTCTGACTTTCAGTCAAGCCATGCATCAGACCGTTAGAGCCACTTGACCCTCTCTGAGTTAATCAAGCATCAAAACGGCCCCAACTGAAAGGATGAAAGAACCAGTTTTAAATATGTCCAGAGACACTTTGTTACTAACAGCCCATCACAGAAACCCACCATTTGTTTCACTGGCTTTAGTCACGTCCTGCCAAAGGTTTGACAGGAGCCCTAAAACTGATCCACCAGCAGTGAAGACATGGCCTCAGTGGAACGGTGGCTGTCAGGCCGTATCGGTTCAGTCTGTGCACATTTGGTTTCATTTGTTTCTTGGCAAAAGATAAAGAAATGAGGGGCGGCTCAAAACTTTTGCACAGTGCTGTACCTCTGAATGATTGTCTGCTTCCATATATGTTTGTCACGACAGTTAACTGTGGAACCAAGTGGAATAATTAAGGCCAGTCAAGTATGGGCACTGGATTATGAAGCTCTTTATGAGCTTAGGCTGTTCGCTTCAGTGCTGCTTGGAGAATTGTGTGCGTGTGCGCGCGCATGTGTGTGCACATCCTTCGGTGTGTTTTGGGGGTGGGGGAGGGGAATGAGGGAAAGTGGCTGCTAATCTCCTCCTCCTCACCACATGGCTCCTGTTTTCATGCAGCCTGACTGACAGCAGAGCGCCTCCATACTCAGACCCCTTAAAACTGGATCCAACTCAAAGAGAATGTGAGCGGTAGAGAGGTGAGGTGAGGACAGCAGCAGGAGAAAAGTGAAGGAGGAGATGACTGTGTTGGGCAGAGCACAGCAGGAGTGCGAGTCTGTGAGGAGGGGGCATGAGAGCCTGAGATAAAGAGATCAGTGCTCTTCCATGTAAGCTTGCACAGCAGCAATGCCCCTCCCCCAGCTGGGTGCATCTCTCCCTCCGTCTCCTCCTCTCATTCCCTCTGTCTCGCTTGGCCGGGGAGGATGTGACAGGACAGGGTAGCATCTTTCACTCTGGGATTGACTCAGTAAGTCTGATAGCTCGTTGATACAGGAGGCTGTTAGTCTGCAGATCAGCTGATGGTTGCATCAGCATGAGCGTACGCGGTCAGTCTGTTTGATTCCAGGTCTTGTGCCTGAAGCTGCTCCGATCCACCGTCTTCCTCCTCCACTCCTTCCTCTTCCTTGTTTTGACGTGATAAAGCGGCGTCTGTCCAGGCTGAAGTAGCGGCGTGTGCTCAGTTTGGATAATCCAACAGCCGTGCATTAATCCAGTCTCATTTTCCTGTGCTGTCCAATAACGCGCTGATGACGATGATTAAAATGAAGAGACGCAGGAGGAGAGGCACGCCTGCCAGCCAAACTCTTCCCGTGGTTCCTCGTAGTTTGGGCTCCTGAACAGCAGCTCTCTGCGGTGGCGCTAACCTGTTCGGCCTTTCTACATCAGCGCATCCGAAGCCTGGTGAGACGGGAAGCTGGCACACAGCCAGCTGGGAATGCATCGATCCTACCCAAACATTAAACGCCGGCATTTCCTGGAGTTGGACTTCTCTTTAATTAAACCTCGCAAATATTATTTGACATCAAGCAGACACAGAAGTGTTGGCTGTTTGAGGGAAACAAACGATGAACTCATGTTGGAGGAGTCAGGTAGGTGACGGGCTCGATGCTGAGTGACTGCTGGCGTTTGCATTGACTGACCGGTGTGTGTGTGTGTCTGTAGGAGGAGCAGGCTGCCAAACTGAAGGCAGAGAACATCCGACTGGCCCTCGAGAAGATCAAGGAGGCCCAGGTGAAGAAGGTGAGCCACGCATTTGTTGTCTGGTAGCTGCGTCTGCGGCACGTGCTCGCCGCACTTCATTTTCTGGGTCAAGTCAGTGTTACTCCACACTGAAAGCTCTGGTCAGTAACAGCTGGGGTCAACATGCACATCAAACACACACGCAGACACACACTGAGCACTCTACATAATGACCGCTGCAAGTTAAGTTCCAATCCCAGAGAGAGAGAGGAGGGATTACCAACCTGGATTTACCCCCCCCCCCCCCCCACACACACACACACACACACACACACACACCCAGCTACCTGTGTGTGTGTGTGTGTGTGTGTGTGTGTGTGTGTGTGTTGAATCATCTGTATGTTGATCCTGCACAAAGCTCCAGAAAAGTGATCTTTCAGCACCATGTCTGCAAAAGCCCCATTAGAGAAAGAGGCAGATGTATGAACAGCTGTGTGCACAAAGCCCATAAAATCACACTCAACCCATCGCTCACGTTTTTTAATAATACAAGAATGAACACTTACTGGCTGCATAGAACTGGCTCTATACGAAAGTGTGATATAAGGTGGCTTTTGAGATGAGGTTGTTAAAAATGTAATCATGTATGTGGCGGCGCGGACCCACCACAGAGACCAGATCACGTTTCTGCTTTGGAAACTGTCAGAATTACAGTGAAATCTTTACTTTGACTCAAACGCACTGCTATCACTGGTGATTGGTGGTGATTAACACAAAGAGAACCAATCACAACAGGCCGTAATTCAACCTGACAGCAGCCTGTCTGGACTTTACCAAAGCCTGCAGGAGCTGTGCTCACCCCAGCTTCTGCCAATATGAATGTCAGAATCTACGTGCAAGCTTTCTTACTGAAAACAGTGTATTCAGATGTTTTCTAACATTTGAATTCAGTTCATGATGCACTGATTTCGGTTCTCTGACATCACTGCGTAGATCAGGGGTGGGCAACTCCAGGCCTCGAGGGCCGGTGTCCCTGCAGGTTTTAGATGTGTCCTTTAACCAATACAGCTGATTTAAATGGCTAAATTAGCTCCTCGACATGTCCTGAAGTTCTCCAGAGGCCTGGGGCCCGTTCTTCGTACGTCGCTCACTACATCCAAGATCAAATGACACATCCAAGACCAAACCATCGCGCTAACCGTGAGCTCGCTAATCCGGTTCCCCGAACACACCTGCTGTTGACGATTAGTACAGCTGGCTGAAGTAATGTGCGATCACTGGGTGTCGTAAAAGGGGCTACGCATCGATAGCAGAAACAGTGATTGGCAACCCTCTGATTGGTCGGCGAAAATGTCGAAGGAGTGCGCTCGGTATTTTTCGGCAGCAGAGCAAGAACTCTTGAGTGAGGGATGTCAGGAGTTTCAGAGTTTAATCAGAACCCAAGGGAACACTGCAAAGGCTGCAAAAGCAAGGAGAGAGGGCTGGCAGGAAGTTGCTGACAAATTAAACTCGTAAGTAATCTAATAATAACAATAATAATGGAGTGGATTTATATAGCGCTTTTCAAGGCACCCAAAGCGCTTTACAATTCCACTATTCATTCACTCTCACATTCATACACTGGTGGAGGCAGCTACAGTTGTAGCCACAGCTGCCCTGGGGCAGACTGACAGAAGCCAGGCTGCCATATCGCGCCATCGGCCCCTCTGGCCAACACCAGTAGGCGGTAGGGTAGATTTATTATATTATATTATATTATATTACATTATATTATATTATGTTACATTATATCCTCTTTCACATTAGAGCCACGACAGGACCCACTAGAACATGGGAACAAGTAAAAGTGAAATATAAGAATATTCTACAGAATGGTAATATTTATCACTTATGTTGCTTTTAGTCTCTTGAAAAGAGACCCTGGAATACTCTGTTGGTTTGTTCATAACAGCAACCAAGAAAAGGGCAGAGCAAAAAAAGACAGGTGGTGGTCCTGCACCCCCTCGTCAACAAGTTGGTTAAGTAAATAATACCCTCACGGGAAAATCGATATCTCTCTATGAGCACACTGTCGCGCTGAGCTAAAGGATCCTGTCTGTCCCGCAATATACGCTGAATTCTGAGGACTCTCCTTATCAATCTTGCACCTTCCGCAATGGGCTGCTCGCGTATACGGACAGGACATGGCTGCGACAGGCTTCCCAAATCCACCTTCGCTTTTATAGCCGTGGTCTCTCATCTTGATTACACGAAGTAATTTACAATTACTACTCTGAAATATGAATTACATCTGTAATAATCACATACATGTAATAGAATGTTAATAGTACATTTCCCTTTTTTAGGGAATGACCTGTATGTATCTGTGTGAAATCAATAAAAGGATCAAGTGCTGCATTATCTTTAGTTACATTGATGTTATTTATTTATGGTGAAACAGTGGTGGAATATCGCTGTTGCTTTCGTATAAATGACGCGGACATACCTGCGTGGCCGCGATCTAATCCTGTTTACATAAAGTAAACCTGCTCCCCAGCAGGTTTACGCTTACGGCTCTGTTGCTATGACAGCAAGTCCCGGATGAGCTTCGGGGAACCGAACGATCCAAGATCACGCGAAATCGTCAACAATCTCATCCAGCTAACTCACTTAGCGCGGTACGAAGAACGGGCCCCTGGTAACGAACTAATCATGTGATTCAGGTGTGTTGACCCAGGGTGAGATCTAAAACCTGCAGGACACCGGCCCTCGAGGCCTGGAGTTGCCCACCCCTGGCGTAGATGATGGTAAACCTGAAGAGTCTAGAAAGTTTGCACTGTTTCGCAGCATACAGAATGACATACACCGTGCTAGGAGATGGGAGAAATATTCATATAGCAACATATTTTATCATTTTCAAAAAAAAGAAACAAGCCTATACTAATGCTAACCAATAAATGAACGAGTACTGTAAATATAAAGTAATCACGTTTGTAACTTTCTGGAGTCATTTCAAGAAAGGCTTCAATAAAACGAGTGTAGCTCAGCGCTGGTTTCAGTGTCCGAGATTTAATTAAAAACAAACAATAAATTGTGAAAACAAGAAGCTGAAAACAACGATACTATTAGCTTATATAAAACATTGTGTTAGCCATTCCTCAACCCATAAAAAGCTAACATTAGCCAGTGCGCTAGCCTAAAAAGAAAACGTTAGTTGCTAGCAACATTAGCCTGACTAAGGTTAGCTTACGAGATGTTAGCAGCTCACATTTAGCCGTGTTACGTACTCTGCTCTCTCCTCCTGGTCCTGCTCACAGCTGGTGATTCGTGTTCATCTGTCAGACGAGAGCTCAAAGACCATGATGGTGGACGAACGGCAAACGGTCAGACAGGTACAGCTCCTGCTGGTGTAGTCATGCAGTTAGTTTAAAAAGCAGTAGAGTATGAGCACAGCGCTAATCTCACAGTTGGTCCCTGTCTTTAGGTTCTGGACAGTTTGCTGGAGAAATCTCACTGTGGCTACAGTGCGGACTGGTCACTGGTGGAAACCATCAGCGAGTTGCAGATGGGTGAGTGCACGTGCACACAGAGGCTCTTCTGTCTGCTCATGACGTCATGTGTACTCCTGTTTCCTGAAAGCAAACACAGGGAGAGAAGTTACTAAAAAATTATATAATATGTTGGGTTTTTTAATGTGCAGCTCTGCTAAAAGTTCGTGTTGAGGGTCCCTGATGTGTACAAACTAATGCAAACCCTTCACACAGCACACACAGAGGTTTCCACCACAAACGCGTTCCAGTTCAGTCCTCCAAAATCCCAAATACACGTCCGTCTGACAAGTGGGCCAGAAATGGGAAGGGAAAGAGGAGCATAAAAATAAACACACACTCAGCAGCATATTAAACATATCAGGTCCCCATAAGGAGAATCGTGTGCTAACGGCTGTCTAAATGACTCGGGTAAAGTTTGTAGCATGCGTGCTTGTTGTTTTTGTCTGCTTCCACTTGTCTTTGCACTAGGATGATGTCGGAGTAAATGTGCAGTCATATTCGTTGTGTTCCCACTAGTGCTGTCAGCGTTAATCTGAAATGACGTTAACGCCACAACACGGCAAATCTCCGTTAACGAGCTACCGCAGATCGCCCCGCGCGTGGGGGACGGCGTCAACACGTTAACGAGCTAACTGCGCTAACACACAGTTACGCACATCCACAGTATGTCGGATGTGCCATTGCGTGGCACATCCGACATACTGTTTTACTTTAGTCCATGACGCGCTTACCTTCAGGGTCATACGTCACATGAAAACCAAAATAGTTCCAAAGGCCAGATCTGAATGAGGGTGGGGGAGGTTCAATTTGCCATGTTGCAACGAGAGCTTAACTTCTGTCTCGCTAGCTTGCCCTGCGCTCAGTGAATCTGCGTTCGACTACTCCGCCTAGGCTGCACTGTCGAGCGCAGATCCACTGAGCGCTCAACACAGACAGCATCGTCAGAAGGAAAGTTGATAAAATAAATTACAAATTTTGTATTGTTCGATACATATGCGTACCGAACCGAAAGCACTGTATCGAACGGTTCAATATCCATACGAGTATCGTTGCACCCCTAATATACATATATACATATATATCTATATATCTCACAGATGGAAAATGCAGTATGAAAGTACAGCTGGTGGCTGCAGTGGACACTTAGATGACCTCATCCCTAAACACCAGCTGTTGTGATCCACAATCAGAGCCTGAGTCATACTTTTTTAAACTGTTCCCATATTTACACATGGACACTACGTGACGTGTCTTCTTTTTGACGTCCCACGCTGCTGCACCTACTTCCAGTCATACAGTCTTTGTCTCCAAAAGTTGATTCTGTTCATCTGGACGTAGCGTTTTGTGGGAGAAACGTTTCGTCATCATCAGGTGACGTCTTCAGTCTCAGCTGACTGCAGGTTTCAATCTTATAAACAGGACATTTGCACAATGACTGAAACCAGCCCACTGAAGGAACAATGGGCTGGGAGGTCAGTTCCTTAATCTTAATTATGCAAATTCTCACGACCATTGATCAAAACCCGCTGATCAAAGACCATTGATCAATGGCCATGAGTCCCATTCACAGAGAGTTGGGGAATGGCTGCAATCATACAGTCTTTGGGAAAACATGTTGCAGGTGAAATTCTAGGCTCAGGCACTTATTTTGGGACAAAAATATGGAGCGTTAAATCTGTGTTTTGATCAGATATGGCTGATGAGCAGTGGTTGACAGATATTACTGTTCGGTCCCCCGTCACTGTCACATCTGGTTTAGCATCACTGTAGCTCCGTGTTCAATGTGAGCTCTTAGAAACTGAACCTGGTTTTATGGGTCATCAATCAACAAGAGGATTCTTTTTAAAATGCTCTTACCTGTTGTTAGATGAGTGTAACGTGTTCGTGTTCACCGTGTGAAGCAGACTGGGATTTGTGATCTGGTGCTACCAGACTTTAACCAAACGAGTGAAGCTCAGTTCTGCTGTTTAGCTTAGATTTGTAATTGTGTTCAGTGATGTTTCGCCATCAGTGACAGCACAGATATTCAGCTGCAAACACACACACTTCCTTTGGGGGTTGAACTGCGTGTATGTAGCACACACTGTACTACAAGCTTCCACTCAGTTTAACACACACACACACACACAGTCTGTTTGTAGGTCCAGTGCAGTGATGCGTGTGATCTAACCTACATCTTCAGGGCTTCTGCTGAATTGCGGTCAGCAGTGTTATGAAAGAGAGCGGGACGTCAAAGTGTGTTTGATCACATCCAGCTGAATCTAAAGCTTCCTCGTTTACACAAATCCACACGTCTCTCAAAGCTCTGCTTACAAACACAATCTGGGGTTAGATTTAAATCCAGCTGTACTAATTAATCAAGTAAGTGATGCTTTCCACGTCTATTTCCACCCACCACCCCCCTCACATTCCCACACCGCCACCAGCACCCTGCTGGGCACCCTTTAGCAATAAATTGACTTCCTGTTTCAGACCTGAAGCTGATGTCGCTGTGCACAGCAGGAATGATCTAATGAGGATTCTTCTGCTGATTGAAGGAAAGCTGACGTGTATCAACAAACACGCCTCTTTAATCACATGTTAGTATTCATAAACTGGTCAAAAAACTCCCATCTAAACATTTTTGGGTTGTTATTGTAGGAAAATTAAAGTCTCCTGTTTTGAGATTTTAAACGTGGACGTACGGAAAGCTGAAACGTGTCAGGGCGGCGGGGACATTTCCAGATCTTTAGCTCGTGTGAAACACTTTGTGCTTATCGTTTGCTTCATGACAAAATCTTTGAAAGTGTTAGTGGTGGACTAGCAATGATTTTAATGCTGCGGTCTGGACTTTGACTGTATGCAGAGCGGATCTTTGAGGATCACGAGAACCTCGTGGAGAACCTGCTGAACTGGACCAGAGACAGCCAGAACCGCCTGATGTTCACTGAGCGCATAGAGAAGTATGCTCTGTTCAAAAACCCCCAGGTGAGACATATGCACATGTAAAGCACCCTGCAATTATGACCCAATGTTCAAAAGTTCAGGAATCGGCTGATAAGAATCAAACGCCGTCGCAGAGACACGCGTGACAAGCCGCCTTGTCACGCGTGTCTCTTCTTGGAAAGCTGGGTGTCAGAGGAGGTGCAGAAGCTTCCAGGCAAATCTTGTAAAAGGTAACAGGTGATGAGCAAGGTGGAGAAGTGGCATGTTGTCCCTCACAGCGCCGCAGGACACCGCTCTCATTCATGGGGCGGATTCTGGCATGTTGCACCAGCTCGGAGTGCTCCTCCACATGCAGCATAGTGCAGGTCACAGCGGGACTTTTTCCTGAACATTAGGGTTGACCTTAAACCAGAAGTTGGACAATAATGAGCCGATTGCTGCGACTTCTCGACTGAACCTTCTCTTGGACTTCCAGCTCCTCACCTACCCCTTCTTTCTCATGCTCACTGTCTACTGCAGAACTACTTGTTGGGGAGGAAGGAGACATGCGAGATGGCCGAGAGGAACAAGGAGGCTCTGTTAGAGGTCGGTCTCTATTTTTATTCTTTTTTTCCTCATCAGATTCCCTTCTGTTGGGTCCTTACATGAAATGCTAAACATGTAGAATGTTTAGCATTTAGCATGATGGTTTTAATTTCAGGCGAAAATAAAAATGGTGTTTTTGTATGTCAGGAGTGTTTCGGGGGCAGCTCAGTGTCCGTCCCTGAGATGGAGGGTGTCTTATGGCTGAAGGAGGATGGCAAAAAGTCCTGGAAGAAGCGCTACTTTCTGCTGAGGGCTTCGGGCATCTACTACGTTCCCAAGGGCAAGGCCAAGGTGTGTAATGGAGGCAGCACTTTGTCATACAGTCAGTGTTTGGGTGCAAAGTTGTGAGATACGTGTGTTTGTGCAGGCATCCAGAGACCTGGCGTGTTTCCTCCAGCTGGATCATGTTAATGTCTACCTTGGTCAGGACTACAAGAGCAAGTACAAGGCTCCCACAGACTACTGCATGGTGCTGAAGGTAGGTGGACATGATCTTCCACTGCCATCTAGTGGTGAAAAACTGTAGTGACGCTTGGATGGGTCTAAAACTAATAGTATCCAGTGAGTTAATGCAGCGTGTTTTTGTAGCACCCTCAGATCCAGAAGAAGTCACAGTACATCAAATATCTCTGCTGTGACGATGTCAGAACGCTGCAGCAGTGGATCAACAGCATCCGCATCGCTAAGGTAAACGTTTCACAGTCTCCCTGTCGTATCACACGACGGCTCTAATCGGAGATGATTCACTCGTAGTGTATGATGTTGGTGCGGCTCACAGGCTGTGGGACACAGGACCATGCTGGTGCACCATGAAAAACTGGGAAACTATTCTGGATATGATGTATGAAAACAAGTATAAATTGAAGAGTTTGCCCGTGTTTAGGATGCTGTTGTTTATTTAAAAACAAACAACAACAACTCCTGTTTTTATTGTTAAATGATGTGCTCTAATTCTTTTCCATGGTCTAACACCCTGTGCCAGCTAACTTTGCCAAACTTTCAGCGCTCTGATTGCCTGTGTGCTCCTTTTCTCAGCCTAGCTGTTTATAAGAGTGTGTAACCTGAGACTAAAGTCCACAGAGCTGTGACTGTGTGTGTGACAGCCCACAGATGGGATCTAATAAGCACGCCTCATACTGCCTGCTATTACTTTGTCATTTTCACTTATTCACTACTGATTTATGATCGGCGTGCTGTTACTGACACCTCCCCCCCAAGTGTTTATTCCTGCCCACAGCCTGATGCACATGGGGGGAGCACTGTGGGGACGCTGTGTACTTGCTGAAGCTGCCTTTCTTGTGTAAAGTGTCACCTGTGTATGTGTCCATCAGTACGGGAAGCAGCTGTACATGAACTTCCAGGAGGCAATGAGGAGGTCGGAGGCAGCCTATGATTGGTCCTCCCTGTCTTCGTCTTCCATCAAGTCTGGATCCAGCTCCTCCAGCCTTCCAGGTCCGTGTGCCTCCTTTGGTTGAGATCACTGGCTGGTAGGGCGGGGCTATATCATACCGTTCATGGTAATACTGGTGTAATGTTGGGAAACGCTAAGAAAATGAAATATCGTGATAGAATATGGGTAAAACGCACATACACAGTGCCTTTGTTTACATACGCACATGGCGGAGAAAGTGGATCGTTGAATGAAACAGATGAACCTGAACTGGTTTGTAAAAATGCTGCAGCTTCACTGGTGTGGAACTGGTTTAGCTTTCGTCCCTCAGACACACAACAAAGCACTATTTTTGGTAGCGCATGCTAGCGGGCCGTCGTTATTACCGTGTTGTTTGGAAAATACGGCGCACTTAAAATCAATCCTTTGATTTTTCTGAAAGTCGACAGAGCCCCTTATAATCCCGTGTGCCTTATGTATGAACTCTGGTTGTGTTTACTGACCTCGAAACGATTTTATGTGCACGGCGCTCGAAAATCTGTCAGATGTTTCAGTACGACTTTGCAAAGCTACGAAGCCGCACCGCTTGATGGATTGTGGGAGCATTACGGCTATCGTAGGCGGAGCCTCGCGGAGTGATACGTGCTGCGCTTCAACATGATATTACCGTATTGTGTGTGTATAACCTCTTTTTAAGTTTTGTGGATGTTATACATGGTTATGCTGAGGATATGTCGGCCAGTTTCCACTGGAAACGCCTTTTGGTTAAACTGTCAGCGAGGAGTTTGCATTTGCACTGTTAAAGTTTATATAACTTTAATGCAAAAAACAGCTGCTTGTTTAAGTGAAAATACACTGATGTTTGTTTGGTTTTTTTGCACTAATAAAGTTGTGGAGTCGTAAAATATTTTGTCTCGTGTCAATTATACCGTCAGTTATATCGTTATCGCAAATTTTCAAACGTATATCGTGATAAATATTTTTGGTCGTATCGCCCTGCTCTACTGGCTCGTTCATACACAGCAAAATCTCCAGTGTTAAATGAACACTTTTGACAGTGTTATATGTTTAAAAGTAACCTAGTCAGTTTTGAAGATTAACAATGGCTAACACTGAGCAGTGCTGATTTTCTAACACTGGAATATTTCTAACATTTTGAGTTATTTTCCAGTGTTAGAAAATCAGCACTGCTCAGTGTTAGCCATTGTTAATCTTCAAAACTGACTAGGTTACTTTTAAACATATAACACTGTCAAAAGTGTTCATTTAACACTCAACAGTGTTGTATTTAACACTCAGAGGTGTGGACCCATATAGACACTCTCTAGTGTTAATTTAACACTGGAGATTTTGCTGTGCAGTGTGTTGTTATGTATTACATGTGAATGTATATCTCACCTACAGATAAACACATTAGGGCTGAAGGAGCACTCAGGGCCTGATAAACATTGCTGTGGAAAGATCCCTGCAGCTGGATTCTTTCAAACATGAGCTAAAAGACACACTAAAAGCACTGTCATCAGTTTCTCAATGTTTTGTTAACCCTCCAGAATCCCAGTCCAACCACTCGAGCCAGTCAGACAGCGGTGTATCAGAGATGACATCATCGGGCCACACCCGCTCCCAGAGTGTCGTCAGCTCCATTTTCTCTGATGCTTGGAGGAGAGGAACACAAGGAGAGGTGCGGTCATGCTCACAGTGTGTTCCTCCATCATCTGTTTGCTTGTGTTCTGCCTTTGCCCATGTTTCCCCTCTGCTTTCCTACCAGCGATCAAAGATGAAGGGACGTATGCCAGTTCCACTTTGTGCAGGAGGAGGAGGGAGTGGAGGTTAGACAGGAAGTGATGTAACTGGCATGTTAACAGCTTGGCTGCAATCTTTAAAGCACTGGTTTTATTTGAAGTGACACTTGAGCTGCAGTTGTATAAAAATGGACAATCATGACATTGAACAGTTGAGTAGATGTGACAGATGTTTTCCTCGACTTTAGGCCTACGATGCTTCCTCCAGCATTTCTGTGCATTAGTTTGAAGGCCTTGAAAAGCTGTTAGTGAATCACAGTCTGTGGTAAATCATACGTTCATTAAAACCCAAACTGTACGAGTCTTAAAAAAGCTACAGTAAAAACAAGCAAATGTAGATGTTGCAGATGTGTAGTTAGGATTCAGGACTTTTCGTTGGTCGTCAGAAAGCAAGTAGCTGCGAACACAAAGCTAATCATTCAGAGTGTTTGCAAGTCAAAGATGTTCTTTTTGCTGCTGCGCTGCAGCCAGTGTCATTATATCATGTAATGTAACACAGGCTTGTTGCCATTACTGTACGTGGAGTGGTCACGCTCACGGGCACGATGACCCCAGTCAGGTTAGAGTCAGGACCATCCCGCCAGCTTGTCTCTATGGTAACATGTATATGTTGGTTTCCACCTGTTTTAAACGGCTGCAGCTGACCTGTTGGATTTTCTTCCTAACCTCGTGGTGTGAATGCCCCCTGCAAACATTTAATGAATGACACTGTTTAACTAAAGCTAACCAGACATGTTTGAGCCCGGCTCACGGTGAACATCGTTGAGTTTGATGCCAGATCAGAGGCCATACAAAGAGTTTGTAAAGAAAGCTGGAACGAACGTGGAACAGCAGCTCAACCACAAACTGCCTAAGACGCGTGTCAGAGGAACCTGACACCTGCCCAGAATATGAAACGTGTTAATAACATTGAACTCTAACGCTAATAATAATGTTGAAATATGCATTGTTTTTCTGTTTTGATGAACAAGTCCTAACTGACTTGGACATGCAGTGATTCAGCAGTGTATTGATTTAATGAGAAGGTTTCCACTGTTCATTGCTAGTATGCTGACAGCCTGCTGCTGGCCTTACGTGCCCCTCTGCGCTAAAACGTTAACATTATAGTAACTTCAGAATCAGAGAAACTTTATGAATCCCAGATGGAAATGGAGCAGCAAATATACAACAAACAACAAGAACTCGTATTAAATTAGTTTAGGAACAAAGTTACAATAGATAAATATTGAGATAAATAGATAAATATATAGAGATATAGGAATATATACATATGAATATAAAAGGACAACTTGTAACATTTTATACGAGATAAAATCAGTTTGGGGGATTTAACAATAAACTATGTTGATACAACTGCAACAAATCAAAAAACTGACTGAAACGCAACAAACAAACAAGGCATGTTTTCAGTTTTATTGATATAGCGTCAAATCACAACAACGAGGTGCTTTATATATAAGACGCTCCAATAATACAGAGACAATCCCAACAAGCAGACAAACCCCTGTGAGCCAGCATTGGGCGACAGTGGCAAGAAAAACTCTTTTTAAAGGAAGAAACCTTTAGCAGGGAGGAAGACAGGAAACAGAGCACTGTGGAGGATGTTAATGATAATTAATGATTAAATACAAACTGGTGTATAAACACATATTTAATAATATTTCTTTGCAAGCTCCTTTGATTAATAACAAACACATTCAGTACCTTTGTATGTAAGGCATGTTAAGACCTCACACGATTGGATTGTAATGACTCTTCAGTGAATGTTTGTGTGTGTTCTCTGCACTCGTTTGATGTTTCGCCTTCTTGTGGATTTTTTCATTTTTAGAGCTTGTGGTCATTTTTTATTTGTTCCCTCCTTTCTCACCACGTCTTTATCCTGCATCCCACTCCCCGCTCTGATCTCTGTCTCTGCAGATGATGAAGATCGACCCGATCAGTAGACCCATCCCTGTGCAGATACCCAGCCTCTCCCCCCAGCCGCTCCCTCTCTCTCAGACTCCACCATCCCGGACCAGCTTCACTGACAACCTCGTCCCATCTGAGGAGTCCTCCCCGTCACCGCCGTCGCCTCCCGCACTGCCCCCTGTAGCGAGCGTGGCCCATCAGCCGGCTCCTCCCGCCTCATACGTGAAGTACAGCACGCTGGCTCGCCTGCAGAGCCAGAACCAATCCAGAACACAGCAGGCGGGTGCCCCCCCACCCTCGCTTTCCAACTACAACACCCTTCCAGCTGCCTACAGCACCTCCCCTCAGCTACCACCATCTCCTCCCCCTCCTCCTCCACCCACGGCACCAGCGCCGGGCTCAGCCATGGCAGCATTGAAATTTGGCCCTCCAAGCCCATCCGCTCTTCCACCACCACCCCCACTGGAGGAGGAGCTGGCACAGGAGCCCTCCTATCTCCCACCCCCTCCTCCCCCCGAGAGCCCGGATGCCAATGGGTTGCCACCCCCACCACCTCCAGAGCCCATCCCTAGCTCATGCACTCAACTCTCCAACACGGGCCTCCAACAGTTCCTGGCACAGAAGTTTCCCAACATGGTGTATGACTTCAGCCCAGCAGTGCCTGATGATAACTCTCCCCCACCTCCTCCTCCACCTTCCACTGAGCTGTCTCCTCCAACCTCCCTGCAAGGTCTCCGACCTCTGTCACCTAACGCACCACCTCCTGCACCTCCCAAAACCTTCACTGGAGGATTTCCCCCTCTCACTGCTCCCAAACCCTCAGGCCCCTCTTCCCTTCCCATCGCACTCTCACCTGTGTCTCCAACGCAGCCACAAGTTGGACACGGATCATTTAAAAAGCAGCAGAGCTTCTCCACAGGACACTCCCCAAATCAGCCACCTCCCACTCTGCCAAAGCAGCACAGCCTTTCCTCCAAAAATCTTGCCATCTCTCCCTCTTCCACCTCCTCTGCTGTCTCCATTGCAGCTGCTACCTCCTCTTTGGTCAAACAAATTGTCAATCAGTTCCCAGGAAACCCTGCCCCTAACTCCAACATGGAGGGATCCAAGATCGCTGCCCCTCTGTCTCCTCCAGCAGTTAAGGCCAAACCAAAGTGGCAACCTGGCAGTGTCGTGGCTCCACAATCCCCAGAGTTCCCGCCACCTCCTACCGACAGCTCCCTGGGAGAGTTCCCTCCTCCTCCCTCTTCTTCTTCGTCCTCCAAGACAAGTTCGCCCATAAAGAGGTCGCCTTCCTCCTCGTCCACGGGATCCTCCAAACGGGGCCCTCCACCTGCACCTCAGAGAGCCTCCTCTATCCGCTCCAGTTCATCAGGAGAGACCCAGGAGGAGAGGCCCAAGACGGTTGAGAGCCTGGTTAGCAAATTTGGCCAAGCTCCTCAGATGAGCACCTCGTCGAGCTCCTCGTCAGCGACAGGGTCACCTTCTAAAGACTCTTCCTCACTTCCTGCTCCGCTACCCAAACCAGGGAAACTGAATCTGGCGAACCTGCCGCTGGCACTCCAGGGACTGCAGACCGGGCAGCACCACCAGCCGGCTGACTTTCAGTGTCCTCTGCCCCCACCTCCTCCTTCCCAGCCTCCTCACCTCGATTCATCCCCAGACTACTTCCCACCTCCCCCCAGTGACTCTGAGCTCTTTCCTCCTCCTCCTCCTCCCCACCCATCAGATTTTCACCAACCCCCAAAAGTGGCAGTGGTAAACCCCCAGCCCCAGATGCAGTCACACCAACATCCGGCAACCTCCTCCTTATCCTCGTCATCATGGAAACAAGGGTCACTGAAAAAGGGGGCGGTCCTTCCTCCAACACTGAACCGGCGAATGAGCAACACGGCCCAGTACGATAATACAACATCAATGCCCCTCTCACCACCACCTCTATCTCAGACCCCACCCCCATCACTGTCTTCTTATTCCTCCTCACCTGTTCCCCCCACCTCCCCCAAATCAGTCGCTCCAGGCTCCCTGGCACTAAAGTCTCACTTCCTGGAAGACCTAAACCGAACCCTTAAGAGGAAGTCTGTGTCTCGCCACGGCTCGCTTACCTCCTCCCACCTCATATCCTCCTCCAAGATGGAGCTTGTGGGCACCATGGACGACATGGCACTCCTCCCCCCTCCTCCACCTGAGCTCCTGCAGCAACAGCAGCAGCAGGGAGTCCGAGGACACTCTCAGACTTTATCTCGCCACCACGCACACTCCCACTCCGCCAAACACGCCAACATCTCAGGCTATGCAACGCTGCGGCGAGGCCCGCCTCCTGCTCCGCCGAAACGGGACCAAAGCACCAAACTGACCAGTGAGTGGTAAGGGAAGGAGGACGCTGTGGGTGGAGCTTAAAGAACTGAACTCAACAATTTGGTGTAATTGTTCCTGAAGAGAAAATAATTAATGTCTCTCTCCTTATCCGTCTCGCTCCATCCTAAACCATCCACCCTCGGACTCTGAGGAAGTAGCAAGTGTCCTACTCTTAATCTCAGACCCTGATTGTTAATATTAACCTCATTACTCTTATCATTAACAATACATGTTTAATCCAATAAGTATGAAATATGTATATATCTGTATACAAGCGAAGCAGAAAAGTCACCTATCGAGCTTTTTTCACAACGTCTGTGCAGCTTAATTGAAACGCAACAAGAGACAAAGACTTTAACGGCAACAGAGACCTTTTGCTGCAAAACAACAGGTACTGCATGGAGCAGTGGCAGTGATGTTACTGATCAAGGAAGGGAGGGGATCATTGAAGGACGGCACAGTGTGTAAATGTGTATTGTGAACTGAGGGGGGGAGGCAGGCGGGGAGCCCTTAGAGGGAGGTTTGCCATTTATTTCCAACTGTTTTTGTGTGTTTTTATATAAGATTATTTAATACTGGAAAGATATTGTTGTTATAGTTATTTTAAGATTTTAAGACGTGTCCGGAGTGAATGAGTTTGACTGGGGATGGGTCTGCCTTCTTCTAAAGATCTGGGCTGCCAAAACTATTATACAGCCAGTTCCTCTGGGTTTATATTTGGGTCATTTCTAAATAAGTCTCTTTTGTTCCACTCTTAACAAACCGCCAAGTAACTAGCAAACTGTTTAGGGTTAGCTTGCATTTTAGCCACATGTTAAACAAGCCGAGTTTGAGAAACGAGAAGATGCTACTTTTGAAATCAAGTCCCTCCATAGAAAGGAGCAGATGTGAGGTTCATGTTACGTAGGTTCACCAGTTCACCAGTGCTGACTCCCAGGGCGTAAAACCAATCGGTTGAATATCTGCTGATTGAAAACATGTTGTATGTCAGGTAGACATTCAACCAGGGATGCTGGGCACAGATTATAAACAAATTAGGACTGAGATTACATCACACGAGTATATTTGCGCCAGTTGTTTTCTCGTCTTCCCTCTGTAGAGGCCATCGGGATAGACCTGGACTTCTTTTCTCTCAGCTGTCTGTATTTAAGTGTTATGATGAGTCAGGTTCTCTGAGCTCAGCTTTAGTGCTCCAATATCAAAGACGTCCTTTTAATGACAGACACAATCACCACATTTTTGTTGGTGGGCCTCCCTCAATGTTGTAGAGGTCTTCCTGTTAAAAGGAAGTCATCCCCCCCCCGCTGTCACCACTGTCCTCACAGAATATCGTCACACTGTAACGTCTTTGCCCGCACAAGTACAAGGCACTCAGCCACTCGTTTTGGTCCTATTGAATAAAAAGTTCATTCATTAAGTTCATTATGTAAATCCTTGTCATGCTGTGTTTATCAGGTATACTTGTAACTGACAAGTCCTTAGCCGAAGAGCGTTTCACAGTCAGACCTGCCTCTCTTTCATCAAATGTGCTCATGCAGCCAGCTTCAATGGAAATGGGTTAAATGGAAATTATAATGTAGACCAGAGGTCCCCAACCTTTTTTGCTCCACGGACCGGTTTATGCCCGACAATATTTTCGTGGACTGGCCTTTAAGGTGTCGCGGATAAATACAACAAAATAAAACTAGTACCGGTACCGAAAAAAGAAGATTTATTCATAACACACGTGAAAAGACCCAGGAAAACAGAGTTAACGATAAAAACGACAACAAAATGACGCTGAAAACCGATAAAAACCCTGAAAACTATACATTTCACACCTGAGCCTCAACTCTCGCGGCCCGGTACCAAACAACTCACGGACCGGTACCGGTCCGAGGCCCAGGGGTTGGGGACCGCTGATGTAGACTGATGCAGCAATCTCACAGTAAGAAAACCACCCCGCGTGTGACTAATGTTTGAAGTCCTAGCACCAGCTGATGCTAGCCTTCCATGTGTAAGCTGTGTCAGTGTCAGTAATTAGTTTTTTCTGGGTCATGGCTGAGTGAAATTTACATGCTACTTTCCCACTGTGCAAGCTGGGGTCAGGGTGGGGGCGAGATGCAGACAAAGTACATAGAAAAAATCCAAACATGAAATAACCTGGTAAAATATGACAAAGATGCTGCCCAAGCCTAACAGTCCACCAATGAAAGAAGACTGTACGAGTGTGTGTTGTTTTAACTCTTCAGTCACTTTGTTAGTTAGCGAAAGTGTGCGACCACTAAAGTAATCAAACACTAAAGGATATGCTGGGAACAAGTGCCTGAAAAGCAACATGCTAACTGTTAAAAGCATTGTGTTTACATCACGCCCTGACCACCCTAAAGCCTGGACTCGTATGATCTGTGACATACTCACTAGCATCTTTGTGTGACGATGTAGCCAAAAAACACTCATCTCGAGCTTTTATGGGGCAACAACCTGATAGGATGACCGAGAGTAGCACAGCTCTCTGTTGGCCTTAATGTTCCATTGCTGGAACGTGCTTTTGAAAATAACAACAGCTTCTATTAGGACAGGTTCAGGTGCAATTAACTCATAGAACCATGAAATGCACAATTTCACTTTTCTATTTACTTTTGCGCCCCCTGGTGGTGTTTTTTAAAGAGTAGACGGGGCTTCAGTCAACTGCAAGTCTTTTGAGCCCTGTTTAAACAGTAACACTGTTCACACTGAGCCCTGATGTTAACCTTTGGAGTTGAAATATCTATCAGATTAAGGTGACAGCTCTGTGAACTGTTCACCTACAAGATTCACTGGTTGCAGGATCCCACCCACATGTACAAACATTTGGGGTTAACGTTTGGTTAAAATAATATTTTGGGGGCTGTGGGAAATGATTGCGGATATTTTTCAGCACTGCCTGACACGAGGAAAGAGCACCCTGTTAAAAAAATACACTTCTCTGGTGCTAAGAGTGTGGATACAACCCATGACACTAGTCAGCTATCGCAGTTAGCCTTTGTAAGTCAGTAGATAAAGTCACACATGAATGACTCTGTTTTTAGCAACATGTCTTCTGGTAGTAGTCAGAGGGTACATGTGGTTAGAGTAGCAGCAGGACGTTTCAGGTCAGTCAAGTCGTTCGTCTCATCCTTCCACTCTTATAGTTACTGAAACTTGCTCTGTCATTTTTGATAAAGTTTTTAAATCCATTTTCTGATCTTTCTTTTCTATTTCATGTGCCGCTTAACCTCACTCTGTCTCTACCTTCCAGTTTTTAATCCTGAATGAAATGATGAAAATCCTCTGCATGACATGTCACCACCACTGCACCAGCACAGATGCCAAAAATATGATATTCCTGCCCCAGTTTGGCAATCATCTCAGCTTTCAGTTGTTTTCCCCCTCCGGTTTGTAATTATGGTGAGAAAATGGTTTAAGTTTGTTTTAACATTTCAACCACCTGTTTTGTGATATTGTTGGGGAGGTTGGAGGGATTCACCTGAGAGAAATACTTCTATAACCCACTGCCCTGCAGGAAAGTACTCACTCGGTGTGTTTCAGCGACACTCGAGATACAGTTTGACGCTGATTGATGTCTTGAAAATGTCTTGCTCAAGGACACCCAGCAGAGCTGTTTGGTGTCACGACTGCTGTTGCATTTAAAATAAAGGAGAAATGATTCAAACGTGTGCACATCTGAACGTTTGTACACAGGTCTGTAAGCCGTGTTAGTGTGTGGATCCATGTTTCTGGCAAGCTAGCAGAACTCCATCATGAGCATGCCTGTTAGAGGGTAAACTGATGCAACGAAATGCACACAGTGCTGTATGCTTAAAGTGTGTGATATTACATTTATGCTGCAGTCTTTGTTTATAAAACATCCACAAAATGAGTTGATCAAGTTGATCAGCAAAAAGTGTAGTTTGTCTATAGCAGGGGTGGGCAACTCCAGGCCTCGAGTGCTGGTGTCCTGCAGGGGTTTTTTTTGTTTTTAAACCTTTATTGAAAGAAATTCTCATATACAAAACAAGTCAAGGAAACAGAGCAGAATTGTAACAATTTACATTATAAAGATGGTGAAGCAAGTCATAACTTTACTGGGAGAAAATAAAAGTTTCTACGGTAAAATAATAAGGAATATGGACCTTTTGACACAAGCAGGAACATTAGAATAGCAAGTACTTTGTGATTTTACAGCATAGTACAGCAGTCTTTTTATTCATATTTGAAATAAGCTTGAGTGACTTAAAATATTGACAAAAGTAATTCAAGAAGATGGTAAACAGAGGAGAGGCATCTTCCACTTACATGAATGAATAAAATACACAGCACTATTACAAAACTGACAACATCTGAGATTTCAGAGTCCAGGTTGTCCATAAAGTAAAGAACATCCTTAGATGTGAAGGAAGGTGTATTGGAAAATCTGAGTGAAACCCAACAGAGTATTTCAAACCAAAAAGCATCAACATACTGACAAGTGAAAAATAGATGCTCTAATGTTTCTGGATCGGAAGAACAGAAAAGAGTCGGCCTCTAAATTAAACCTTTTATACAGGAGTTCTCCAACTGGATAAATGTCAGATAAGAAGTGTTTCTTTCATTTTAGGCACAGGTGGCTACTTTAGGTAAAAAGAAAATGACTTTTCTTTCAACGTGTTATCGAGGTCATGTCTGACATTGACATTATAGTTACAGAATACTGTTTGCTTACAGGTATTAGAGATTAAATTGTTTGTCCTTTATTGAGGTATTACCTATCGTCAGTGAAGGTGAGCATGTTCTTATTAGTGAAATCTTTCAAGTATTCACGATAAGATTTAACAGTGGTGTGGGTATCGCTTTACAAACATTATAATTATTAAATGAAACGTCTATTTTATATTTATCAATAAATTCTTCATAAGATAGCAAGTTTCTGTTTTTATCAAGCAGATCAACAACAAACACACACCGCTATCATACCAGTCTGATTTAAATAAGGACTCTTATTGATGACTATGACCCTGTTATTCCACAACACAGAATTGCGGGTGAAAATTAGTTTCCCAAAATTCAAAGCTTGCTTATAGAAACTAGACAACTTAAAAGGAATCTTAAACATTTCAAAATCACATCTGAGCATAAAATCTACCCCGAGCTTATTAAAGAGTTTGTTTGGATTATAGCACCACATAGATTGAGGGAAATGCAGTCGTTCATCCATCTGAGCCTGAACGCAGCAATAATGGATTCAAAGTCTAAAGCTTTCAAGCCCCTGTTTTCATAGTCTTTAACTAATTGTGATTTGCGTATATAATGTGTTTTATTTTTCCAGATAAAGCTGAATATAATGGAATTGGACAGTTTAATCATTTTTGCAGATGTAAAAATTGAATAACAGGGGTATATGAGTCTTGAGAGTCCTTCTGCTTTAGACAGTAAGATACGACCTAATATGGACAAATCAAATGTTAGCCAATGATTAAATATTTTTTAACTACATTTAATCTAGGAGTTATGTTATTATTCTCTCCATCCTTAATATTTTTACTGATTATTAAACCAAGGTATTTTACCTCCTCTTTTACTGGAATATTGTTAATAGTATTTTGATTACAGCTGTGTACAGCTAAGATTTCACATTTTTTAAGGTTTAGTGTTAAGCCGGATGCTTTGAGAATGAAAGGATTTTATTAATTGCAATAGAGACCATATTTACATTCTTTAGAAATAAGGCCGTGTCATCAGCAAATTTTAAATTCTTTATCAAGAATGTTTATTCCTTCCAGATCTGAAGAGAGTTTGATATAAATGGCATTTCGGCTGCAACAATAAACAATAACGGGCTAATAGGGCATTACTATTAGCCACGATTCATTTTAAAACTATTAGAAAACCCTTGATCGAGTGCAATACTACTTGTTATATCTTTGCACAACATTTTCACTACACTAACAAATCTGGGACCAAAACCCACAGACTCCAGAGCTTTAAACAAAAAATTATGCTCCAAAGAATCAAAAGCTTTAAAGAAATCAGGAAATAAGGCTATCATTAGGAATTAAATAATTGTAATCCAACATATCTAATACTAAACGGGTATGATGGTGGATATGACGTCCTTTTATAAAGGCTGACTGTGTCTCGTCTATTATTTGAGTTATTCCTGTTTTTAATCTGTTGGCATAAACATGAGCTAACTTGCATAAACTAGTCCTTGTTTGGTTTAGGAAGTAAAGAAATTATTCCTCGTTTCATAGTTGGAGAAAGCATGTGATCATTTATACATTCATTAAATACCTCTAGTAATCTTTAATGTCACAATGTCTGTAAAATTCAATTGTGATTCTGTCGGGACCTGGTGATTTACCACTCGCCATTTGGGAAACAGCAGCATCCAATTCAGCCAAAGTGATTTCAGACTCATTGAGAATTTTAAAGTACGTATCAATTTGAGGATTTTTCCCCGGATAGAACTAAAAAAAGAATTGGTTTCTGAACTGGAATAATTTGTAGTGTAGAGGGCTGAATAGAAATATTAATATAATTGTTTATTAATATAGTTTTTGATAGTCTGTTGGTCCAACAACAACAACGACAATCCATTTAGCCCTTGAACTAATGAAGGCACATTTTGCTTTGTCTATATAAAGTTCATCTGTACTACATCTGGTTTAGTTCTGTAGAGTTTTCCTCTGTCAGACATGATATGTCTGTATTCATATAGCACTTTACTAGTCCCTAAGGACCCCAAAGCACTTTACATATCCAGTCATCCACCCATTCACACACACATTCACACACTGGTGATGGCAGCTACATTGTAGCCACAGCCACCCTGGGGCGCACTGACAGAGGCGAGGCTGCCGGACACTGGCGCCACCGGGCCCTCTGACCACCACCAGTAGGCAACGGGTGAAGTGTCTTGCCCAAGGACACAACGACCGAGACTGTCCAAGCCGGGGCTCGAACTGGCAACCTTCGAATTACAAGGCGAACTCCCAACTCTTGAGCCACGATCGCCCATAAGACCTACAGTTCAAAATAGCACCCCTCTGACAGAAAACCCATCTGTTCTCTGATTGGATTGTTAAATTTGTGATTGACATGACATTGACCAATCAGCTGAAAGGAAGAAAAATAGGGTCAAAATTCATACTTATAACTTGAAACTAGAGTGCAGTTTCACACATATTTTTGGCTAAGTCCACACACAAATCTTTTTACACATACAAAACTGATTTACAAGTACAAAATATTTATGACCACAATTTGAGCCCATAAGTTCCTTTTGCTTTGCTTCTTATATTGATTTTTATGCTGATTTTTTCCCTTTTTTCCGTGTGAGCTTACCTGCGATAACTTCTGGACACTTGTAGATCATTAGGACTAGAGTGTTCTTAACAGAAACAGCAACATTTTATGGTTACCTTATCCTCAGCGCTCCGTGTGTCTGTGGCCTAGACACAGCTGAAGCCTGATTACAGCGTCTGGGCACCGAGCAGCCTCAATAGCCTGGAAAGGTGCTAACCGCTAGGCTAACTAGCAACAAGATGCCTTCCCTCTCCACAGATGACTACCACAGCCTCCTGCAGAAGATTGCAGTACTGGAGACAAAAATTCATCGCTTAGAAGTAAACGTGGAGGTAAATGGACTGTGTGGAAATGAAACAACCTTGCCTTTGATTCAAAACAATGGCGATGAGCAAGCTAGTACATAGCTAAGGAGCACAGATAACATGACCAAGAAAGTAGACTCTGTGCATTATTATAAATCCTCAAGTGATAATCCCCCCTTAGACTGTCTTGGTGCAAAACCAAGACATAAATCATGTCTCCTGGAAGGGGGAGGACGTATCACAGGCAGGGCACAGCGAGCTGAAATCTCTGAAACCGACTGGCCTTCACTTCCTACGAGACAGAGAAGCTCTTCTACCCCTATATACGGGAGGAAACAGGACTGGACAACCGTGAATAGGAAGGTTAACAACAAACCTCCAAAACAACTGAATGTGAAACTGCAGAACAGATTTGCTCCACTATCAAAGGACCCTGGATCTATATCGGACAACCATCCATCTAAAAGCAGCGAAATAAGGTCTGAAAATCTGTTGAAAAGTGAAAGGCCACAGGGAAAGCTAAAGGCTAGGCCTGAAACTCTGATTGTGGGTGACTCTGCCGTAAAGGATGTACAAAGGATGTGCGGTAAGAACACTAAAGTCCTCTGCTTTCCTAACGATATGGTCAACAACCTGAAGGAGAGAATTCTTCAAATTGCAGATGAATATCCAACTGTGACAAACATTGTTCTGCATACAGGGTCAAACGATGTGTCCAAACAACAGTCGGAGGTTCTGAAACGGGACTTTACTGGATTATTAAATACTGTAAACTCTCTGAATGCAGCTGTATTCATCAGTGGACCTGTACCGCCGGTCAGAGGAGGAGACGAGAGATTCAGCAGGTTGTTTACACTGAATAAATGGCTTATATCAGCATGTGCTGACCACTCAGTGCACTTTATCGACAACTTTAATATTTTTTGGGAACGCAGGCATCTGTTCAAAGCAAATGGATTTAATTTTAACAAGTCAGGGGTGAAACTGTTCACCTCCAACTTGTTTTATTCCATACGTCATCCATCCGTGCTTGGTGCCAAGGCTGAGATAAACGAGGAGTTATCTCATAAAGAGGAACAAACAGTACTCCAAGAACAGACAAAGCCCAGCAGAAACCTTGAGGAGGAGCTCCATTTGCCCCCACCCGGGAAGAGCCTCAGAAAGGAGAGACATCTAAGGCAAGAAGAGGGGTCCCTATTTGCCTCCAACTCTCTCAACAACACCAACGACCAGGACAAGGGACCTCGACCTTCCCCAGTCCCCCAAACCCCTGACAGGCCATCACCCTCCTCCCCCTCCCTTTCTCCCTCCTCCCCACACCTGAAATTCACTGAGGAGATGATGGAGCGGGTCAATGCTGGGCTCAGATCTACCCCCCGTCCCAATCCCTTTTTGTCCCCCATAAACCCCCCACCAGAGCGGCCAAAGGTTCGCCATCGAGCCCCACCCTCAACAGAGCAATCGAAGTCACATTGCCCAGCCTCGCCCCCCTTAGTTCCTCTTCATGCCCTGTCTCCGCAGTCTGATGCGTGATGTGTGAAGGGTCCGGGCTGTGAGGATTATGGCAGTGATGACTTTTCCCAGGAGAAGCTGGGACCCTGTTTACTAGAAGGTTTTAAAATTTCTGTACTTTTAGGTGACAGGAGACATGTGGCCTGGTCAAAACACAGAGAGCTGCACTCTAAAAGATCTTTAAACATAGTAAACATACCTTGTGTGCCACAGACTGCTCCCAAACACGAGGGGACAAGTAATACCTCTAAAACACTTAAGTTGGCTTTATTAAACATTAGATCTCTAGCTGGGAAAACATTTTTAATTAATGATTTAATCACTGAGCACAGCCTTGATTTTATGTTTTTAACTGAAACTTGGTTGGACCAAAGTAACAGTGGAGCTGTTCTCATCGAGACGACCCCTCCTAACTACAGTTTTATCAGTGAGGTCAGGGTGAGCAGGAGAGGAGGAGGGGTTGCTGTCTTATTTAATGAATCATTTCAATGTAAGCAGCTATCTCCTGGAAGTTTTCAGTCTTGCCTTGCCTTTTGAATTTCAGTCTTTTGAAACAAACAAACAAAACAGTATATAAAATCAAAACAGATAAAATCAGAACAGTAGATAAAATCAGTAGTTAAATGTAAGTTTTGAAATTTAAGCTTAAAGTGTGGATTTGGTGCTTTATTCAAATGCAGCTGAGAACAGGTGAGTCTTCAACCTGGATTTAAATAAACTGAGTGTTTCAGCTGATCTGAGGCTTTCTGGGAGTTTGTTCCAGATATAAGGAGCATAAAAGCTGAATGCAGCTTCTCCGTGTCTGGTTCTGACTCTGGGAACTGATAAAAGACCGGATCCAGATGACCTGAGGGATCTGGATGGTTCATACTGGGTCAGGAGGTCATTGATGTATTTTGGTCCTAAACCATTCAGAGCTTTATAGGCCAGCATCAGAACTTTAAAGTCTATCCTCTGACGGACAGGCAGCCAGTGTAAGGACCTCAGAGCTGGACTGATGTGGTCCACTTTTTTGGTCTTAGTGAGGACTCGAGCAGCAGAGTTCTGAATGAGCTGTAGTTGTCTGACTGATTTTTTAGGTAGACCTGTAAAGATGCTGTTACAGTAATCAAGCCTACTAAAGATGAATGCATGGACTAGTTTTTCCAGGTCCTGTTGAGACATCAGATCTTTTATCCTTGATATATTCTTGAGGTGATAGTAAGCTGACTTTGTTATTGTCTTAATGTGTTTTTCTAAGTTGAGGTCTGCATCCATCACTACACCCAAATTTCTCGCCTGGTTTGTGGTTTTTAGATGTATAGATTGAAGTTCTCTGGTGACCTGTAATCGTTTTTCTTTGGCGCCAAAGACTATTACCTCAGTTTTGTTTTTGTTTAGCTGGAGAAAATTGTGGCACAACCAGTCATTGATTTCCTCAATGCATTTACCAAGAGCCTGTACAGGGCCTCGGTCTCCTGGTGACATTGTGATATATATTTGTGTGTCATCTGCATAGCTATGATAGTTTATTTTGTTGTTCTTTATAATCTGTGCCAGTGGGAGCATGTAGATGTTAAACAGAAGGGGTCCCAAGATGGAACCTTGGGGAACTCCACATGTGATACTTGTCTGCTCAGATGTGAAGTTACCTATTGATACAAAGTATTTCCTGTTTTCTACGTATGTTTTGAACCAGTTTAGTACAGTTCCTGAAAGACCTGTCCAGTTCTCCAGTCGTTTGAGTAATATGTTGTGGTCAACTGTATCAAATGCTGCACTGAGATCCAGTAAAACTAGGACTGACATTTTTCCACTGTCTGTATTCAGACATATGTCATTAAACACTTTGGTCAGAGCGGTTTCAGTGCTGTGGTTCTGTCTAAAACCTGACTGGAAGGCATCGTAGCAATTATTCTGTTTTAAGAAGTAACTGAGCTGTTGAGAAACTGCTTTTTCAATGATCTTACTTAAAAACGGGAGATTTGAGATCGGCCTGTAGTTGTTCATTTGTGTCTTGTCAAGATTGTCCTTTTTCAGTATAGGTTTGATTACAGCAGTTTTTAGTGATTCTGGAAACACACCTGATAATAAAGAAAAGTTGACGATCTGTAACAGGTCTGACTCTAAAGTCTTTGAGACCTTTTTGAAAAAACTTGTTGGCAGGACATCTAAACAGCAGGAGGAGGAGTTCAGTTTACCTAAGATGTCCTCCAGGTCTTTGCTGTTAATAGGTTGAAACTGTTTCATGGTGTTTAAACAGTTTTTTGGTGGACACAGTACATATCCTGGATCTGCTGTTGATGTACCAATTGCTTGTCTAATCTTTTGGATTTTTTCAGTGAAGAATTTGGCAAAGTCATTGCAGGCCATGGTCGAATGAAGTTCAGCTGCCACTGACACAGGAGGGTTTGTTAGCCTGTCAACTGTAGAAAATAAGACCCGAGCATTATGGCTGTTTTTAGTGATGATGTCAGAGAAGTAGGACCTCCTTGCATTCCTCAGTTGTAAATTATAATTGTGAAGTTTCTCTTTATAAATGTCATAATGAACCTGGAGGTTTGTTTTTCTCCATCTGCGCTCAGCTTTCCTACACTCTCTTTTTTCATTTTTCACCAGTGTGGAGTTTCTCCATGGAGACTTTTTCCTTCCAGAGATAACCTTCACCTTAATGGGAGCAATAGTGTCCATTACATTTAACATGTTAGCATTGAAGCTATTGACGAGTTCATTGACTGACCCTCTGGGCAGGTCAGGTGTTAATGGGAAGACCTGGTTAAAAATTGCACTACTGTGTTCAGTTATACACCGTTTTGTGATCACTGTTGTTGATATATTTGTGTGGGCTGAGATTTTACTTTCAAAGAAAACACAGTAATGATCAGACAGGCCCACATCAGACACAGTAACCTTTGAAATGCTCAGGCCTTTGGAGATCAGTAGGTCAAGAGTGTGTCCTCTATTATGTGTGGCCTCTGTTACATGCTGAGTCAGCCCAAAGTTGCCCAGAGTGTTACTCAGGTCTTTAGTCCCTTTGTCCTGAGGGTTGTCCACATGGATGTTAAAATCCCCAGCAATAATTACACAGTCAAAATCAACACAGATCACAGACAGCAGTTCACTGAGGTCATTAAAAAAGTCTGTGCAGTATTTGGGAGGCCTGTAAACATTAAGAAACACAACTTTGGATGGGGCCTTCAGCTGTAAAGCCACATATTCAAAAGACTGAAAACTTCCAGGAGATAGCTGCTTACATTGAAATGATTCATTAAATAAGACAGCAACCCCTCCTCCTCTCCTGCTCGCCCTGGCCTCACTGATAAAACTGTAGTTAGGAGGGGTCGTCTCGATGAGAACAGCTCCACTGTTACTTTGGTCCAACCAAGTTTCAGTTAAAAACATAAAATCAAGGCTGTGCTCAGTGATTAAATCATTAATTAAAAATGTTTTCCCAGCTAGAGATCTAATGTTTAATAAAGCCAACTTAAGTGTTTTAGAGGTATTACTTGTCCCCTCGTGTTTGGGAGCAGTCTGTGGCACACAAGGTATGTTTACTATGTTTAAAGATCTTTTAGAGTGCAGCTCTCTGTGTTTTGACCAGGCCACATGTCTCCTGTCACCTAAAAGTACAGAAATTTTAAAACCTTCTAGTAAACAGGGTCCCAGCTTCTCCTGGGAAAAGTCATCACTGCCATAATCCTCACAGCCCGGACCCTTCACACATCACGCATCAGACTGCGGAGACAGAGCATGAAGAGGAACTAAGGGGGGCGAGGCTGGGCAATGTGACTTCGATTGCTCTGTTGAGGGTGGGGCTCGATGGCGAACCTTTGGCCGCTCTGGTGGGGGGTTTATGGGGGACAAAAAGGGATTGGGACGGGGGGTAGATCTGAGCCCAGCATTGACCCGCTCCATCATCTCCTCAGTGAATTTCAGGTGTGGGGAGGAGGGAGAAAGGGAGGGGGAGGAGGGTGATGGCCTGTCAGGGGTTTGGGGGACTGGGGAAGGTCGTGGTCCCTGGTCCTGGTCGTTGGTGTTGTTGAGAGAGTTGGAGGCAAATAGGGACCCCTCTTCTTGCCTTAGATGTCTCTCCTTTCTGAGGCTCTTCCTCAGATGCCATGGATGTCTCTCCTTTCTGAGGCTCTTCCCGGGTGGGGGCAAATGGAGCTCCTCCTCAAGGTTTCTGCTGGGCTTTGTCTGTTCTTGGAGTACTGTTTGTTCCTCTTTATGAGATAACTCCTCGTTTATCTCAGCCTTGGCACCAAGCACGGATGGATGACGTATGGAATAAAACAAGTTGGAGGTGAACAGTTTCACCCCTGACTTGTTAAAATTAAATCCATTTGCTTTGAACAGATGCCTGCGTTCCCAAAAAATATTAAAGTTGTCGATAAAGTGCACTGAGTGGTCAGCACATGCTGATATAAGCCATTTATTCAGTGTAAACAACCTGCTGAATCTCTCGTCTCCTCCTCTGACCGGCGGTACAGGTCCACTGATGAATACAGCTGCATTCAGAGAGTTTACAGTATTTAATAATCCAGTAAAGTCCCGTTTCAGAACCTCCGACTGTTGTTTGGACACATCGTTTGACCCTGTATGCAGAACAATGTTTGTCACAGTTGGATATTCATCTGCAATTTGAAGAATTCTCTCCTTCAGGTTGTTGACCATATCGTTAGGAAAGCAGAGGACTTTAGTGTTCTTACCGCACATCCTTTGTACATCCTTTACGGCAGAGTCACCCACAATCAGAGTTTCAGGCCTAGCCTTTAGCTTTCCCTGTGGCCTTTCACTTTTCAACAGATTTTCAGACCTTATTTCGCTGCTTTTAGATGGATGGTTGTCCGATATAGATCCAGGGTCCTTTGATAGTGGAGCAAATCTGTTCTGCAGTTTCACATTCAGTTGTTTTGGAGGTTTGTTGTTAACCTTCCTATTCACGGTTGTCCAGTCCTGTTTCCTCCCGTATATAGGGGTAGAAGAGCTTCTCTGTCTCGTAGGAAGTGAAGGCCAGTCGGTTTCAGAGATTTCAGCTCGCTGTGCCCTGCCTGTGATACGTCCTCCCCCTTCCAGGAGACATGATTTATGTCTTGGTTTTGCACCAAGACAGTCTAAGGGGGGATTATCACTTGAGGATTTATAATAATGCACAGAGTCTACTTTCTTGGTCATGTTATCTGTGCTCCTTAGCTGTGTACTAGCTTGCTCATCGCCATTGTTTTGAATCAAAGGCAAGGTTGTTTCATTTCCACACAGTCCATTTACCTCCACGTTTACTTCTAAGCGATGAATTTTTGTCTCCAGTACTGCAATCTTCTGCAGGAGGCTGTGGTAGTCATCTGTGGAGAGGGAAGGCATCTTGTTGCTAGTTAGCCTAGCGGTTAGCACCTTTCCAGGCTATTGAGGCTGCTCGGTGCCCAGACGCTGTAATCAGGCTTCAGCTGTGTCTAGGCCACAGACACACGGAGCGCTGAGGATAAGGTAACCATAAAATGTTGCTGTTTCTGTTAAGAACACTCTAGTCCTAATGATCTACAAGTGTCCAGAAGTTATCGCAGGTAAGCTCACACGGAAAAAAGGGAAAAAATCAGCATAAAAATCAATATAAGAAGCAAAGCAAAAGGAACTTATGGGCTCAAATTGTGGTCATAAATATTTTGTACTTGTAAATCAGTTTTGTATGTGTAAAAAGATTTGTGTGTGGACTTAGCCAAAAATATGTGTGAAACTGCACTCTAGTTTCAAGTTATAAGTATGAATTTTGACCCTATTTTTCTTCCTTTCAGCTGATTGGTCAATGTCATGTCAATCACAAATTTAACAATCAAATCAGAGAATAGATGGGTTTTCTTTCAGAGGGGTGCTATTTTGTTGTTTGTTTGTTTGTTAATTAGTTAGTTAGTTTATTTGCTTGTTTTAATCAATTTTAAATCATGCTTTTTATTTGTTCTTGTTTCTAATGTCTCTGTAAAGCACTTTGAATCACCTTGTTGTTGAATTGTGCTATACAAATAAACTTGCCTTGCCTTGCCTTTTGAATTTGATGGCACCAACATAAAACATTGAGGAGAGCCGTGTTTAGCATAGTGTAGGACCCACCCGTCTTTAACATCTGAGAACAGCCGTCGCCTGGTGTTTGATGATGTAGACAGTTTTTTGCAGCTTGGTGAACCTCTGCCAATCTTTCTCTCTGAGAAACTGTGTATGCTCAGTCATGTTACTGACAGAAACACTGTGGGGATGTGGTCCATTAGAAGCCAGCAAAGAGAGCTGAAGACAGGCAAGCAAAAGAAACTATTTCCATGTTTTGCAGTTATATGGACGTTTCCTTGTTAAGAGAGTGTAACCAGGTTAGTTTTACAAATCTCACCTCAATGTGACAATCATAAGTTTGACAACTGTTTTGAAAATTGGAAGGCTATGTATGTACAGTGGGGCAAAAAAGTATTTAGTCAGCCACCGATTGTGCAAGTTCCCCCACCTAAAATGATGACAGAGGTCAGTAATTTGCACCAGAGGTACACTTCAACTGTGAGAGACAGAATGTGAAAAAAAAAATCCATGAATTCACATGGTAGGATTTGTAAAGAATTTATTTGTAAATCAGGGTGGAAAATAAGTATTTGGTCAATAACAAAAATACAACTCAATACTTTGTAACATAACCTTTGTTGGCAATAACAGAGGTCAAACGTTTACTATAGGTCTTTACCAGGTTTGCACACACAGTAGCTGGTATCTTGGCTCATTCCTCCATGCAGATCTTCTCGAGAGCAGTGATGTTTTGGGGCTGTCGCCGAGCAACACGGACTTTCAACTCCCGCCACAGATTTTCTATGGGGTTGAGGTCTGGAGACTGGCTAGGCCACTCCAGGACTTTCAAATGCTTCTTACGGAGCCACTCCTTTGTTGCCCGGGCGGTGTGTTTTGGATCATTGTCATGTTGGAAGACCCAGCCGCGTTTCATCTTCAAAGTTCTCACTGATGGAAGGAGGTTTTGGCTCAAAATCTCACGATACATGGCCCCATTCATTCTGTCCTTAACACGGATCAGTCGTCCTGTCCCCTTGGCAGAAAAACAGCCCCATAGCATGATGTTTCCACCCCCATGCTTCACAGTAGGTATGGTGTTCTTGGGATGCAACTCAGTATTCTTCGTCCTCCAAACACAACGAGTTGAGTTTATACCAAAAAGTTCTACTTTGGTTTCATCTGACCACATGACATTCTCCCAATCCTCTGCTGTATCATCCATGTGCTCTCTGGCAAACTTCAGACGGGCCTGGACATGCACTGGCTTCAGCAGCGGAACACGTCTGGCACTGCGGGATTTGATTCCCTGCCGTTGTAGTGTGTTACTGATGGTGACCTTTGTTACTTTGGTCCCAGCTCTCTGCAGGTCATTCACCAGGTCCCCCCGTGTGGTTCTGGGATCTTTGCTCACCGTTCTCATGATCATTTTGACCCCACGGGATGAGATCTTGCGTGGAGCCCCAGATCGTGGGAGATTATCAGTGGTCTTGTATGTCTTCCATTTTCTGATGATTGCTCCCACAGTTGATTTCTTCACACCAAGCTGCTTGCCTATTGTAGATTCACTCTTCCCAGTCTGGTGCAGGTCTACAATACTTTTCCTGGTGTCCTTCGAAAGCTCTTTGGTCTTGGCCATGGCGGAGTTTGGAGTCTGACTGTTTGAGGCTGTGGACAGGTGTCTTTTATACAGATGATGAGTTCAAACAGGTGCCATTCATACAGGTAACGAGTGGGGGACAGAAAAGCGTCTTACAGAAGACGTTACAGGTCTGTGAGAGCCAGAGATTTTCCTTGTTTGAGGTGACCAAATACTTATTTTCCACCCTAATTTACGAAGAAATTATTTACAAATCCTACCATGTGGATTCATGGATTTTTTTTTCACATTCTGTCTCTCACAGTTGAAGTGTACCTCTGGTGCAAATTACTGACCTCTGTCATCATTTTAGGTGGGGGAACTTGCACAATCGGTGGCTGACTAAATACTTTTTTGCCCCACTGTAGGTGTGGCTGCAGATCAGGTGGCAGAGCAGGTTGTTAATCGCAGCAAACAAACAAGCATGTTCACAACAAGGTAAGACAAAGTATTTGTTTTTATTGAGCTCTTTGTAGGAGGTGGATCACTGCAGCATCACAAGAAAGAAACACTTTCCTTTTGGTGTGTTATGATGAAGACTTGTTTAAGTGCTTTTAAATGATGCATGCATAAATCATCAGTTGAGACAAAAGACAGGCATAGCTTCCAGGTCTGGAAAGGTAAATGATACAGGAACATTATTTTAAGTGACTTCTGTTTGTGTCTGTGAGGAAATGAGCCTCCTTACTCTGTGACCTCAGGAGAGTCACACAGCACAGTCCTGATGACGTTATGCTTTCAGTTGTCAGATCTTATCAAATATAACATGTAAACTTTGTAAATGATGGTGATTACTAAAGTTAGAACTGCTGCAGGGGTGATCCCGAGGATGTTCAGTGACCAACAGTCTGTGATGGACAATTAGACAACGCTGATGATCCTTCCCTCACTCATCAGGCCACAACACCAACTTGGTGGAAAAAACCTTTCACAAAAGGATATTCATAGGTCATATTAGAGTGGTCACACAAATCCAAGGGAATGCTTGTACATGTTAGAGGAGCTGGTCAGACGCTGCTAATGGACAGCTGAGGTTGGAGGTCTGGTTCAGCTTCAGTATGCCGTCAGTGTCGGGGATCCTGCTGCTCCATGCAGGGAAAACACACAGAAAAGGAGACACTGTGACTGTTATTAAAGCCTGCCCCCCACTTCGAGCTGCGTAGCTGTTGATATATGGGCTACACCGATTTGTGCTTGTTGCCAAAATAAAAAAAAGAATAATCATTATCATAATCAATAATGATTTAAAGCTTCAGTATGTGGAAGAAGAAACACTCAAATCGTGTGTTTGTGTGGAGAGAGCAACACAGGGACTCTTCATTCAACATCAGACAGTTGTGTATTGTGTGTTGGATCTTGTGTTTCCATTCGATTGTTGCTGTGTGTTACCAATACGTTGATCCACTGAGACTCAGTGTAGATGTACAGAGCCTTTTTGTCCGTGCGAAGCACCATCACATTCTCCACGCGCAGCCTTCTCATCGCTTTCTCTCCATCCGCAACAAACACCTGCAGAGTGACACATGAGCCTGCTGAGGTCAAAAGGATTTGTTTCCACAACGGTACAAAGTCCAGGTCTCCAGCTGTTTTCCTCGTCATGACAACTGCACATAAGGTGAAAACATTTATAGCTCCTGCGTTTGGACCAAGGATTACTGCCGCTTTGATTGACAGCTGTCACAACACGAGCAGTCATGCAAGAATTGCTTTGTTTACAAATTAGAAATTCGATTACAGCCTAACTGAACATGTAACTGAACAAGCACATGAACCTCATGGCATGCAGAACTATTCTGTGACTTGTTTAAAGCTTACTGGTGGCAGTGGTTTCAAAATGAGGAATCCAGAGCTGCTGGGTCATCATAGCTAGAATCACATTTCATAGAAGGTCCATGGTAAGCTAGCATGTGTGAATTCTGGTCCATTTGTCTGTGTTGCTGTGGGTGTGCTGCTCCACACTCTTTTCAGATCCAATAAAACAAAAGTCTTGCTTTAAAAAATGCACTGGGATGAGATGGTGTAAAGATTACTCCCCAGCAGAGTAAACAGTTTAACCAGAGTGTGACACTGACCGTGTGCACGCTGTCCACCAATCGTTGTGGGCTCTGAACCTGTGAACAGTTGCATGTGGCTGGAGGACCTGGGTTTCCTGTTTCTCCCTCCATGCCTGGTAGGATATACACTAAGAAAACACAAGGCATAATCAGCTTTCTGCCAACAAGTTTATATTTCAAGTTGTTTCAACAAGGCCATCAGGTCACAGCTTTATCCTTTCTGGGCATGTATGACTGCTCCATGCTTGCGTCGTTGGCCTGAACGACATTGCCCTATGTGTAAGTAAGTAAAACTTTATTTATATAGCACCTTTCTAGATAAAAGATCAAAAAGTGCTTGACACAAGGATGACAAAGTATAAAACAGAAACAGACAAAATGCAGTTCTAAAAAGAAACTACTGAGTCCACACATCTTACGCTCAGGAGAGAGTTCCACAGTCTGGGAGCCACAGGGGCTAAAGCTCTGTCTCCCTCAGTTCTCAGCCTTGTAGGCTGAATAACAAGTAGGCCCTGATCACATGACCTCAGGGAGCTGCTGGGCTGCAGACCTTTAATGATGTAAGCTGGTGCTTGTCCATGAAGAGCTCTGAAGGTCAGAACCAGAATCTTGAAATGGACTCGATGGGAGCCAGTGCAGCTGTATCAGCAGCGGTGTCACATGTGTGAATACTTCGATGGTTCGCCTTGCTGCAGTGTTTTGGATAAACTGCAGACGCTCCAGGAAGTTTTTGTTTAAACATGTAAACAGTGAATTACAGTAGTCCAGTCGTGATGAAATGAAGTGTGAACTAAAGTGTGGTTTTATACCGATTATTACGCTGCATGAAAGGATTATTACAGGTTATATAAACCTGCAGCATTAAATGGTTCTTGTGGCTTTAGTGGTTGTGCAAACATCTGGAAAAAACAATGTCACACAATAAGGCGTGATGAAAGAAACAAAAAGTAATTATATACATTTTTATACAGTGCAGAGATGTAGATGGGAGTATTCTCTGTAACATAAATCATTACATTACAGAACATAGTTTCTTCAGCACAGTTTCATGCCTCCCTGATGCCGTCACTGTCTAAAAAGAAGTTCCTAACCTCAATCAGACTTCTCTGGTGAAATGAAATTTAAATACAACTTTATAAATCTTCATCTTCTGTACCAATATCATGACTATATATTTACATGCACTATAAAGTAGATCAAAACTGATACACGTGTTGTCACAAACCTTGTCCAGGAAGTCCAGGTTCTCCAGTCTGACCATGACGCCCTGCCTGACCAAGATGACCTTGAAACCCTTTGAGCCCTCGAGATCCCTTCGGCCCCTGCACACAGTGATCATTCATTTGGTTTGCATGCAGCAGACAAACTGAGGTACAAACTTCTTACATTCAGCTAAAGGTAACATCCCACCAAGCAGCAAATGTCTGTGGACAGTGAGAGGTAAGAAGTTTCACATCAACAAAATGATATTTAGAAAACAGGTGCCTTTTTAAATATATGAATCTGCTAAGCAGTTTTTCAGATCTAGAATTCATATAAACAGTAGGTGTGTGTGTCAAAGGCTGAAGTCGGTACAAAACTTCACGGTTAGTAGACGTTTAGTAGACGTTTAGTAGACGCCTACCTCACAGCTAGCTTTTGTTTCAACAGGCAGCTCTTTAAACAAAAAGGCATGAATGCAATGGGAACAATATCACACACACACACGCGCGCACACACGCACACACACACACACTTGTGTGTCATACTTCCGACTCTAGCACTGCCAACCCCTTGCAGGGTTTCCCACCATGCACACACTCTGTGTTTCATTCTTCGTGCCTACCGTGCTCCCCCTGTCCCCAGGCTTTCCTCTGGATCCCTCCTCCCCCCTTTTCCCTGCAGCGCCCCATTGGCCTGGGTCTCCCTGCACCAGCACAACAGAATGGCCTTAACACACTGCACAGCCAGAGATGTTCACTGAATGTGTCTCAGCCAGTTCTTCACCTTCTGTCCTGGGTTTCCAGGGATGCCACGCTCCCCCTGCAGAGACGCACAGATTCATCAGCCAACGCAGTCACATAATGTCTAACAGGAGCAATGTTTGTTCTTCTTTTGATTTCTTCACCTTCACTCCCTCCAGGCCTGTTTTTCCTTTGACACCTTTATCACCCTGAACAATAAAAATAGCAAGTGTCATCAGAATATATGTATAAATGTATAACAGTAAAAAAAGAAAAAACACTTACACTGAATCCGCTTTGCCCCTTATTGCCCTACATAAACACACAAAGGAGCTTCGTATCAGTAGCATTAAAACAAAATACAAATGGGAAACTGCTGTTTGGTTTCCAGACAGGAGTCGGGATGAGTGTGAATAACATATATGTCTGCATGTGGGCAGGGCGAACTCATCTATTCAGCACAGTCTTTAATGTAGTTTATGTAGATGTGTCCTAAATCAGGTAGTATATACTATGGCTACTGGCCTTTAATGTACCTTCATCATCCCAGGAGTTCCTATATCTCCATACAGGCCCCTCCAGCCTCTGTCTCCCTTCTCTCCCTGTGGAAACATTGACTCATATCAGCTCAAATTTTCAGTGTAAACATTTAGATTTATACATTATTTCAATAAATGGAACATTGATGATGTCTATCACATCTAATATTCTTAAAACCTATAACAGTGGTAAAAGGAAACTAAATACTGATGACATCTGGATTTGGATGGAAAGGCGACTGATACACCTGAGAAATGTAGTTAGTGATATGTTTTCTATGCTCGGTGTTTCCTGTAAAAACATGAAACTTTGCCCCTTTTTAAAGGATGACTGTGGCAGGGGCGTGGTTTGCTGGCCTGCTGCAGAGGAGGGGTGACACAGTGAACTCTGGGCGGCACGGAGGCAGGGAGGCAACAGGTGTACGGGACAGTGTTAATGAGGGAGATGTCTTTTTGTGTGCCCACAGTGAGATGGAGCAGATGATGCTGGGAGGGAGTGGCTGCGTCCGAGGCGGGTGCCAAAGATTATTTCCAAAATAAAAAGACACTAAGCATAACCCGTGTGTGTTTGGGTCTTGTGTCACAATGACCTAAACTGTATAAGATGAATCTTTTATACTTATTGAAAGACCTTGGTGTGCACAAGAAATAACAGGTAGCACAAGCATTACAACCGGGATTAATAACAAAATCAACCCTGGCAGCCAACAGCAAACCAAGAACAAATGCCCCACCCTGTATGTCTGTAAATGAAGCTTTTTATTTTCAGCAGGGACGTCGGGCCAAAGAAAAAAACCCTGACATGCCTCAGTGTCACGTGCAGGGTGCCGTGGGAATTGTATTGGGGCAATTGTCATTGTCAGTCCATCTGCGCTGTAACTGCTATAAGTTAATTAACCGATTCGCACTACAACCTGCTTTGCCTCTTATCTGTAGTTATTTTTATTTAATTTAATAACTGTACAGTACTCTGCTTATAGTAACCATTGTCCATATGTAAATATGTAAGTAGCAGCCTCGCCTCTGTCAGTGCGCCCCAGGGTGGCTGTGGCTACAATGTAGCTGCCATCACCAGTGTGTGAATGGGTGGATGACTGGTTGTGTAAAGCGCTTTGGGGTCCTTAGGGACTAGTAAAGCGCTACAAATACAGGCTGTTTACCCATTTATTAGTCATAGCTTTACAAATACAGGATGTGACTTTATTATTGCATAAATGCACAGCTCAGAGTTCTTAGTCACACAGTCGCATTACTGAAAACATGAACTTTGTGTTACACAAAGAGTTTCTTTTTCATTTTTTCACCATTGTTTCAATTCTCTGCAATTCTCTATTTTACATGTTAGGTCTCTTTATCCTTTACTTTTACACTCCTGACATTTTAGTTCAGTTTTCGTTACAGCACCAAATCACAACTACAGTCACCTCAAGACGTTTTATATTGACCCTACAATAACACATACAGAGAAAACCCAACAATCATATGACCCCCTATGAGCAGCACTTTGGCAACAGTGGGAAGGAAAAACTCCCTTTTAACAGGAAGAAACCAGAACTTCTTCTTTTCTCCTCATTTTAGTTCTTTTTGGTTCTTAAATTAAATAGTAATTTCTGTTTTTATTTGATCAGAGCAAGTCTTTCCTTGTTTCCCCCCAGATGACCATGCAGTCAGTGTTGTGGTGTATGTCTGTATGGACGGACTTTGTATAACCTTTTGACCTGGCTGTCCCATGGCCCCTTGCATTCCACCTTCTCCCTCTGGACCTAACACACCAAGCTGACCCTGAAATACACTCACAGTTAGCTTTTGCTTTTATGACGTCTTACATGCAATATGTATGTGCCTGAAAAGATGGGATAACTGTCTTACACTGTACCTTCGATCCTCTGGCTCCCCTACAGCCCTGCAACAGTAACAGTACCATTACTGTAACAGTACATATGGCGGGGGGGGGAATTAAATATGTAAAAAATGTAAAAAGATGGTCCTGCATACTTTTACTCCTTTAGGTCCTGTGATGTGTTCTGTTATGTCAACCTGGAGAGTTACGGAGAAATGAAAAAAAAATGAGTTGTTTTACATCATGCTTCAATTCTCGCACCTTTTCTTTCTTTGAATGAATCAATGTGGGTGCTACAGGTTGGGCTAAAGGACCATTTATTCCTGAAGAAAGTCTTGAAGGAATAATTTTAAAACAAAGCTAATTTGTGGGTAACAGAAAGGAGGGAGATCATCACCATTAGCTCTGCTTTCCATTTGATTGGAGGAAACATAGGTGGTGGAAGAGGAGGAGTGATGAAGACTTCACATTTTGAAACTGACCACCTGCTGCCTCTGCTTGATGGGAATCCTGCACAGGCAGAGAGCACAAAAATCATGTTAATTACTGTGTTCCCTGTGCATTCTGGGAAAGGAGGGCACTGAGATCAATCAGCTCTATAATCATGACATAGTGACGGTTGTAGGCAGTATGTGAAGTGAAAAACACTTTCTAAAACAAATCACATCTTGTGTTTTGATTTTACGTACCATCCATGACATCATCCAGACATCCAGAGTGATCCTATGATCAAGGCTCTGTGGCTCAGACATTAAATATTGAGGGGCATTTATTCTTGATTTGTATATTTCACTGTCTGACTTGTCTGCACAGCAGTCATGCTGCTTCATGTGCAAGGGTGATATGCAGAGCTCTAGTAACTACACAGGGATAAAGTTAATGAGCCATACTATGAAGATAAAGTAAAGTGTTGTGGAAGCTAGGCTGAGAAGAGAGGTGACAATCAGTGAGCAGCAGTGTGGCTCCCTATCAAGAAAGAGCTCTATGTGATGTTTGCTTTGAGAGTGTTGATGGAGAAGAATGGAGAAGGTCAGAAAGTCTTTGTGGCTCTCAAGAACACAGATAATAGAGTGCCAAGAGAGGAACTGAGGTGCTGCATGAGGAACTCAGAGTGTGTGAGACACACACAGGACACAGGACAGGACATGTACAAGGACAGCGAAATAGTGGTGAGGTATACGGTAGGAGTTACAGATAAATTCAAGGTAGGGGTGGGATTACATCAGGGATCAGCTCTGAGCCCCTTCTTGTTTGGGGACAGGCTGACAGATGAGGTCATGCAGGAGTCTCTGTGGATGTGATGACACTGTGATCTGTAGTGAGAGTTGGCAGAAGGTGGAAGAGACCCTGGAGATGTGGAGATATGCAGTGGAGAGGAATGAAAGTCAGTAGAAGCGAGGCAGAATACATATGTGTGAATTAGGGATGGACTGATCCGGTATTCCGTATCGGTCTGATACTGTCCTAAATTACTGGATCGGATATCAGAGAGAAATAAAAAATGTAATCTGATCCATTAAATATCATGAAAGCACCTCACAAAACTTGCCGCATGGCGTAACCCACATCTGAGCAGTATGCATCAGGTGATAGAGCGGCTGTGGTGTGCGAGACCTGTCGGCGGTCGGGTTGAGCATTTGGAGCCTGCATTTCATCTTGGAGAAAGCTATCCCAGAGAGAAGTAAAGCAAGTGTGTAAGTTCATCTCTGAATGTTTGTAAAGCATTCCAGCGTTAAGCTTAACAACCGATATATGCAGCGACTGCCTCTTCTCTCTCCTGCTGCTACTTCATTCATAAAACTGATCAATGATCATCTGATCGGCTCTTCTGTCGCGACTCCGTCTCTCTTGTTTGTTTTTGGCTCACTTTACACCAGAAAGAGGAAACCAGCAGATAAACAATTAAAAAATACACTATATCGGCTTCATATTGGTATCGGCAGATATCTAAATTTATGATATCGGTATCGGACATAAAAAAGCGGTATCGTGCCATCTCTAGTGTGAACGAGAGGGAGACAGGTGGAAAGGTGAACATGGAAGGAAGAGAGGTAATAAGGATAGATGAGTTTACATACCTGAAGTCAGCCATCTAAGGCAATAGTGCACAAGAGTGGTCAAGAAGAGAGAGCAGGTAGGGTGGAGTGGGTGGAGATGAGTGTCAGGGGCGATTTGTGAGTGAAAGCAAGAGTGAAAGGGGAGGTTTACAGGATGTTAGTGAGACCTGCTATGATGTATCGTTTGGAGATGGTACAGAAGGCAGAGCATAAGATGTTAGGATTTTCAGAGTGAGCAGGATGGACAGGGTTAAATATGAGTGTGGTGGGGCATGGTCTGCGGTGCCGTGCGGACGCACCTGCATGGCATCTGCAGATCATGGCGGCAGTGTTAAATCACGGAAAAGCAGGGTTATGAGTGGTCTTGTGGTGCGATGTGCGGCTGGCAGCTTGGGTGCTGCAGCCGGTGTAAATAAATGGCTCAAAATTACAATTTGTGGTCCCGCCATGCCTTATTCACGCCACAATGAGTTCATCACAACAGTTCTGCCTGAGCAGTTTGGAAACAAAGGGGCAAGGCTGAGATGGTTTGGATGTGTACAAAGTTGCACAGTGGATATATTCAATAAAGGACGTTCAAGATGGAGCTGCCAGGTTGGGGAAATGCTCATTAACAGACAGTTACTTCAATATTTTTGGTTACTGTAATTGTCGGGCTATAAGCCGCTACTTTTTGCACAAGCTTTGAACCCTGCGGCTTTTAGTCAGGTGCGGCTTTTCTATGGATTGTCCATGAGCGGATTTGTTTTGTTTGTTCCGCTGTTGTACGGCACTACGTTGCCTGGCGGAAGGATCGGGGTTCAAGAGTGGTATGTTGGTCACATGTCCATCCGCCAGGCAACGTAGTGCCGTACGAAGTAGCGCGAAAAACAAACTTCAAAGTAGCGCTACGCGTTCAGCGGGAGGTGTGGATGATGAGCGGCGATAAACTTGCGAAAAGCAAGTTATGCTCAACTCCACCGGTGGATTCTGACAGCGTGGAAAAGTGTGAAAACATCCACGATCACCAACGGATTTCGAAGGGCTGGACTGCTGCATGATGGCGAGGAGGACACCGCCACGGCCCTTCTGAGGGGCCGTGGCGGTGACTAATGTATGTTAGTCATGTGCGGCTAACATACATTAGCTGCACATGACTAAAAGCCGCAGGTGTTTCAATGAGTCAACATTGAAACACCTGCGGCTTTTAGTCATGTGCGGCTAATGTATGTACAAAACAGGATTTTCGCCTGATTTTAGCTTGTGCGGCTAATATTCAGGTGCGCTCTGTAGTCCGGGAAATACGATAATTTCTCCAGCCCCAACTCAGCTCTCTCCTTCACCAGGCTCAACACAGAAGTGTTTTCAGCCTCTCTCCATGCACAGATATATCACGTTGACCAAGGAGGTCAACGTGATATATCTGTGTGGCCCCTCCCTTGTTTGACCACACCACATAATATCCGCCACTTGTCGTGTAAGTAAGTAAGTAAGTAAGTAAAATTTATTTATATAGCGCTTTTCACAGATAAAAATCACAAAGTGCTTTACAACACAGAAAATGGGAATATAAAAACAATATAACAGTAAATAAAACAATGTAAAACAATAAAACTATAAAAACAGCATAAGAAGAAATTAATCAAATGCTTTTCTAAATAAAAATGTCTTCAGCTGTTTCTTAAAAGAATCAATGGAGTCCGTGCAGCGAAGAGACAGTGGGAGAGAATTCCACAACCGTGGTGCCACAGTCTGAAAGGCCCGATCACCACGAGTTTTAAAACGAGTGCGTGGTACCACCAGCAGTCTCTGATCTAATGACCTTAAAGCCCGAGAAGATGTATGTGGTTTCAGCAGGTCAGATAAATATTGAGGAGCCTGACCATGCAGGGCCCTAAAGGTTAGAACTAAAATTTTAAACTGAAACCTAAAATTTACAGGCAACCAGTGAAGGGAGGCCAAGACTGGAGTGATATGCGATCTTCTCTTGGTGCCTGTTAAGAGACGTGCTGCAGCATTCTGCACAGTCTGAAGACGATTTAAGGCTGATTTGTTAAAACAAGTAAAAAGGCCATTACAATAGTCTAAACGAGAAGAAATAAAAGCATGAATAATCATCTCAAGTTCAAGCTTTGATACCATTAGTCTGAGTTTAGAAATATTCCGTAAATGATAAAAACAGTTTCGGACCAGCTGCTTAGAATGCTGCTCGAGCGACATCGAGCTGTCAAATAAGACACCGAGATTTCTAAGGCTTGATTTTACGTAAGGGTCTAAGAAGCTGATACGCTGGAGCAATAATTAGAGTTTCTGTTTTATCAGAGTTTAGTTGGAGAAAATTGTCATATAACCATTTGTTGATTTCTGTCAGACAATTACTTAAATTAGACAATTTATAAAACTCAGACATTTTGAAGGAACAGTATAGTTGGATGTCGTCAGCATAGAGATGATAGGAGATATATTTATAGCGCTTAATAATTTGGCCTAGGGGAAATACATAAAGTAAAAAGAGAATTGGACCCAGGACAGATCCCTGAGGTACCCCACACGGCAAAACTGTTGATTCTGATGTGACATGATTCATGCAAACAGTAAAAGATCTCTCAGACAGATATGATATAAACCATTTTAAAACAACACCAGTAATCCCAAACAAGTTCTCGAGTCTGTTTATCATGATACTGTGATCTACAGTGTCAAAAGCAGAGCTGAGGTCCAGCAGGACCAGCACTGTGTATTCTCCAGAGTCTGCTGCCATCAAGATATCACTAGATACTCTAAGTAAGGCCGTTTCAGTGGAATGCAATTTACGAAAACCAGACTGGAAAGTGTCCATAACAGCATTTTTATCCAGGAAATAGTTAAGTTGTTCTAGTACTACTTTTTCTAAAATTTTCGATATAAAAGGCAATTTGGATATTGGCCTATAACTGTTAGGAAGAGATGGATCCAGCTGGGGTTTCTTTAATATTGGCTCGACGATAGCTTGTTTAAAGAAGCTGGGAACTGAGCCAGTGTGAAGAGAAGTATTTATCATTTCCACAATACAGGGGCCAATTGAATCAAACACACTAGTGAAAAATGAAGATGGAAGGACATCAAGGGGGCTTGAAGTCTGTTTTATATGACAAAGCAGGCCTCTGATGTCTTGTAATGTAACAGGAGTAAAAGACGATCAAGTATCAGAGGAGAGCAAGTTAAAAGTTTGATATTGAGAAGATGATGGAGAGATATTAGACCTGGTTGCAATGACCTTATTTCTGAAATAGTTCATAAACTCATTGCAGTCGGACGTTGAGTGAACTGGTGCACAAGGAGCATCAGGAGAAACAATACTTTTAATTGTTTTAAACAAGAATTTAGGATCTTTCTTTTTTGAAGCTATGAGGTGTGAAAAATACTCTGTTCTGGCATTTTTCCACATGTCATTTAGCAAGAGGATAGATTCTTTAAGGTGTAACTTATAAACCTCAAGTTTGGAAGCCTTCCACAAACGTTCTAGCTTGCGACAATATCTCCTGAAATTACGAATGTTTTCATTTAACCAAGGATGAGATTTCAAACGTAGGACAGTACTTTTTTTCAGAGGTGCCACTATGTCTAAAATAGAAGTACACTGGTTATTAAAGGATGAGACAAGAGAGTCCAAGTCATTGTAAGTCATTTCAGCGTCAAACATGGCAGAGAACCTTTTGCCGGCGTTCAGGTTTATTTCAATCGTTATTTTGGGAGCCGGGGGATCCAAATAAAACGACAAGTCAAAATATATGCAGCTATGGTCACTCACATGGACATTTTCCACACGAATGTCATTTATATTTAAACCCAAGGAGAAAACAAGGTCCAATGTGTGACCCTTTACATGTGTAGGGCCAGAAACATGCTGCATAAAATTAAAAGACTCTGTGATAGTCATGAAGTCAGCAGCCATATTACAGGATGCATCATCAATATGAAAGTTAAAATCTCCCAACATTACCACCTTCTCTAATTTAATAATGGATGATAGGAGGTCGTTAAATTCAGTTAAGAAGACTCCGGCAGGGCCAGGAGGTCGGTAGATTAAAATACAATAAAAGGTGTGCAAAGAGCCGACCTTGATCATCTGAAGTTCAAATGAGGTAAAAGAATCCGAGTTCATCAGTCTGCATGTGAATCTGTGACCACGAAGGGCCCTTGCCATTTGAAGTATCAATCACATCTTAATGGTTTAATCTGAAACTCACTGAGGTGGGTGCTTTACCTTAGGAGGCAAGAAAGTGTTAGTGTTTATGGACTTAACTGTTATCCAGTGTTTGACTCACTTGTTGTAATAGAGGAAGCAGCCGACGGGAGGCTGCTTAGCAACGCAGTCCATCCTAGGATCAGCTGAGTCAGCATCTCAACACTTCCTGCAACCACAAATCATGACCACTAAGGAAAGTACTGTTTCCCTCTGTGATCATTTAAATATGGCTTCATGTTTCTCCTTCCGAACCAACACCCACCCTCTTTTTCTGTCAGGTGGGAAATCTGATGAGGAGACTAGCAGAAAGATCCATGAAACCATCAGTGATGACAGATATGTAATTAATAATTCAGACACAGCATGAAAGACGGGTTTCAATGGGTTGCAAAGCTGCTTGGAGATCCACACCAACGTATGGCAACGGATGTGTGTGGGCCCTGAGATCAGATATTTTAGGACAGATGGCAGAAATATAATTTGTTTAAGTTGAGCTAATATGAGACAACAGTTTAAAGAGCAGAAGCCTCATTTATTATACTTCAGATCAAAACATTTAATCAAATGACTGTAGTTTAAGTCAGATCTGTCTTTAGACAGGTGCACATGTGTGTGCATGTGTATGTGTTGTGAGATTATTATATTATCTTATGCCACGTTAGACCCCTAATTAAAGATTGTGAAATCATTATGTAGTTTTAGTTTGCCTTATTCTCCTGACTTAGAAGAAGGTGAAACTATTACACTTATTGAACTGAGTTGTATTACATTAGACTGCTGATTTATTGTGAATGAATGATATTGTTTATGATGCATTATACTGCTGAGGTATAAGAAATACTGTTTTCAGAGAGTCATCACCTTATTTGTCTGACTAGAAAAGAACAGAACACACTGCACAGGAAGCCGAGGTCATAACTTGGGCTCACTGAGAGAGAAAGAATGTGGATGTTTAGGTTTTGTGACTAGGTGGAGGAGGGGCTGAAGCTATAAGAATGTGAGGAACACTCAGACGCTTCGAGATCAGGCGGACACCCTCCCGCGCTCATCTCCCATCCGGATGGTTTATGCTCAAAAGTGTTGAATTGTATGGAATAAAAGATTGTTGATTGAGCATTTATACACCGAGTATTGTCCTTTCTTCAGCCCAACGATCAAAAGAATTGGGAGATTTAACAGTGTGCACGAGAGGCAGATTTAGAACTTGTTCGCGTCACGCTTAAAATAATTCGCCCTTCGCAGTTGTGACTCTTCCAGCTCACAGTGGAACTGAAGTTTTCTTACCCTGGACTCGGCTGCAATGCCAAACACAGATTACAAACTTGAAGTTAAATAATCTGAAAGACCTCCAATGCAGGACCGTAGTCCCTCCACTGTAACCTCTAAATTAATAAATGTTCTTGTGCTGTTCATAAAACCCATTAAATAATGGAGAAGAACTTTTCCCCTAATATGTAATAAGTATAAGAGTTCAGGTATGTCCATGCATTATAGTCAGTGTAGCGTGTCTTACCTCAGTGCTGTTTCCTGCTCAGTGCCTGGGAAAGCTCTAGTCCTGTACTGGAGATGTCTGCTGGAGCTGCATCTCTTCCTGGTCATGGTCCAGCAGAACTGCAGCCCAATCTGCTATGCTTGCACGTTCAGTCTGGCTTAATCTCAATCAACTGTGGAAATGCAATGCAGCTTCTGGCACTGCTTCACAGGAATAATCAGATAATTACTTTAACACTGAGCCAAAGAGGAGCCTGCTGATCAGGACACATGCTGTGGAGGATGAAACTTTGAAAGCAGTCTGTAGCACTTTCTGTCATAATATATTACATGAATATATCAGAGCCCCATCAGTGCTGTTCATCCTGCATTGCAGCAATGGTCATAGTGGGTAACTGAAATAGTTTAAGCACTTTTTGCCCTGTAGAAATCAGCTGATCTTTAGTGAGCCCTTTGGATAAATATTTAGACCTTCATACATTTCCGGGTGCGGGAGTGGTAGCACCCTCAGTGGAAGCACCACTGAGGGAACAATGGGTACTCATGGCCGTTGATCAGTGGTTGTTGATCAATGGTCATGAGAATTTGAATAATTATGATGAAGAAACTGACCTCCCAGCCCATTGTTCATTCAGTGGGCTAGTTTCAGTCATTGTGCAAATCATTATAATTTTGGGGAAACCTGCAGTCAGCTGAGACTGAAGACGTCACTTGGATGAGTGACAAAACGTTTCACCCGTTGAAAACGCTGCATCCAGATGAACAGAATCAACTTTTGGAGATTTACTTTCCTGGATGATTGAGCATGCATCAAGACATCTGAAATAAAGCTGATCCATCTCTGTCCTCACACACTCGGGATCTGAAGTTCTACTTTTACATTTTTCAGTTCTACAGTTCTGCTGACATATGAGCTGTTTCTTTGTGAACATACCTCATTAACAATTATTCAGACAGTGTTTTTAAGCTGAATATTTGCAACAAACTCAGTAAAAAAAAACAACCCCCCCACAGTCAGTACTAAAAAATGAATCAGTGGAAAAATTAAACACACATGTTTACTTACGCTGCCAAGTAGGAGTAGTTGGTTTCAGTACATAAATATTGGGCTTTGGTATTTAATCTGTAGTTATTGGTGTGACTATGGTGTGATTATTAATCACTGTATTCAAAAGTGAGTAGAGGGACAGGGTGGCTTGCTTGGCTCCTTTGGGTGGCACTGTCACTTGGTGTTAACTCGCTCTGCGGTAGAGTACCACTTATGAGTGGGTGTAGGGAGGTTTGAGGTCTTCACTCACCCCGGGGGCCGTCAGGGCTGGGGGGCTGGGAGGAGGTGCTGGCCGTCAGACTGGGGTCTGGGATGCGGGGCCTCCCTGCTACTGCAGATAAGGAGGTGGTCCGCTTGCCTCCACCCCAGAGAGAAGGGTTACATCTCCTGGGTCTAGGTGCGGCTTGCCCCTCTGGGGGCGGGGGTACCTGGACCTGGGATATAGAGTATGTTTGGGCAGTGCGACTGTCTGTGCAGTGTCTATTTGTGTCTGTCTACACATTGGGTGAGTGCCGAGTATTTGGTTGTGTATATGGGGTGGGACTGCACGTCTGTGTCTGCGTGCGCCTGTTCGTCTGTGTCTATATGTCAGGTTGGGTCTTAGACTCAACCTCTCTGGGTACATCTCAGGCCCTCTAAAGTACGGAGGCCTATCTCCCCTCACCACACTCCCTGCCGGTGGCTGATGCCCTCAGACGTTGGTGTGTCGGTGGTCCTTGTCGTCTGGGGCTGGGCGCTCATGTATGTACCGGCTCACTCCTGGTGGCCGATTGGCGGGGCCGGGCGCCTATGGCCCGGCTGGGCTCCTTCCGGGGGGTGGGATGCCCTCAGGCCTCTGGCCTCTGGGCCTGAAGCTCAGTCCTCTCTGGCACAGCTGGCTGCCAGCAGAGCCCGCGGGCACGCCACTGCAACCCCCTCTGGCCTCTGCTCCGTAGCTGCGGGGTGACCTCTCCTTTGGGGCTCTACTCAGCTCTTCCCAGGAGGGTGGCACGGTTCCCCCCCCTTTGGTGGTCCTCCTCGGGTCCTTGTACTCTGGGGCCTCTGGATGTCTGGGGCCTGGATCTCCTCCATAACTGCTTCATACCCGGAGACGGGGCTATGGCTCCCCACACTCCCTAGCAGATCGTTACATGGAGAAACCTTTGGAATACAAGCATGCTGATCCACACAGGTATGCACACAGGTGTACACACGGGTGTTCACAGACACAAACTTCACCTTTCTTGGCTGCTGCCTCAAAGCACTTTGTGCGCTGTCTATCTTGCGTGCTGCACAATATCGTTTATTATTTAGTATCTACTGTTATCTACTGCTAGCTAGTTAATTGTGACGGTGCTGTTTTTTTTATTATGTTGCTCTTTGTTGTTTGCTTTCTCTTCTGTTTTTTTTCTCCATACAGGTGATCCAGGTGTTTTGTTTGTTTCTTTTTTTCTTTTCTTTCTTCCCCCCCTTCTCACCGTCTCTTCTCCTCTTTGGTTTTCTTTCTCTCCCTCTCTTTCTTTCATTCTTTCTCCCTGTCTTATCTCCCAGTCATGTCTGTCCCGTTTGTAGCAACTGAAAATAAAATAAATTCATAATTATAATAAAGGTCAATCAAATGGACCAATATAGCAAGGCCATGATGATCCACTTGGTAAAATAAATCCGCTTGGCATCTTTCTTGGCCTTAAGACAACAATTCTGATGGCTAAAGATCCAAACGGGACAAAAAAAAAAAAAAAAAAAAAAAAAAAAAAAAAGAGTACCATTTCCTGTTCCTGCTCAAACACAGTGGTGTTTCTGAGTAGCTTATCTGCTTAGCAATTTAATTAAAAACCGTAAGATACATTTTTTCCATAGCATAATCTTCACGTGCTTCATCCGAAGCACACTTTCTGTGTCCTCACTCCCTAATTTATAGCTAAAGTATTCACTCACTGTGTCTTTACTCTTTTGCTAGCTTAGCTTAACTCATAGCAGACTCACTAGCACCATGGCCTCTTCACCCGTCCGTCCTGCAGTTTCTTGCTCATTGTGTCAGATGTTTAGTTACTCCTCGGCCTCCTTTAGCAGTAATGATACTTGTAACAAATGTAGCATATTTGCAGCTCTAGAGGAATTACTGAATTGGAGACTCGGCTTCGCACCTTTCATTCACCCGTAGCTAGCCAGGCCCCTGTAGCTGGTGCAGCCGAAGATAGCGTAGGCCCCGCTAGCTGTTCCCCGGCAGACCCCAAGCAGCTGGGGAAAGAGGGCGGCTGGGTGACGGTGAGGAGGAAGCATAGTCTTAAACAGAAGCCCCAGGTACACCACCAACCTGTTCATGTGTCTAACCGTTTTCCCCACTCGGCGACACACCCGTCGGGGGTCAAACTCTGGTAATTGGTGATTCAGTTCTCAGACATGTGAAGCTAGAGACACCGTAGTCAATTGTCAGACTACGCCAGAGCAGGCGACATTGGAAACCTGGTCTTGTTAGGAGAGACGGCATCCATCCCACTTTGGATGGAGCAGCTCTCATTTCTAGAAATATGGACAAATTTATTAAACCCCCAAAATATGACTATCCAGAGTTGGGACCAGGAAGCAGAGTTGCAGTCTTATACGCCTCTCTGCAGCTTCTCTCCTCCTGCTACCCCCCAAAAACCCATCTCCATAGAGACTGTGTCAACTCCCAAACAGACAAAAAACAAACTAAAAACCATCAACAAACAACTTAAACATAAACAATCACAAAGAAAGAACAATACAGTATCCACATCTGAACCAAAGAGTAAAACAGTGAAATTATTAAAATTATGGGATGGCTGTAGCTCAGGTGGTAGAGCAGGTCAGCTACTAACCAGAAGGTTCGTGGTTCGATCCCAGGCTCCTCTAGTCTGCATGCCAAATATCCTTGGCAAGATACTAACCCCATGTTGCCCATGTTGCTTTCTGTTGCATCCATCTGAGTATGAATGTGAATGAATGACAGATAGTAAGCACTTAACAACTTAGAAAACGTGCTTGTGTGAATGGGTGTGATTGGGTGAATGAATTAGTTGTATAAAGCGCTTTGAGTGCTCAGCTAGAGTAGAAAAGCGCTATATAAGAATAGAATAGAATAGAATTCAACTTTATTGTCATTGCACATGCACAGGTACAGGGCAACGAAATGCAGTTTGCATCCATCCAGAAGTGCTTTAGTGATATAGATATATTACAATATATATTAGCAATAATATAGATATGTGAGTATATTACAGAAATGGGTCTATTATGGTATGTTATAATGTACACGGTATGAAGTATGTTGTGAATATTCTATAACTATAAGTATGTACAGGCTGTAGTGAGTACAAGCTATGTACAGGATATGAACAGGATATAAATATGAAAAACTATACAGAATATGAAATGAAATAAATAACTTTACAGAATCTGGGATATACAGCTATACAGAAATGGGAACTATGCAAGTTGTAAACAGTTGTAGGATTAAAGATTATCGAATGTACAGAATGATTATTTACACAGAGCTATACAGTAGTGCAGTTAAGATAAGTGAGGGTGTAGATAGTTTCTACAGAGGCTATATAAAGTGCTAGTGGTTGTGAGTGGTGGTTCAGTCCATGTTATTATTGTGTTTGAGGGTACAGTTGTCCATTGTGGGTGTGTGTATGTTCAGTCCATGAGTTTAACGTGGGTCAGATGTCAGGAGGCAGAGTTCAGGAGTCTGACAGCTGTGGGGAAGAAGCTGTTCCGGTACCTGGTGGTCTTAGTCCGGAGGCTCCTGTGGCGCCTCCCAGAGGGCAGGAGGGTGAAGAGTCCATGTGATGGGTGACTGGGGTCTTTGATGATTTTCCCAGCCCTTTTCAGACACCACTTCCTGTAGATGTCTTTTATGGCAGGAAGTGGTGCTCCGGCGATGCGCTGGGCAGTTTTCACGACCCTCTGCAATGCCTTCCGGTCCGAGGCAGAGCAGTTCCCGTACCAGACTGTTATACAGTTGGTCAGGATGCTCTCGATGGTGCAGCGATAGAAGTTCACCAGGATGTCTGAGGACAGGTGGTTCTTCCTCAGAGTCCTCAAGAAGAAGAGGCGCTGGTGAGCCTTCTTGACCAGCTTGGAGCAGTTGGTCGTCCAGATGAGATCCTTGGAGATGTGGACTCCCAGGAACTTGAAGCTGCTTACACACTCCACAGCCGTCCCCTTAATGTGGATGGGTGGATGTGGGTCAGCATTCCTCCTGTAGTCCACGATGAGCTCCTTGGTCTTCTCGGTGTTAAGCAGCAGGCTGTTTCTGTCGCACCACTCAGCCAGACGATCCACCTCCTCCCTGTAGGCGGCCTCATCGTTGTCACTGATGAGGCCAATCACCGTGGTGTCATCTGCAAACTTAATGATGGTGTTGGAACCATCAGCAGGTCTGCAGTCGTGGGTGAAGAGGGAGTAGAGGAAAGGGCTCATCACACAGCCTTGTGGTACACCGGTGTTCATTGTGATGGTAGATGAGCAGCGGTTATCCAGCTGGACATGTTGGGGGCGGTTGGTCAGGAAGTCCAGTAACCATTTGCAGATGAGGGAACTGATACCCAGGTCTGTCAGTTTCCTGATGAGTTGTGAGGGGTGGATTGTATTGAATGCTGAACTGAAGTCTATAAACAGCATTCTGGCGTAGGTGTTGTTGTTGTCCAGGTGTGAGAGGACAGAGTGCATTGCGATGGAAACTGCATCCTCTGTGCTCCTGTTCCGGCGGTATGCGAATTGGTGGGGGTCCAGGGTGGGGGGGAGACAGGATTTGAAGTGTGCTAGGACCAGCTGCTCAAAGCACTTAGTGATGTTGGGGGTGAGTGCTACTGGGCGGTAATCATTGAGGCAAGATGGGTTGGAGTTTTTGGGTATCGGGACGATGGAGGTGGATTTGAAGCAGGCCGGTACCACAGCGTGGGCCAAGGACAGATTGAATATGTCTGTGAGCACTCCTGCAAGCTCCCCAGAACACGCTCTGAGAACACGCCCGGGGATGCCATCAGGGCCTGCAGCCTTGTGGACATTGATCCTGCTCAGCACCGCTCCTACATCGGTGGGGGAGAGAGTCATAGGTTGGTGGTCTGGCGTCATGTCTGCTTTGGTTGTGGTTGTGGGGTTCCCTCGCTCAAAACGAGCATAAAAGTTGTTGAGCTCGTTGAGGAAGGAGACATCAGAGGATGCGGGGGAGGGTTTGGTGGTCCTGTAGTCTGTGATGGTCTGGAGTCCTTGCCACATGCGTCGGGGGTTGGAGTTGGAGAAGTGTTCTTCTACCTTCTTTTTGTAATGGTGTTTGGCTTTTTTGATGCCCTTCTTTAGATTAGTCCTGGCTGTACTGTAGGCGTGTGCATCTCCTGAACCAGTCCATTTAAATATTAGGTCTCTCTCCTCCAAGTCTCTGTTAGTACATGACTTAATAATTGATCAACAAATTGATTTACTCTGCCTTACAGAAACCTGGTTGCAGCAGGATGATTATGTTAGTTTAAACGAATCAACACCCCCGAGTCATTCTAACTACCAGAAATCTCGAAGCACAGGCCGAGGGGGCGGTGTGGCAGCAATTTTTCACAAAAGCCTATTAATCAACCAAAGACCCAGACAGACTTTTAATTCATTTGAAAGCCTGATGCTTAGCCTCATCCACCCCAGCTGTAAAACTCAGAAACCAGTCTTACTTGTTATTATCTATTGTCCACCTGGGCCTTACACAGAGTTTCTCTCTGATTTCTCAGACTTTTTATCTAATTTAGTTCTGAGCTCAGATAAAATAATTATTGTGGGTGATTTTAACATCCATGTAGATGCTAAAAATGACAGCCTCAACATGGCATTTAATCTGTTATTAGACTCAATTGGCTTCTCTCAAAATGTAAAAGAACCCACCCACCACTTTAATCACACTCTAGAGCTTGTTTTAACATATGGCATAGAAACTGAACATTTAACAGTGTTTCCTGAAAACCCTCTCCTGTCTGATCATTTCCTGATAACATTTACATTTACAATAATTGATTACACAGCGGTGGAGAGTAGACTTTATCACAGTAGATGTCTTTCTGAAAGCGCTGTAACTAAGTTTAAGAATATAATCCACCCACTGTTATCATCTTCAATGCCCTGTACCAACACAGAGCAGAGCAGCTACCTGAACACTACCCCAACAAAGGTCGATTATCTTGTTAATAATTTCACCTCCTCACTACGTACGACTCTGGATACTGTAGCTCCTGTGAAGACTAAGGTCTCTAATCAGAAGTACCTGACTCCGTGGTATAATTCTCAAACATGTAGAATAAAGCAGATGACTCGTAAGCTGGAGAGGAAATGGCGTGTCACAAATTTGGAGGATCATCATTTAGCCTGGAGAAATAAAAAAAACAACAACATAAAATGAAGGAACAAGTAAGCCTGCAGTGCGAGAGCGAAGTGCTCTAATGGGGTGATATGGTACTACAAGGTCATTAAGATAAGATGGGGCCTTCCAGGCATCCAGGTCTTTATGTCTTTAAGACATTCCTGCAGTTTAACTCATTGGTGTGTGTTATCTGGCTTCATGGACAGATAGAGCTGGGTGTCATCAGCATAGCAGTGTAAATGTATGCTATGTCTTCTAATGATGCTGCCTAAGGGAAGCATGTATAATGTAAACAGAATTGGTCCTAGCACTGAACCCTGTGGAACTCCATAATTAACCTCAGTGTGTGAAGAGGACTCTCCATTTACATGCACAAACTGGAGTCTATTAGATAGATATGATACAAACCACTGCAGCACAGTACCTGTAATACCTACAGCATGTTCTAATCGCTCTAATAGGATATTATGGTCGACAGTATCGAATGCTGCACTGAGGTCTAGCAGGACAAGCACAGAGATGAGTCCACTGTCAGAGGCCATAAGAAGATCATTTGTAACCTTCACTAAAGCTGTTTCTGTGCTGTGATGAGCTCTGAGACCTGACTGAAACTCTTCAAATAAGCCATTCCTCTGTAGATGATCTGTTAGCTGTTTGACAACTACTCTTTCAAGGATGTTTGATATGAAAGGAAGGTTCGAGATTGGCCTATAATTAGCTAAGACTGCTGGGTCTAGAGATGCTTTTTGAGTAAAGGTTTAACTACAGCCAGCTTGAAGGCCTGTGGTACATAGCCGATTATAAGAGATAGGTTGATCACATTTAAGATTGGAGCATTAATTAATGGCAGGATTTCTTTGAGCAGTTTTGGTGGACAGCTGGATGGCGTCAATGCTTTAATGAGCTAACCATGCTAACGCGTTGACGCAGCGCAGCCCCACACACAGGGTGATCCGCGCTAACCTGTTAACGGAGCTTTGCCACGTTAATGCAGTTATGGCATTAACATCATTTTAACAAGATTAGCGTTGACAGCACTAAATATTATTACTATTATTTTGAGTGTCAGATGAGCAGCAGAATAATGTATTGTGTAGAGAATGCCGGGAAAGCATCCCGACTAAAGGTTGGAGCACTACTAGTATTTTCAGTATTTACAACAGCGCCATGAAGTGCAAAATGAAGAGTGTGTGAAACTTTGTGCTGTATCCCAGACCGCGAAGTCTCCCAGCCTCCTGCCTCGAAACAAACCGACTTACAAAACTTATATACCGTATTTTTCGTACTGTTAGCTTACACTAAAATCATTTCATTTTTAAAAAATCAACACAGCGCCTTATGTATGAATTCTGGTTGTTCTTACTGACCGTGAACCGATTTTATGTGGTACATGGCGCTCAAAAATCTGTCAAAAAATGTTTAAGTACGACTTTGGTAAGCTACAGAGCCGCACTGCTTGATGGATTATCGGAGGATTATGGCTAGCGTAGTCAGGAGCCTCGCGGAGTGATGTATACTGTGCTTCAACGTAATATTACCGTATTGTGTGTGTGTATAAAGACCACAGATGGCTCCTGTTCAGAGACACGGTTACAAAGCGGATTTCAAACTTCGAGCAGCTGTGAAGTCTGCCTGTCTTTGTTATTATGCTCAGCGTCTGTTAGTTTACATTTTGACAGCACCACAGTACAGGATGAGACAACGAACATCCAAGAATACATTGGGAAGATGGCCCCAACTGACCGAGTGCTCAGTGAATACCTCAGGCAGCAGAAACCCAAGAAAGAGGAGGGAGACGAGGAACCATCATGGAAGGACAGGCCCCTGCACGGTATGTACCACCGGCAGATAGAGGAGGTGGCTGATATCCAGAAATCCTACCAGTGGCTGGACAAAGCTGGACTGAAAGACAGCACAGAGGCACTAATCGTGGCAGCACAAGAACAAGCTCTGAGCACAAGATCCATAGAGGCTGGGGTCTATCACACCAGGCAAGACCCCAGGTGCAGGCTGTGTAAAGATGCCCCAGAGACAATCCAGCACATAACAGCAGGGTGCAAGATGCTAGCAGGCAAGGCATACATGGAACGCCATAACCAAGTGGCCGGCATAGTGTACAGGAACATCTGTGCTGAGTACAACCTGGAAGTCCCGAGGTCAAAATGGGAGATGCCCCCAAGGGTGGTGGAGAATGACCGAGCTAAGATCCTGTGGGACTTCCAGATACAGACGGACAAAATGGTGGTGGCTAACCAACCGGACATAGTGGTGGTAGACAAACAGAAGAAGGCGGCCGTAGTGATCGATGTAGCGGTTCCGAATGACAGCAATATCAGGAAGAAGGAACACGAGAAGCTGGAGAAATACCAAGGGCTCAGAGAAGAGCTCGAGAGGATGTGGAGGGTGAAGGTAACGGTGGTCCCCGTCGTAATCGGAGCACTAGGTGCGGTGACTCCCAAGCTAGGCGAGTGGCTCCAGCAGATCCCGGGAACAACATCGGAAATCTCTGTCCAGAAGAGCGCAGTCCTGGGAACAGCTAAGATACTGCGCAGGACCCTCAAGCTCCCAGGCCTCTGGTAGAGGACCCGAGCTTGAAGGATAAACCGCCCGCAGGGGCGTGCTGGGTGTTTTTATATATATATATATATATATATATATATATATATATATATATATATATATATATTTATATCGTATATTGCCATCCAGCTAAAGAATATCAAGATATGAATTTTGGGCCATATCGCCCAGCCCTACCTCCAGCTGACGTAACTGGGTGTCATTACTGCTGACGTGAATTAGGATTTTACTGGATTTACGTTTACCCTTAGACAGCAGTTTTAAGTTTAAAGAGGCAATGCTGCTAGCAAGTTGGCTACGAGCTAAGCTAAGGTAGCGAAACAGTAAAGACACAGTGAGTGAATACTTTGGCTACAAATTAGGGAGTGAGAACACAGAGAGTGTGCTTCAGATGAAGCACGTGAAGATTATACTATGAAAAAGGAAGTTATCTAAAATTTTTTAATTAAGTTGCTATACCAGATAAGCTACTCAAAAACACCACTGTGTGTTGGAACAGGCACAGGAAGTGATACTCTACCGCAGAGAGTGCGAACACCAAGTGACAGCGCCACTAAGACAAGAAAGAGATAACTTTAAGGGAACAGCTGACACTGTATGCCACTGCGTCATACATCAAAGAGTCTGTGTGCACATTCCCTGAAGCTTAACACTGTGATGAAACCGTCGTGTCCACCACAAACAAAAGCAGAGGGTTGAAAAACCGTCAGTTCAAGGAGCTACTCAGCAAGCTTCAGTCAGAGTACAGCCATCTGGTTTATCACTGTGAAGTGCGATGGCTGAGTTGTGCTAATATGCTTGAACGGTTTTATACACTGTGGGAAGAAGTCAGATGCTTCATGGAGATAAAGGGGAAACCTGTCATTGAGCTCAGTGATGGCAATTTCCTCAGTGATCTGGCTTCATGGTGAACATCACCAAGCACATGTCAGAGCTTTATGAAGCGCCTTGAGACGACTTTTGTTGTGATTTGGCGCTATATAAATAAAATTGAATTGAAATTGAATTAAACATCAAGCTGAAAGGTCCCAACCAGCTTCTCAACTCTCTGCTTTCAAATGTGGAATCATTTGAAGTGAAGTTAAGGCTGTGGCAAGGACAACTGGAAAAGGGAAACACTGTACACTTTCCCACCCTGCAAGAGCAAAAGCCTGACGTTACAACTGAATATGCCAGTGAGTGTGCAAAACTCATTCAGGCGGGAGAGGTTTCAAGATGTGAAGAATATCCAAAAGGAATTGGACATGTTTGCTACGCTGTTTAATATACAACCATCTGATGTGCCAGACACCTTCCAATGGAAATAATTGGGCTGCAAAACAAGTTCGAGCTCAAAGCTAAAAAACAGCTTTGAGCAGCACCATCATCATCACAGCCACCTGACATCAGACACCTCGCCAAAAAGAAACAGTTCCAGCCATCTCATTAGGTCAGTCTTGTTATGTATTTTAGCACCATGGGAGCATTTACAGGATATTGTTTTATAGTGATATTATACAGGAGAACTGTTACTCAATAAGGCCCATTTACTAGTTGTTATTCTCTTTCTCCGTGACCCAAGAATTGATGTGTAAGAATCACAGGCTGGTACCTCAAGGTTGAAAACACCACAGAGATCACTCCCTTACTCCCATCCTCCCTTCTTTATCTCTTAGAAAAAGGCTTGTTAAAGGCCAGGTGGTTTGTTTCAGAATCCACTAATGAAAGAACTCTGTATTCTATGTCTAGGAGTGTATTTCGCTGGGATAATCATAAATTGTAGCTGAACTGATAAACTATACAAAGGATACTTCTTTGCTCAGAGGGCAGGAAGACGCTTCCTTATTTGGTCTGTACCGGTTTGAACTGACAATCTGCTGACACACGAAACTTTTTCCTCTATATAAACTGTTGTATGATGAATAAACCTTTGAGTTGATTTTGGGAAAGCAACCTGAACAGTCTCTGTGTCACTTTGTTCTCCTAACTACTCCCGACGTCGTAACTAACCTGCTGAAAGGCATACCTGAGTGCTACTTGAGAATATATTGCTGAGTGTTACTTAAGAATAATTTTGAATCTTATAGGGTAAAGACAAAACTCTGCTTATAGACGCCCACGCCTCGGGGAAGCCCGATTCACGGACCAGGCCCTGGACAGGATTCCTAACAACTTGGTGTCAGAAGTGGGATACGCTGACGAAGGTAAATACGTGTCTTTTTTATTTTATAAGACTGTATTATACCTTTCTCAGTGACCCACGTAGAAACGGGATATGCTGACGAAGCTTTCCTCAGTGGCCCAGATAAATGGGATACACTGACGAATCTTCCTTAGTCCCCGAATAAAGTAAATTAAAAGCAGAGAGACACAGGAAGTTACCTGTTGTTTTGAAAACGCATGCTAAAAAAGCGAGAAGTTGCTCGTTAAGTGAGAAGCTGCTCACCAAAAAAACAAAAAAAAAAAACAAAAGAAAAGATAAAATTGCTAGCAATAAATTGAAAGTAACCTCAGCTGTGCCACAGCAAAAATACTAACATAAATCCTTCAAGCATGTAAACCCCTCTGGAAGTCACTGAACATGGGTCAGAATAATTCAAAGACCTCAGACAGGTCCGAGGAAAAATCTAAATTAACTGTAAAACCGAAAAAAATAAAATATAAAGTCACAAATAACGGCTCAGTACGACTCCCACATCCGGATTACAGGTACATATTGTGTCAATGCATTCCTGGAGTAACCGAGTCACAACTCATAGAAGAGATAGATGAATTAGATCCAAAGTATGATAAAGCATCCACAACTGCAGAGTTCTTGTGGGTAAATGATGACAAAATCACCGATTTCTTTAGGAATCTAAAGAGGTTCCTGCTAACAATGTCCAGAGACAAAATTGACTTAAATGCAGTAACTATGTGTAAACAAAAGCCTGATGAATCTATCCTAGTATTCATAAAACGCTTTATGCACTGTTGGACCAATGAGGCATGCATGCCTGAGGATGGAAATGATCAGATTTTCATTACTACCTTTTTGAACAATGTCCACCCTGAATGCTCTCAGTTGCTAAAAGTGACAGCTACTAATAATCTCTATGAACTGAGTAAAGATGCTTTATTAAAGCTTGTAAAACTGAAGGCCATTGCAGAACTTTTCCCTACTACCACGAAAGCTAAAAGTGTTAAAATGATGCTGAATTTTGATGTTGCAGATCCAGAAGAAAGTGAGAAACTAATGTATGCAGGAGTACCACCTGCCCCAGCACAGCAGGGAGGTTTCAGAGGACGGAAAGATAAGAGTAGAGATGTGTGTTTTTTGCTGTGGAAAGATAGGACATTGGTCTAGGGAGTGTCGATTCGCAGCTTCCAATAGAGCACGCGCGCCTCAACCACAAAATGCAGGACAAGCTCCTGCCACTAGGCGTCAGCAGAGCTCCTCCAGTCAAGGTAACTGGCAACAACAGGAATCACGCAATAATGGCCCCACATCTAGGCAGCAGCCTTATAATCCGCATTTTAACCCACAAGGTAGACAAGCTAGAGGTGCAAATTTAGCTCAGTTTTCCAGCAGCCGCAGACACCCAGAGCATGAATCCGAATGGGAGAGGGTGCGTTACAATTCCCACCATGATCTCTTCCCATCATCTGATAACCCCCGGCTGGACCGCCAATAGGGAGGCCCAGGTGAGGGTGAGGGACTACACACGATGCTGCATTTGCAACTGTCCCCTAACACAGAGCACTTGCCCATACTAGAGGTAGAAATAGATGGTAAGAAATACCCATTTTTAGTGGATAGTGGAGCCACTAAAAGTTCACTGTCTGGAAAATTCTATAATGGGCCTGTTTCCTCTGTGTGTATCAACACTATGGGAATTAACGGAACTGTAGTGCAATGCCCTAAAACTCATTCTCTAAAGACACGCTGGGGCCCAAAACCAGATGAAATCACATATCATCCATTCGTAATTATTCCAAACTCGCCTGTGAATCTATTAGGCAGAGATTTAATGGCAAAAATGAATTTGTGTATTTCATTTAACACAAAGGGTGAAATGTTTGCTGACACTGATAACAGCTATGTTTTCTCTGCCCTATGCACCGACATGATGGAGAAGGAACAGCCTCTGTGTCAGCTGGACGCCTCAGCAGAGAATGAACTCAACATCTTTTTGTCCGGTACTCCATGTCACACACTGTGCCAAACACGTGTACAGACACCACTACCAGGTAATCCCATGACTGGGAGCCACACTTTTGTCTCTCTCACACTGTTCAACAACATGATAACTGCTCACACCAGTGAAGGTCAAACAGTGGTTTTGTCACATAACTCAGACATAGGTTATGACATAACTACACCATGTCGACACATAGATCTAACCTACCCTATCCACTGTACTATTTCTGCAGTTACGTTGCCAGCTGAATACCAGAATATGACATTATGGTCAAAAGGTGAGAATGATGTAGGATTTATTGACTGTACACCTTATCACGCACAGCTGAAACACAACAAGCCAGTATATGTCAAGCAATATCCCATTTCCGCCGAAAAAGCCGCAGCCCTAGATGTCATCATAGGAGATTTATTGACTACAGGAGTAATAAAGCCCACAGTATCTCCATATAACACTCCTGTCAATCCTGTGCCAAAGCCTAACAAACCTGGCGTATGGCGTTTCACACAAGACTTAAGGCAAATTAATGCAGTCATTATGCCTCTGCCACCTCTCGTCCCAGACGTTCCCAGCATATTGACATCCATTCCATCCACAGCTACACATTTTACCGTGGTGGACCTGTGTTCCGCTTTTTTCTCAGTGCCTGTGCATGAAGACACACAGCCGATATTTGCATTCACACATAGAAATAAGCAGTACACCTGGACTCGTCTGCCACAAGGCATGGTGGATAGCCCTGCTGCTTTCTCAATGGTGGTCCGTGCTACCCTGGACAGCTTCACTCCTCCGGAGGGCTGTACCTTGATACAGTACGTGGATGACCTCCTCCTCTGTGCTCCGAGTGAGGAACTATGTCAAACTGCTACACACATGCTTCTCCAGCACCTCCAACAGACTGGCCACAAAGCATCGGCAAAGAAAATGCAGTACTGTCAGACTTCTGTTCAATATTTGGGATTCACACTGTCTCACGGAAAACGTTCCATGACTGCAGACAGGGTCAAAGCTGTGACCTCCGTCCCTCGGCCCACTACACAGAAGGAAATGCTGTCCTTCCTAGGCATGGTGAACTATTGCAGACAGTGGATACCAGACTGTTCTTTTCATGACTGTTGTAAAAAAGACAAGCCTCCTCGAATACTGTGGTCCACAGAAATGACTGCCTCTTTCAATGCACTAAAGGGAGCGCTGACCTCCGCCACTCAAAGGTGCTGCCTGTGGTTGTTCAGGGGATGCCGGCCTGCCTGAGGGCAGTAGCAGCTTGCTCTATCATGATAAGGGACTGCGAGAAGCTCACACTCTCACATGACACTATTCTACACACCAATCATCAGGTCACGACCATTCTAGCAAACATAACTACACAACATATGACCACACAACGTCGCTCAGGTTATGAAGCTACACTGACCTCAACAGCAAATCTCACTATAAAAACAAGCAGCACACTCAATTCGCCAGCACACTTACTTATTCGTATGCTGTGTTCCTCTGACCGACAGGATGGTTCAGACGGGCCTGACGTTCACAATTGCATGACACGCATACAAGAATCTACAGCACCACGCCCAGATTTAGAGCAGACACCTATCACTGTTTATGTGGACGGGTCCTGTTCAAAACCAAATGACAACTCATTTCTTTGTGGCTATTGGGTGGTGACATCACCTGACATTATACTAGAGGCTCACTCATTACCATTTCACTCAGGACAAGAAGCAGAGCTCATGGCTTTAATACGCGCCTTTGAGCTACATGTGGATAAGCGGGTGACAATTTATACTGATAGCCGTTATGCGTTTGGTGTGGTACCTGACTTTGGCACATTGTGGAGACAGAGAGGCTTCAGATCTGCTGACGGAAAATCAATTGCTAATTCTGATCTTGTTCAAAGACTTTTTGATTGATTGATTGATTGATTGATTGATTGAATCTTTATTTTGAACATGTTGAAAAAGTATAAAAAAAATAGAATTAAAAGAGACAAATAAACAAAGCAAACAAAAGGAAAACGAGCAACCACAACTCCAAATAACGTCCATGTTCAAAAAGGAGCAGGAAGAAGCATAAGCTTATTTAATCCCACCCCTTTTCCACTATCTAGTATCAATAGACTACAGAAATACCTCCTTGCAATTACATTATATGTTATGTGTAATTTTTTTTTTAATATATACACATATATGTTTCTATCTATCCATACCTAAGTATATACACACATACGCACATATACACATTTTCAATAACCCCATTAACACCTGAAGGATACACAACCTACAATTTTATATATATTTAATAAAAAAAAAACAAACACCCAGCACGCCCCTGCGGGCGGTTTATCCTTCAAGCTCGGGTCCTCTACCAGAGGCCTGGGAGCTTGAGGGTCCTGCGCAGTATCTTAGCTGTTCCCAGGACTGCGCTCTTCTGGACAGAGATCTCCGATGTTATTCCCGGGATCTGCTGGAGCCACTCGCCTAGCTTGGGAGTCACCGCACCTAGTGCTCCGATTACCACGGGGACCACCGTTACCTTCACCCTCCACATCCTCTCGAGCTCTTCTCTGAGCCCTTGGTATTTCTCCAGCTTCTCGTGTTCCTTCTTCCTGATATTGCTGTCATTCGGAACCGCTACATCGATCACTACGGCCGTCTTCTTCTGTTTGTCTACCACCACTATGTCCGGTTGGTTAGCCACCACCATTTTGTCCGTCTGTATCTGGAAGTCCCACAGGATCTTAGCTCGGTCATTCTCCACCACCCTTGGGGGCATCTCCCATTTTGACCTCGGGACTTCTAGGTTATACTCGGCACAGATGTTCCTGTACACTATGCCGGCCACTTGGTTATGGCGTTCCATGTATGCCTTGCCTGCTAGCATCTTGCACCCTGCTGTTATGTGCTGGATTGTCTCTGGGGCATCTTTACACAGCCTGCACCTGGGGTCTTGCCTGGTGTGATAGACCCCAGCCTCTATGGATCTTGTACTCAGAGCTTGTTCTTGTGCTGCCATGATTAGTGCCTCTGTGCTGTCTTTCAGTCCAGCTTTGTCCAGCCACTGGTAGGATTTCTGGATATCAGCCACCTCCTCTATCTGCCGGTGGTACATACCGTGCAGGGGCCTGTCCTTCCATGATGGTTCCTCGTCTCCCTCCTCTTTCTTGGGTTTCTGCTGCCTGAGGTATTCACTGAGCACTCGGTCAGTTGGGGCCATCTTCCCAATGTATTCTTGGATGTTCCTTGTCTCATCCTGGACTGTGGTGCTGACACTCACCAGTCCCCGGCCCCCTTCCTTCCGCTTAGCGTACAGCCTCAGGGTGCTGGACTTGGGGTGAAACCCTCCATGCATGGTCAGGAGCTTTCTTGTCTTTATGTCAGTGGCTTCTATCTCCTCCTTTGGCCAGCCTATTACCCCAGCAGGGTACCTGATCACGGGCAGGGCGTATGTGTTGATGGCCCGGATCTTGTTCTTACCATTCAGCTGACTCCTCAGGACTTGCCTGACCCTCTGCAGGTACTTGGTGGTTGCAGCCTTTCTAGCGGCCTCTTCATGGTTCCCATTTGCCTGCGGGATCCCCAGGTACTTGTAACTGTCCTCTATGTCTGCAATGTTGCCTTCTGGTAGTTCAATCCCCTCAGTTCTGACTACCTTCCCTCTCTTTGTTACCATCCGACTACACTTCTCCAGTCCGAACGACATTCCAATGTCATTGCTGTATAGCCTGGTAGTGTGGATCAGTGAATCGATGTCTCGTTCACTCTTGGCATACAGCTTGATGTCATCCATGTACAGGAGGTGGCTGACAACTGCTCCGTTCCGTAGTCGGTATCCGTAGCCAGTCTTGTTAATGATCTCACTGAGGGGGTTCAGGCCTATGCAGAACAGCAGTGGGGACAGAGCATCTCCTTGGTAGATCCCGCACTTGATGGTAACTTGTGCTATGGGCTTGGAGTTGGCCTCTAGTGTTGTACGCCACATCCCCATTGAGTTCCTGATGAAGGCTCTTAGGGTCCCATTGATCTTGTACAATTCTAGGCATTCCAGTATCCAGCTGTGGGGCATTGAGTCATAGGCCTTCTTGTAATCAATCCAGGCAGTGCACAGGTTGGTCAGTCTGGTCTTGCAGTCTCGGCTGATTGTTCTGTCTACCAGTAGCTGGTGTTTTGCGCCTCTGGTATTCTTGCCAATTCCTTTCTGTGTCCCGCTCATGTATTGACCCATGTGCCTGTTCATCTTAGCCGATATGATGCCTGACAGGAGCTTCCATGTAGTACTGAGGCAGGTTATTGGTCGGTAGTTGGAGGGGACCGCTCCCTTCTTGGGGTCCTTGGGGATCAGGACCGTCCGACCTTCGGTTAGCCATTCCGGGTGTCTCTCGTTAACTAGCAGCTGGTTCATTTGTGCTGCCAGACGGCAGCACAAATATATATATACCCATACCAACAAACCCGTGCATGCGCACACACATGAAAATATTAGACAAGAACACCCTATCAAATCTCTACCTTTTCCCTGTACCCTGTAAAAACCATATCCTTAAACCGCTTTTTAAACTGCGCCATGCTTGGACATTGCTTCATATCTTTACTTAGTCTGTTCCACAGCTTCACTCCACACACAGAGATGCAAAAACTTTTTAATGTTGTACGGATACGAGGATGTTTTAAATTTAATTCCCCCCTCAAATTGTATCCCCGTTCCCTTTTAGAAAACATTTTTAGAATATTGTCAGGAAGCAGGTTATTTATTGCTTTATATATAATTTGTGCTGTGAGAAAATGAACCAGATCTGTGAATTTTAGAATTTTTGATTTTAAGAATAGTGGATTTGTATGATCTCTGTAAGCAGTTTTATGGATTATCCTTATGGCCCTTTTTTGTAATATAAAGATTGATGATAGCGAACATTTGTAAGTATTGCCCCAAACCTCTGCACAGTAATTCAAATACGGTGCAATCAGGGAACAATAGAGAATGTGGAGTGATTTGTGGTCCAGAATGTGTTTTACTTTACTCAAGATTGAGACACTTCTTGAAATTTTGTTATGTATATGATTTATATGAGACTTCCAGTTTAATTTATCATCTATAATCACACCAAGAAACTTATGTTCAAGTACTCTTTCAATTTCCACACCATCTACATGAATCTGCACTTGTGCATTTCTAAGGGAATTCCCAAATAAGATAATTTTAGTTTTACTTAGATTTAGCGATAGTTTGTTCCTGTTAAACCATTTTTTAATTTTGCACATTTCTGAAGTAATTGTATCCAGCAGCTCCTTTAGATTCCCCCAGAACAAAAAATATTTGTGTCATCTGCAAATAATACTAATTTTAATATATCAGATGCCTTACAAATATCATTTATATAAATAATAAATAATTTTGGACCAAGTACAGAGCCTTGTGGAACACCACAAGAAATGTCCAAGCATGATGAGGAATGGACACCCAGCTTCACAAATTGTTTCCGGTCACTTAAATAATTTTTCACCCATTGCAGTACAACCCCCCTAATCCCATACCGTTACAGTTTATTAATTAATATGTCATGATTGATTGTGTCGAATGCTTTCTTGAGATCCAGAAATACTCCAGCTGCATACTGTTTCTGATCTATAGCATTCGTAATCTCCTCAATTGATTCGATTAATGCCAGAGATGTTGATCTTTTTGATCTGAATCCATATTGACTGTCAGAGAGTAATTTATATTTATCTAAGAATTTGTCTAATCGTTTATTAAACAGGTTTTCTAGGATTTTGGAGAATTGTGGTAGTAAAGAAACAGGCCTGTAATTTGTGAAGTGGCGTCTATCCCCGGTTTTATACAGCGGCACACCTTTAGCTATTTTCATTTTGTTTGGCACTTTTCCCATCTGAAATGATAAGTTGCAAATATATGTTAGAGGTCCTACAATTCCTTCAATGACCTTCTTGACGATTTTCATGTCAATATCATTACAATCAGTAGATGTTTTATATTTACACATGTGTTTTATATTTACACAGCCTTTTGCAGGCTATACAGCTACCATCGGCCGTTGCAGTCATTAAAACGAAAGGACACAGTACAGCTGACACAGACGAAGCAGCAGGTAATGCCCTAGCAGACATGACTGCCAAAGCTGCAGCTGCATCACAGCTCCCACCTCCACAGGAAGTATTATCTGTGCCCCTACAGCTGCCACTTGTTACACTCCCAGACTATTTAGAAACAAATGTTGATTTAAAATGTATACAAGAGCAGGCCTCTGCATCTGATTACACCTATTGGGAGGATAATGACTGTACCTTAGATGACAGAGATGGCCTATACAAAAATCTTGAGGGTTTGATTGCCCTCCCATCTTCCCTGCTGCCAGTCCTTGTCCGACATTTTCACGGTGTGAGTCATGTCGGACAAAGAGGGGTAATAGGGGCAATAAAATCAAGATTTGTAATTGAGAAAACATCACACGCAGTAAAACGCATATTAGCAACCTGTCTAACACGTGCACGAACTAATGTAGGGAGACCAAAAGCAAAACATCAGCATTTATCACAACCAGATTTTCCATTTCATACATTACAAATTGATTTTACACATATGCCAGCACAAGGAAGCATCAAGTACTTACTGGTAATAGTGGATCAATTTAGTAAATGGGTAGAAGCTTATCCAACATCAAAAGAAACTGCAGAAGTAGTCTGTCAAAAGTTGTGCAATGAAATAATACCCAGATTCGGAATACCTCACCAAATTAACAGTGATAGAGGACCTTCATTCACATCAGAAGTAATTCAAAAGTGTGCTAAAACTTTAGGAATAGACTGGAAATATCATGTGCCATACCACCCTCAGAGTTCAGGAGTTGTAGAAAGAATGAATAGGACCATAAAAAAATCGCCTGACTAAAGCAATGATAGAAACAGGAATGACCTGGGTCAAATTACTTCCTCAAGTCCTCTGCGAGATTAGAATGACTCCATCCGCAGCAACCAAATTATCTCCATTTGAAATAATCATTGGAAGACCATTCCCAACACCATGGTCAGCCTCCAGAGGGGCACCGCTATTGGAAGGGGACATAGACATTGCATTGTCGGACTATGTTCACAACCTGGTAGAAACACTGAATAATAACCATCAGAAAGTTTGTCACTCTCAGCCTCTCCCTTCCTCAGGAAACCAGGAGACGCGATGTTGGTGAAGTCGCTAAAACCAGGGCCACTCGGGGAGGCCGCATGTTCCAGCCCCCAGACTGTACTGGCAGTGACGAGAACCAGCATCCTCACAGACGGACAACCTCAATGGATTCATGCCAGCAGGGTTAAGACCAGCCCAACCAGACCACCTCAGGTGTCGGATCAAGCAGACGACGACTCGGGCGAGCCAGTGCCGGGAACCAAAACAAATAAACACACACAGGTAGATGACGACTCAGGTGAGCCAGCGCCCGGATCCAATACACACAACGCCTGAAAAAGCCAAGACTCAGAGAGCTCTTTGATCCCCCACCTGAACAAAAACAAGGTACTCGAACATCAAGCAGGAACAGAAAGCCTAGACTACCACACAATGTCGGAGCTGACTCATTCCATCCTGATAATAGAGAAAATGAAATGCCCATTGTCATCACATGCCGCTTATACGAGGTCTCTCGAACCTGGGACCAGGCCAGGACACAACTGAAGAACTGTATGTTTTATATTTTTAGGTTGATTGTTGTATCTATCGCATTAACTTTAGGATTTTTTATTTACTATTTTGTATTGAAAGCTGTAACCATGTTTATATTTCTGCAAGCCACATTTTGCTGACAATACTTCATGCTCCACTTGGCGGGACACCCACCTAGTACAGCTGCCTCAATATATTTACAATTAGCACAAATTGACCCTGATGATGTGCCAGATGTCACCAATGATGATCCTGATATATATATTGAGCATTAGGTTGTGAATTACTCCGTTATCCAAGAAGGGAATGAAGGTTCTTCCAGAATTTTGATATTAAGCTTGCTCGAAGGACCAGTTACATTTATGATTTACTTCACATTTATGATTTGTCTTTATGTTATGTTATTACATTTGTGATTTTCCTTTATATTGAGTTCCATCCATCCATCCATCCATCTTCATCCGCTTTGTCCGGGGCCGGGTCGCGGGGGCAGCAGCCTAAGCAAAGAGGCCCAGACCTCCCTCTCCCCAGCCACCTCCTCCAGCTTATCCGGGGGAATACCAAGGCGTTCCCAGGCCAGCCGAGAGATATAATCTCTCCAGCGTGTCCTGGGTCTGCCCCGGGGCCTCCTCCCGGTGGGACATGCCTGGAACACCTCACCCAGGAGGCGCCCAGGGGGCATCCTTGTCAGATGCCCGAACCACCTCAGCTGGCTCCTTTCGATGTGGAGCAGCAGCTGCTCTACTCTGAGCCCCTCCCGGATGGCCGAACCTCTCACCCTATCTCTAAGGGAGAGGCCAGCCACCCTTCGGAGGAAGCTCATTTCTGCCGCTTGTATCCGCGATCTCGTTCTTTCGGTCACTACCCACAGCTCGTGGCCATAGGTGAGGGTAGGGACGTAGATCGACCGGTAAATTGAGAGCTTCGCTTTTACACTCAGCTCCCTCTTCACCACGACGGACCGGTGCAGCGTCCGCATTACTGCAGCTGCAGCCCCAATCCGTCTGTCGATCTCCGGCTCCCTTCTCCCATCACTCGTGAACAAGACCCCGAGATACTTGAACTCCTCCACTTGGGGCAGGAACTCATCCCCGACCCGGAGTGGGCACTCCACCCTTTTCCGGCTGAGAACCATGGCCTCAGCCGGAAAAGTCAGGACCCGTTCCCCGACCCTAAGGCGCAGGGAACAAACCCTCTCGTCCACCGGGAAAAACCCCAACGTACCGGCAGCAAGCCGAGGGGATATTAGGATACCCACCCCAGCCCGCTCCCTCTCACCAGGGGCAACTCCAGACTGAGACAGAGTCCAGCCCCTCTCCAGGAGACTGGTTCCAGAGCCCAAGCCATGTGTAGAGGTGAGCCCGACTATATCTAGCCGGTACCTCTCAACCTCACGCACTAACTCAGGCTCCTTCCCCACCAGAGAGGTGACATTCCATGTCCCTATTGCCAGTCTTGGCAGCCGGGGGTCAGTCCTCCAGGGCCTCCGCTCCTGGCCGCCACCCGGCACACAATGCACCCGACCCCTATGGCGCCTCCTGCGGGTGGTGGGCCTGCGGGAGGATGGGCCCATGTCTCCTCTTCGGGCTGTGCCCGGCCGGGCCCCATGGACTAAGGCCCAGCCATCAGACGCTCGCCCTCGGGCACCCTCCCCGGGCCTGGCTCCAGGGCGGGGCCCCGGTAACCCTATCCCGGGCAGGGTAAACTGTTCCCTCGGTGTCCTTTTCATAAGGGTCTTATGAATCACACCCGATCAGATCTGCACACTGTTAGACCTCTGCCTCACCACTACATATTTCAAGTACAACGAAGGCTTTTACAGACAAAAACATGGCTGTGCCATGGGCTCCCCCGTGTCACCTATTGTAGCCAACCTTTACATGGAGGAAGTGGAAAGGAAGGCTCTTGGCTCTTTCAAAGGAAGAGTACCCAGCCACTGGTACAGATATGTGGACGACACCTGGGTCAAAATCAAGACACAAGAAGTGGAAACCTTCACTGCGCACATTAACGCTGTGGATAAGAACATCAAGTTCACCAGGGAAGACACAAAGGACAACTGTCTGCCTTTCCTGGACTGCGCTGTGCACATTGAAGAGAACGGCAAACTCAACATCGAAGTTTACCGGAAGCCCACACACACGGACCAGTACCTCCTCTTTGACTCCCATCACCCTTTGGAACACAAACTTGGAGTAATCAGGACCCTACACCACTGGGCAGAACATGTTCCCTCTAAGCCTGAAGGGAAAAAGAAGGAACACACACATGTAAAGGAAGCACTCACAACGTGCGGCTATCCTAAATGGGCGTTCTTAAAGTCAGCAAAGAGGCACAGAAAAGAAGATCAGACACCAGCGAGGGAGGACAGACGCAACAACATTGTCATCCCCTATGTAGCCGGCGTATCAGAGAAACTCAGGAGAGTTTTCTCCAAGCATGACATCCCAGTGTATTTCAGACCCAGCAACACGCTCAGACAGAAACTGGTTCACCCGAAAGACAAAACGCCAAAACACAGACTTAACAATGTGGTGTATGCTGTACAGTGCAGCGAGGAATGCTCAGACCTCTACATTGGAGAGACCAAACAGCCACTTCACAAGCGCATGGCACAACACAGAAGAGCCACCTCCACAGGACAAGACTCAGCAGTCCATCTGCATCTTAAGGATAAAGGACACTCTTTCGAGGATGCCAATGTTCACATTTTGGACAGAGAGGACAGATGGTTTGAAAGAGGAGTGAAAGAAGCCATCTATGTCCACTGTGAGCGACCATCTTTGAACAGAGGCGGGGGTTTACGACACCAACTCTCTGCCATCTATAATCCAGTTTTGAGATCCCTTCCCAGACGCCTTAACGCCCACTCACATCCTGGGCCATCTGACCTCAGGAATTCGCATGATAAGGTGGGGCCAGGTTTCACAATGAACACACCCGAAACTCTGGCTGATTGGGACACACGCCCAGTTTCCCACCTTGGCTCAGGCGATTAGAGGATCATCAGGGGGTCCTTTTGTCCCTCTGTGGGGGGGTCACTCCCACTAGGTTTATATCTGGGACTCTCCACCATTTGACCTTAGAACTGAAGAAGCTTCTCGGATGAGAGGTGAAACGTCTTCAAGCAACTTAAAGAAGTCCAGACGCTTTTCTTTGCAAGCTCCTTTGACTACGATGACCTGGATGACTGAGAACCTTCACAGACGGTCTTATGAATCGCTCTTTGTCTGGTCCCTTTATATTGAGTTATTATTTTAAATATAATAAAAGAGTGGAACTGTTATGTATTTTAGCACCATGGGAGCATTTACAGGATATTGTTTTATAGTGATATTATACAGGAAAACTGTTACTCAATAAGGCCCATTTACTAGTTGTTTTTCTCTTTCTCTGTGACCCAAGAATTGATGTGTAAGAATCACAGGCTGGTACCTCAAGGTCGAAAATACCACAGAGATCACTCCCTTACTCCCATCCTCCCTTCTTTATCTCTTAGAAAAAGGCTTGTTAAAGGCCAGGTGGTTTGTTTCAGAATTCACTAATGAAAGAACTCTGTATTCTATGTCTAGGAGTGTATTTCGCTGGGATAATCATAAATTGTAGCTGAACTGATAAACTATACAAAGGATACTTCTTTGCTCAGAGGGCAGGAAGACGCTTCCTTATTTGGTCTGTACCGGTTTGAACTGAGAATCTGCTGACACACGAACCTTTTTGCTCTATATAAACTGTTGTATGACAAATAAACTTTGAGTTGGTTTGGGAAGGCAACCTGAAGCAGTCTGTGTTTCCTTGTTCTCCCAAGCTACTCCCTGGGCTGTAACTAACATGCTGAATGGCATATTTGACTATTACTTGAGAAAATATCTGACTGTTACTTGAGAATATTCCTTTGAGTTCTATAGGTTATGGACAATCTCTGCTGATAGATGCCCACGCCTCGGAGGAAACCCGATCCACGGATGACCCGGGATGGAGTTTTCTTTCACATAGCTTTCCTGTATTTCCTACATTGTTGGGATGCTGGTTAGTGCTGTTGCTTGACAGTAAGAAGCTCCTGGGTGCAAATCCACAGTCTGGCTAGTTTGCAGTGGTTTCTCTCTGGGTATTCTGGTTTCCTGCCACAGTGAAAAGCCATGCAGTTATTAGAGCTATGTTAATTGATGATTCTAAATTATCCATGAATGTAAGGGTAAACGGCTGTTTGTTTATATCTGATAGACTAGTCAGCTGTCCGGGGTGTACCCTGCCTGGTAACCTATCACTTCAGGGTTATTTCCCAGCCCTGCTGCAACCAGGATAAAGATAGGAGGATGGTAGCTGTTGTAGACCCCTTCAATTTTTATGGTAACCAGGATCTAGACTTTGTTGAACCGTATGCAATATGAAGACAACATGTAGTATTTAAGTGACCAAGTAGTATTTGGATAAAAGTTATTGAATAGTGTTGAAATAAAATGACAGAATTGAAGGATTAAAATATTCCAGGAGCTCAACATACTCCATCTGAACATGTTTCAATCGTGTTTTATGAACACAAAATGCACAGGTTTACTGAATATGAAAAAGTTGTGTTGATTTAACTCAGTTGTTTAAGTTTCTGCCAAAGCAAAACATTTGTGTGCAACCAGTGTCCACTATTGAATCAAGTAAATCCAGCATGTTTTTGTCAGTGCAAGAAGGAGTTACGGTACCTGCATTCCTGCACAATATTGTCCCGGGAGGGAGAAAAACGTTCTGGTGAAGTTTTGGTTGATTTTTGGGTTTTGCTTAACACTAGGTTTATTTTATCAGTGAGGTTTGGATTGTTTTCTTTCTCCAAGAGAGAGGAAGATGGTTTTATGCTTGGACATGTTTGCAATGGGCTCCAGTATTTGTTATTATATGAGTATTTTATTGGTTATGTTTGTTTGTGCTTTTATTACAGTGCACTGAAATAAGAACATCAGAGAGGTGTGATCCACCGTTGGTGATATTTTGGTATTTTGTGAGTTCCTGATTTAACAAATCGGCTCTTTAATCCAGGCCTGAGAGATTGAACTTTAAAGCGCTATAAAATATTCTTACTGAAAACAGTCGCAACGTATTTTTCTCCATGATTGTAATGGGCTCTGGAGAAATTCACTTATATGGGACATTGATCACATGAGAAGTCCTGAACCCAAAAGGATTGCAGCGAGTCAATCCAGTCCAAAAAACGAGGAATTGTTTTCCTTTTAAATGATGACGTCATCTTGCTGGTGAGGGAGGCTCGAATAGGCTGCGCGTGAGACTCCATTATCAGCAATATCTGGTATGAATGTGTGTGGATGTATGCATGTGACTGGACTGTGATGGACTGACGACTAAAAGTTTTAACTGACTTGATACTGAGACAAAAACGGTGCCGACTTTAGGATTAGTAAATGTCCACAAACACGTCACCCAGCCTGTAAAAGAAAGGTGGAGGTTTTGTCTTGCTTTGTTTTGTTTTTGCAAGAACAGAAGGATGACAGAGACTAAAGGGGGAGGCTGTAGCTTCACATAAGTATGAACTGCAGACTTAACCCTTTGGTTGCTAATTTTGAGTTTCTGATGTTTGCATTAAGAAAAGTGTGTTTTAGTAGCTGTGTTTTGATTAATGTATCACATTATATTGTTGGGAATGTTAAATGCTAAAGTAAAGAAAAGGTTTGATTTCACTCATGACTGATCATGTTATTATTAAGCATAGCAGGCCACTGTAAAGAGTCAATTAAACTTTTATAGAGGTAAAGAAAAAAAAAGCCAAAAAAACCCCCCTCTATTGAGGTCTATGAATAACAGGGGAATGATAGGCTTGTCACATGCAAAATGGAGATATGTAATAATAAACACTAGGTGCTTTCTTGAAATAGTCAGCAATCTAAAAGTAGGATAGAACCGACAGGGGCATGTGCTGAGAGGTGGTGCTGCACAAGAACAAGAGCAAAATAAAGAAAAATTATTGTGTTTAGCTTTGATAAATTCAAATTAAATTGTACCATTACACTCAGAGGATCAATATGAAATTCAATATATGCTAATTTTGTATGAAGCACATGACTGATAACTTCTGTCCTGAGCTTTTGTTTTTACAGCACCCGCTTGACCACACCAACAGTTTCTCGCCACCAAAAGGGGGTACTTGCAAAGAATACGGAGGAATATCATCAAAGCTGGGAAAGGTAAGCCCCGAAGGGGGTGATAACACCAAAACTTTCACTTATGGTCAAATTCTCAAAATTTGACCCCAAACATGGAAAATTCTTCAAACATTTAGAGACAGAGTGGAGTTCTAGATAAATATAATGTGCCAAACCACATGCGGATGGAGAGTTGGAATCGATAAGATGGTGAAATAACACGCAGTAAAATGTTGATCATGTTGATTATGTTTATTCCAGTGAGCAGACCAAGGTTATTATCGTTAACAAAAACGAAATAATGAAAACTAGAAGTGAAAAAACATTTTCGTTAACAGAAATAAAAATAAAAGCAAAAAAGGAAAACTAACTAAAACTGTAATGAGTGTTCACAAAACTAACTAAAATTAACTGAATTTATAGCAAAAATGTGTTTAGTTTCATTGATGTGTGTGTGTCCTACAATAGTCAAGGGTGAAAATGAAGTTTAGTTTCCAGATTTTTGCTTGCTGTCTCATTATGCCAGCAGGTGGCAGCACGTTAGTCGAGTTGTCTGTGTTGCTGCTCCGTCCACGCGCAGAATCATGTCAGGAAAAGTCGGGAGAAAGCGCCAGAGTCCAATTTGGTATTACTTTGAATATGACTGTGCTTTGCTTAAAGCAAGTGTCTTGTAGTGGAAAGAGACAAATGAGGGACATTTCTAAAGGGAAAAAATCCCACAAACCTTAAAGTGCACTTGAAAAGTTCACACCAGAAGGCTAACCTAGCTTACCTTGAGAAGGTAAGGGAGCACACTCAACCCTCATCCCCAGAAAACAGAAGCTAACCCCAGACAAGGCAGCGTGATGCATCCCGAGACAACAGGACTGGGACATCTACATAACTGTGTGAGTCAATTGCCCTCAAAAAGTTTATCAATTCACTTGAACCAAAATTACGAACAGCTGGTGCTGCGAGAGTTAATAGTCTCAATACCCAAGGATAAGCAGAAGATCATGACTGATATGATGAAACTGGGGATTTTGCTGTGTGGGAGTCAGTGCCTGTCCTCGAGAAGGAGAGCATGTTCCTTTGCTGTGTTAACAAGTTAATATTCAAGTGAAGTTCATATTAATACAGGTTTTGTTTCATGGCGATTCTGCGGACGCAGGCTCTGGGCGGAGCCAGGAGTTGAACAGATCTAACATGACATTTAAATTGACTTCATTCCCTGGCACAGGATGACAGGACTGGAGCAACGACACTGGATGGGAGAAGGTCTCATACTTTCTAAGATATGAGGTCACTAACCTTTTCTTTTGATTTTCTAGCTCCGTTGGTTTGACACATGGGAATGTGTCAAAAAAGGGGGGAAGTTGAGTTTTAACATCAAACAAGGATTATATGAACATTTTTATGACTTCATTTGTGTTTTAATAACTTAGGTATGGTAAAACGTAGGCTAATAATGACCCAAAAGGTTTCCGGACTTTTTAGAGAACCAGTGAGAAGCATAAATCATTATTTCCATGTTTAAGCATTAATTATTGAAATGAACTGAATAGCGTTTAGAAGATAAAATGCCTGTGTTCACGAAAAGCTGAGTACCACACTGGAGAGGAAAGCGTGGGACGGTAGGCGGAAGGAAACACATGATTTTTGGGGGGCAAATGTTAGGATTAAAAATGGCTAATTTGTTTTTGATGTCTTTTGTTAAATTGAGTGGTTTTAATAATTTTCAGACACACCTTGCAAATGTGCTTATAATGAGTTGGCACTTGGTCTTTTGAAGGTCATAAGCTTCGTTCGGCGTGATGGTCCGGACTGATAAAGTGTAGGAAATGCCTTGAGTGCAGAGGGCTAAATGCATACACGCTTACACACATAGGATATGATTAGAATAAGTCCCTGGGACATTCTGAATATTCTAAACCAATTCTGAATCACCAGAAGATCAGTAGATAACCACCTTAGATTATTAGAGCTAGGAAGAGAGGTGTTTTGGTTTTCTGTCTCTTACAGAGAAAGGAACAGACACCAGACGAGGTCACAGATATACGAGGATCCTTCGCAGCACTGACAGACACGGTGACTGCCGAGACACCAACTGTGTCCAAGTGTCATGGCGTTTGGGCTCCGATTAGTCACCTCAAAAGGATGGATCCCATAAACACAGCAATAACCATGAAGGGGTTGGCGGAAATCGAGGAACACCAGACCAGCGAGGTTCGAGAGGCTCTTGGGCAAAAGGGGATACACAGGACACACAGGACCCGAGGATACACAGATCGTTGTTTGACATCGGGGCAGAATAATCCCCTGATCTGTGCCACGACTGAAGGGTTGTCTAACCCCTGAGGTTGAAGAAAGAAGAGCAGAGGATCACCCAACTGGAAGGCACTGGTGGCTGCAGCAATAAAATAAGGGCTAAAAGCTCCTTGGACAGAGGTTCTAGTCTGAGTACGTCTGAAGGGTATAAGGTAGCACCAAAATAAAGCTGTGGAAGAACTGGGGAGTATCATCTGTACCTGCTACTGTTGTAATAATAGTTTTTCTTGCATCTGAACTGCGCAAACACAGAGGTCATCTCACATATGGTTCACCCAACAGGGGGACAAAGGGCCTCAAGGGGAAGAAGAAATTAACCCGGCCACACTGGATTACAGGGTGTAGGTGAGCTCTTTATTCTAAAGAGCTCATCAGGAGGAGTGTGAGAGTATAATATTATTTTATGCCATTTTAGACCCTTAATTAAAGATTGTGAAGTTCTAGTTTGCATTATTCTCCTGAATTAGAAGAAGGTGATAACTATTGCATTTGTTAAACTGATTTGCATTACATTAGACTGCTGATTTATTGTGAATGAATGATATTGTTTTATGATGCATTAAACTGCTGAGTTATAAGAAATACTGTTTGCAGAAAGTCATCGCCTTATTTGTCTGATTAGAAGAGAACAGAACATGCTGGAGTTTTCTGCCCCATCTCAGCAGGAGCAGATAAACAGGGAGCCATGGTCGTAGCTTAGGCGCCGTGTGAGAGAAAGCATGTGAATGTTTAGGCTTTTATGATAAGGTGGGGGCCACTAGAGGCTATAAGAGGTTGATCAATGCTCCACCATTTTGAGATCTGATGCTGTCTGCGTACGGTGTCCATCTCCCACGCGTATGATCATTAAAATCATTGTTTGACTCAACCCGGCCGGACCAGTGTTGTTATTGTGGTTTTTCCTCTTGTATCCACCCCCAATATTTGAATCCGTAGCAATATATATTGGAATCAGTCCATTTACCATTCTAGGGTTTGTTTTCTTCTTTCTGTATGTTGTTCTTTCAGTTTTTGTCTTGAGATGAGGTTTGAAGTGTCTGTGGTGCAGCTAGTCTGGTCTGTCTCGAGACAGTGCAGGCTGCACCCACCTGTAACAGGAGCAGATTCACCAGGACATTCAGAACTCACAAGTTTTGTCTTTCTAAACTCTTCTGTAGAGGGTTTCTCTGAGAAGAAAGGGGAATGAAGTGAGGCCAGGGGGAGGGCCACCAATATAAAGGCGGCCCGGACCAGGTTTTCTCTGCTTTCTTTCACACACCTGGTGGGCGGTGCCACCCTATCAAGAGGGCTGGCCAGCCTTTCGGAGCCTGGGGGAGGGACACCAGTATAAAGGGTGGCACAGAGACTGCCAAGACAGCAACTGGGGTCAAGTATCATGGCGTTTGGGCTCCGGCTAGTCACCTCAAGAGGATGGATTATATAACCGCAGCAATAAACACAAATGGATTGGCGGAAATCCAGGAACACCAGACCAACGAGGTTCACAAGGTTCTTTGTAATGGTAAATGGTAAATGGCCTGTATTTATATAGCGCCTTACTAGTCCCTAAGGACCCCAAAGCGCTTTACATATCCAGTCATCCACCCATTCACACACACATTCACACACTGGTGATGGCAAGCTACATTGTAGCCACAGCCACCCTGGGGCGCACTGACAGAGGCGAGGCTGCCGGACACTGGCGCCACCGGGCCCTCTGACCACCACCAGTAGGCAACGGGTGAAGTGTCTTGCCCAAGGACACAACGACCGAGACTGTCCAAGCTGGGGCTCAAACCGGCAACCTTCCGATTACAAGGCGAACTCCCAACTCTTGAGCCACGATCGCCTGTTTGTAAAACAGGGGACACAGCTGTGACCCCAGAACACACAGATTTTTAAAATAGGGGCAGAATAATCCCCTGATCTGTGCACCGGCTAAAGGGTAGTCTAACCCCTGAGGTCGAAGAAAGAGGCCAGGCTTTCTTTCACATGCCTGTTGGGCGGTGCCACCCCATCACGAGGGTTGGCCAGGGTCTTTTAAGATTTCAGGACCACAGCGACCACAGGGGTGACGGGAATCCTGGAAGCCCGAGACCGAATGGAACCAACCAGAGAAAGGAGAAGAACAGAGTACAAAGACACCTAGTTGTTGACATTGCAAAGAAGATCAAAAGCTTGTTAGACACAGGTTATAATGGGAGCATAAAAGTAATGAGAGGGACTCTAGGAATAGCTGCAGGATTTTTATGTTATGTAAATTGCCCAAACACAGTGTTCAGGCAGGATATGCGCTACCCGTTAAAGGGGGCAAAGAAACCAGTTCTAAGTTTTAAAGATGAAACGGGTGAACTCTGTAGAGGATGTTTCCAAATGTTGACAAAATAATCTAGGACCTTTTACCAGGAAAAACTAATTGTATCTTTTGGAGTTTTCAGTGTACACTGAGGGAAGTCAGGAATAGTTTTAAACTGGGATTGAAAGAAAATTAAACTGGGATCCTAGTTGAAAAGGGGGTGAAGGAAGTAGATTTAGGGCAGCTCACAGCCTGGCGTAAACGCAAGGTCCTGTCACACAGCTTGATTTATTTGTTTGATTTATTTTTATGACAAAAATAATAAGGAAACATTGAAAACATACAACCCGTTGAGAGGACAGATAGGGTTGGGCAACTGAAAGGTTTTGTTTGTTTAGCATAATTTATTTTGTTATATTTTAGCTTTTAACGTGGAACACACCTCTCTGGAGCTTCTCTCCTGATGCTACCCCGTCAAAAAGCCATCTCCATAGAGACTGTGTCAGCTCCCAAACAGACAAAAACAAACTAAAAGCCAGCAATAAACAACTTAAACATAAACAATCACAAAGAAAGAACAATATATTATCCACATCTGTACTAAAGAGTAAAACAGTGAAATCTGGATTATTAAATATTAGGTTTCTCTCCTGAAAGTCTCTGTTATCTCACCCCAACCGGTCGCAGCAGATGGCTGCCCCTCCCTGAGCCTGGTTCTGCTGGAGGTTTCTTCCTGTTAAAAGGGAGTTTTTCCTTCCCATTGTCGCCAAAGTGCTTGCTCAAAGGGGGTCATATGATTGTTGGGTTTTTCTCTGTATCTATTAAGAGCCTTGAGGCGACTTTTGTTGTGATTTGGCGCTATATAAATAAAATTGAATTGAATTGAATTGAATATGAGAAGACTCCTTGGGCATCATTTACTACTATGTGCAAAGACATGTTTTAATGTGTGCAACAAAAAACAACAAACAAATAAATAATTGTATTTATGTAGCGCCTTTCTAGACAGAATCACAAAGTGCTGCACATAAGATAAGAAATAATAAAAGGGTGAAACAGACAATATAAAACAGGCAGAAATTTAACCAAAAACAGTTTAAAAAGGTGACCACTCCTGGTCTGATTGGGGATCTCCACACAATAACAGCTCCATAAGGTAACTCCCATTCCCAGCAACACACTGTGGAGATTAGGAAATTATTTTACTGTTACTATTCATACCCATTATCATTACTATTGCATTACTTATCGTTTATCATTATTATTTCGTCAGAGCATTTATTGAAGCTGTTGATGTTACATTAAAGTCTGTATTTCAGGTGTGAGCATAATCACATAATAATCTTTCATTGCAGGTGCAACTGTAATCATGTTATACACATGATTTTTTTGTGCTAATTAAAGAGTTGAAGCTCGGTCAGTTAATTGATGATGGTCTGAAGCTTCAGTCGACGCTATGTTCGACCGATCTCTTGAGTAATTTAAGGTGACCCATAGCTAGGAAAGAATTGCATACATGCTTATAATACACCACATATTATATAGAAACAGAATAAAGGCCTGTGTGTGTTCAGCAGCCTGCTGCATTGGAGTTTGCCTGGTAACAGATGACTCAAACGGAGTCGGGGAGTATACTTCTAAAATGTCTTTGTTTGTCGAGTGAGGTCATGCACTGAGGTCAAGACACACATAGGCTGCCTGTACACATACACAGTATCTAGACTTGTTTTGCTCGAAAATGCAAAGTTGTTTTACCTGCGTACGTGACAGTTTAGTTCCACAAATAAGTGAAGTACAGTAAGTAAAATAACAGGAAGCATCTGGTGGTGGCGGAGGAACAGAGGAAGGAACTGTTCTTTTTTGAATGTGTCCAAGCTTGGGATTACTGGAACTGATGCATTTTATCTATCTGCTTGGACACACAAGGGGCATTATATTTCCTGATACCCTGATGTTATAAATATGACTGCTCGTTTATTGTTCTGGGGAGATCGAGGCTGATGTTTTGCAGAGCTCATCTTTCCACCACACGCGTGTGTAAATAAAATCATTGTTTTGACGTACAATGGACCTCCAGTTGTTTGTCTCTCATCTCAAATACGAATCAGGACAACACCCATTGTGTTTAAGGTGGATGAAGAGTTGTCAATAAGAACAGACAAACAGATGAAGGTGAACGAATGCTCAAACATGTGAGATAAAGGCTCTGTACTTGTGCTGGTAGATGTCTGGGTCTGGGCTGATGTGGTTCTAATGTACAGGTCATCCCATAGACATGTGCAGCACCGTGTACCTCATCACTCCAATCCTGTTTTTAATCTACAAGGAAACCAAGAAGGCTCACTGCTCTGTGCAAGCAAATATGTTTTTGAAAGGTGTCGTGATTTCCTCAAACTACCAGTCTTTTACATCTTGTACAAGCACATCATACATTATCAGGAAATAATGCTTTTTTCTTCTTTGAAAGCTTCTCTGTAATGAACTCTCTTTTCCAAAGATTTCTCGATCAGATAGAATTATTTTTGTTATTATTTTATTGTTTATTGTTTCAGCAACATTAAATTTTAAAACTTTACTTTTGAGTTAAAATATGTATTTATCATTTTAATTAATCACAAATAAAAAAACATTTTTTTGTATCGAAAAAATATTGAACAGTGTATTAACCCCGATTCTTTTGTCCCCACGATAGAACAGAGAAAACCGACTCATAGTGTGTTAAAACATTTATATTTCTTTTTATTTAATCATCTTCCGGAAGAGAGAGACCCCTGCACAGCCCAAACGCCAGTTGCAGGATCTCTAACATTAGAATCATAAACTGTGTCTCATATAGGTACTATTTTGGTACTTTACACGTCACAGTTTCAATACAAACATTGCTTATATGGCAAAGTTCCTCTTTTCTGTCTTGCTTCCTGTATTTATTAATATGCCGTACAGCTCTACACGTCCTGTTTTCAGTCTGGCTGAGCACTTAGTTTATGAGTCAAAAGTGGCCTTGCTTTACAAACCTTCATGATTAAAGTACATAAAACAATATAATGAGAAAATAAGGATACTAAGGATATTAATTACATGACACGTGACACCAAAGTATCGAACCGAAACGTGAATTTTTTTCTTCACCCATAGAAAATAGTGTAGCTGCTGCTGAGCCACCTCTTGGTCCTCCACCAGCCAAAACACTCAAGTTCTGTGTGGAAGCATTTTACAGTCAGTGCTGCAGATGAAACCAAAGTGATATGTAATGTGTGCAAAAGTCAGATCAGCAGAGGCAGAGATATCAAACATCTGTCAACATCTGTTACGCATAATCACATGCACTTAAAGCATCCTCTCCTGGTACTGTCTGCCAACCCCCAACATGCACCAATTCATCATCACAGCCATGTTCTGCCCCTGCAAGTCAGTTTCACTGTCTGTTCAGCGTCCTCCAACATGGATGAGTGGTGGTGGGTTCTCGCGCTGCCTGAGCAGGAGCTCAGTGAGCGGGAGCCGCAGGAGGAGCTCGCGCTGCCCGAGCAGGAGCTCGGAACAGTGGCCGGTGGCCGATCTCCGGCTGTGGCTGAGCGGGTCCCTCCGGCACGCCGATCTCCAGCTGTGGCTGAGCGGGTCCCTCTGGCACGCCGAGCTCCTGCTCGGGCAGCGCGAGCTCCTCCTGCGGCTCCCGCTCGCTGAGCTCCTCTGCAGGCTCCTCTGCAGGCGGTGCGGACTGCTCCCGCTCGCTGAGCTCCTCTGCAGGCTCCTCTGCAGGCGGCGCGGGCTCCTCCCACTCACCGAGCTCCTCTGCAGGCTCCTCTGCAGGCGGCGCGGGCTCCTCTCGCTCGCCGAGCTCCTCTGCAGGCTCCTCTGCAGGCGGCACGGGCTCCTCCCGCTCGCCGAGCGGCTCCCGCACCCCAGCTGGTGGCTCGCCGGGCTCCCGCTCGGGCAGGGCAGGTGCGGGTGGCGAAGCAGCAGCCGGTGAAGAAGATGGCTGAGGAGTGACTGCAGGTGGATGAGATGACGGCGGCGCTACAACCACAGATGGTGAAGCAGCGAGTGGTGTGGAGGCCGCTGAATGAGGCGACACTAGATGTACTGTTGGCCGGCTTGCAGCAGCGTCAGCGGTGTCACCATCCATTGTAAACAAAAAAGCAGATGGGGTGAGAAATGAAAAAGTGTCCTTATTACTCACCACAGCTGGCTCTTGAGATGTCCGGGAGGTCGGCTGCGGTGAGGAATGCCGACGGCGCGAACGTCGTTTCCGGGTAGACGTCGGGGCCGGCGTGTCGGGCTGAAGAACTTCAGGCTGGCTGGGTGGGGGGGCAGCCTGGATTGGAGAGTGGAGGTGAAGGGTGTTGAGCAGGAAATCCGCCACAATCGGAAAAAGATTGTCCAACACTCAGGGAAAACAAGTCAGTGTTTCCTGCAGCCGCTTCTCCACAGCGCACCGTAAAGCCTCTGCGTGCGCTTCCAGCCACAGGTCACACAGACGATTTACTTTGTCTGTCACCTCCCTCCTGAACCTCTCCGAAAAGTCCGCTGGGTCCATCTGGCAGGATCGTTCTGTCACGGTCTGGCTGGCAGACCGTGGGGAATGTTGGAGAAAGGACCCAAACGCTGGACTTTATGGAATGAGTAGTGGGTTTATTTACAGTGAGGTAAATGTACACCATACAATAAATCTCCAAAGTGCTCCCTCGACTCCCGTGACGTGTCTTCCCCTAAGTGCTGGTATTCCGTGCTCTCTGCTCCCGTGCCTATGCACACCCTGTGCGTCCTGCAGTCCCGTGTTCCGCTCTCCTGAGGGAAAAACAACAGACACCGCCGTTATGGCACCAACTCCAGCAGGCATACACTGACCAGTACTTTAAACACTGACATCGAGTCTAACTCAACGATCCTGCGCCGGAGGAAGCTCCATCGCTCTGTTAAGTAGCTCCCCCGACGAGCCCGATCAGAAGCAGGTGTGTGAGAACCTAGGCGTGACTGGCAGCCGGCAGGGCTACGCCCATCAGGTCTGCAGGTGGCTGTCCTTCATCCCTCAGCCACACCCGCAGACACCCCTACGTACACACACCAGCATGGAACACAAGAGCACAGTGCAGCAAACATACATCCAATATAATAATAATAATAATAATAATAATAATAACAATAATAATAATAATAATAATAACAACAATAACAGCAATAGTAATACTAAAGGTCCACACTGCTCACGGACCCCAAGTCCCCGGAACCGGGTCCGTGACAATAACAGTCACAGTGATGCTAATAAAGCCTGAATGATGTCCTGCTAAAGGATGACTCACCTTCCCTCATTGCAGCTGTGTCTAAGTGCTGCAGAAGGTGACGCGGGTCTCCACATCTCCTGCAGGGTGAACACAGAGGCCAGCAGAGCTGTAGCTGCTGCTCAGGTCACTGAGAGACTCCTGTAGACAAGCCAGGCTCTGGATCATCACAAGATCCTTTAAAAGATCACAACAAAGAACTTTAATGGACAAACAGAAACCTTCTTTCATTAAACCCAGTGTGAGAACAAAAGCAGGCAGAGTTCCTGATTCAGTGAATCAAACAACAAAGACAAAACTCCAAAACACAAACTTAACAATGTGGTGTTTGCTGTACAGTGTAGTGAGGAATGCCCAGACCTCTACATCGAAGAGACCAAACAGCCACTTCACAAGCACACAACATAGAAGAGCCAACTCCACAGGACAAGAATCAGCAGTCCATCTGCATCTAAAGGTCAAAGGTCACTCGTTGAGGATGCCAATGTTCACATTTTGGACAGAGAGGACAGATGGTTTGAAAGAGGAGTGAAAGAAGCATCTATGTCCACTGTGAGTGACCATCTATAATCCAGTTTTGAGTTCCTTCCCAGACGCCTTAACGCCCACTCACATCCTGGGCCATCTGACCTCAGGAAAATCACATGACATCACACCTTGGCTCATGTGATTAGGTAGAGGATCATTAGGGGGTCCTTTGTCCCTCTCGGTGGGGGGACACTCCCACAGGGCTTAAATCTGTGACTCTCGACCATTTGACTCTAGAACTGAAGAAGCTTCTCGGATGAGAGGTGAAACGTCTTCAAGCAACTCAAAGAAGTCCAGACGCTTTTCTTTCCAAGCTCCTTTGACTACGATGACCTGGATGACTGAGAACCTTCACAGAAGCTTTCATGTTGTTGCTGTGCTTTTCTCTCAGATATGCAGACTTGTTTTAGCCAGGCAGGGATGTTTTTATTCTTTATTTACAAGATGAAATTGACTTTGGTCTAAAATTGTGTTGTTTTAATAGAATAGCCTTCTGTGCACCAACTACACGTAACAGCCTGTCAATAACAGCTCAGCTACAGTCTGTAAGTTTATACCTGTGCTTTCTCTACTTTGTTTCTCTGAGATCATCTCTGTTAGACATATCTAACCTGTTTAACCTTTATTTAACCAAGAAGTGAAGGTTAGAAACTCTTTGTAAGAGTGTGTTGAAGTGACACAGGCAGTTTGAACTTCATGTCAAAATGAATCCATCCTGAAGGACACAGTGGATGCTCTTCAGGCTCTCTGCTCCACTCTGGTGTTCAGTCCTGAAGGTTGGAGCACAGGGACAGTTCAGGCTCCAGCAGTCAGCTGACATTTGATGGAAATCAGGGCAACAAACTGCTCTACCAGGAGGAGGCGCTGCAGGACGTGTCAGGAAAATACAGGCTGGAGGTGAAGCTGCATGTGCTTCAGTGCAGCTCAGTGACAGCATCATGTGACCAGGTCCTGGTTGCTGTCAAACAAAGGCTTTCTTTGTTTCTTCGTACTTATAAAACGCTAAAGAAGCATTTTCACATGTAATAAATGTGTTTTCATAGACAACATTAGAGTTGACAGTAAGAACTGCACACAGTACAATTCTATTTGACACTAAATTAGAGCAAAAATCAATAAAGTCACTTTGTGTCTACATGAGAAACTTTCTTCATCCCAGAGGGAAACTGAGCTGTCGGAGCAGCAAGCACACAACAAACATCAAGCACTGATAGAAAATGAGAAGCACAGATATTGATGATAAATATTAAGATAAAGAGATAACTATAGAGATATAAATATTAAAGTGTCACGGTGTAGAAAAGTGACAGCAGGCTGCACTGAGCTGTGATTGGTTCAGTTTGTTTCCCAGATTTGTGCCACCTACAACATCCCAACACCTGCTGATGTCCCCACTCTCAGTGTGAAAGTCCACACAGAGGTGGAGCCCACAGGTGACTCTGCCAGAGCCAGACAGACTGTGGAAATACATCCCTGCAAGTATGTGACAGGTTAGAGGAGAGCTCTGTACCAGCGTGGAGTCACTGTGGGTGGATGAAGAGCATGTGTGCACACACTGTTCAAACACAGCTACAGTGGGAAGGAGAAAACTACAAACATGGTGGTCCTGGATGTTCCCCAGAGTGTGAGTAATTAGACAGACTCTACCAACATGTGTGTGTCATGTGATCACTGTGATGATGTCATCTCCTCACAGCTCCTACGTGCCTCCTGGTGAGTCGTGTTGAACCAAAGGAAGATCCTGTTCTGGTGTCCTTAGAGGAGGTCAGAGAAGTCCACAGTGGGGACACCAGATGATGGACTACTTCTCTTGCTCTTGACGAAGGTGGTCACACTTTTCCCCTCTCCTCCTCCTCCTCCTCCTCTCCCTCAGCTTCCCTGCTTAGCCTCTTATGTCCTTGTCTAGTCTCGTGTTTGTTGTATTACTTTTCCCTGGAACACTCTCTCACAGTCTGTTCTCTAAAACCTAAAAGAGGAATTATGGATTTGATCAACTGGTCACTGAATGCAATTGACACCCTTTCTCAACAAGAAGTCTGAGCTTGGGTGAGCCTGAGTGCTGAAGATATCTACCTATTCGGAACCATGGTAACAGGGTTCTTGCTGATCGTAGCTGGCTTGGCCCTGACTTATCGAAAAATTAAGAAAGTGGAACCGGCTGTTCAAACCCCCACAAGGCTGCCTGCTGGGATTGGAACGATGGGAAGAGGTGTGAGTTTCTCAAAATGGGCTCATTGAGTCAGCACGGATAAGATCTTGGAGAAGCTTATGGCTGCCGTGAACAGTGTTGGTCAAGTTACTTGAAAAAAGTAATCAGTAACTAATTACTGATTACTTCCCCAAAAAAGAAATCCCGTTACTTTACTGATTACTTATTTTCAAAAGTAATTAATTACTTAGTGTGACACACGCTAGGCACAGATACACCCACACACAGGTCGTTGTCATCAGATCCCACATTTATTAAGAGTGTGCACTGAATTACAACAGAACACCGTCTGACAGCGGTCGGTTTCCCCAGCGTCTCTCTCTTCCGCTCCTCTCCACCTCACTATATAAAGGAAAGGAAAACCACCATCAGTCCAAAATCGCCATCAGCTGTTCTTACCAGCACCGCCCCTTTGAGCTCACTGCACCACTCCTCCCCTGCAGCCGCGCCCCGGACCACTCCTCCGCCACACTTAGTTACTTAGTTACTTTTTAAAAACACGATTTACAACCTGAATAGGTGATAAAGCAACAGATCTTTCAGCCCAATTCTACTTTTTCTGCATAATCCATCATACAAAATGTAATCAAATGGAAAAGTCTCTTTTTTAAACTTGTTTCATTAGTTTTAATCTTTTAACTTTATGCATCAAGCAAAATTTTAATTATATGCAACATTCTCTGACTGGAAGAAATTTGTTTAATATTTAAACCTATTCCAGCACATAAAATATATATATATATTTGTGTTTACACTCACTCTTTCAAATAGATGCAAGTAAAACACAGCAGAAAATAAATAAAGTCAAAGACTCAGCGGTCCTGTTGCTCTATTTTCACCTGTAAAGCAGGAGTGGGGCAGGCGGAGGTTTACCCTGGTGCAGGTGAGCCGCAGCGGTCAGTGGAAGAATCCGCGAGTTTCTCTGTGAGTTTCCCATTACGTCGTAGCTACTCGGTGCTTGTTGGAAGTTTAGGGGTTTTTTCGCTGTAAAAAGAAGTTTTCTTCCCACGCACAGCGGACACTAATGTTTTTGTCACTTTTTATGGAATCAAACTTAAAGTAAGATCAGTACTTCCACGCTTTAAACGCTGCACGCTCATACTCTCTCCGCACTCGATATGTGATCCATTGTTGATCTGCACACAGCTGTTGTCACTTACGTCACCTCTTTGAGCACAAGAATGACAACATCACGGAGCATAAGTTTGATAACATAATGGAGAAGCTCACAGCTCTCAAACGGGAGATTGAGAGACCAGTGTCGGACTGTTAAAGAACAGCTTTGAAATTCATATGAGTTGTTCGCACTAAAGTAAAAACCACCATCACTTCATGCGGATACCCCTTCGGTGCCAGCTGTGGTCTCAAGGCTGGAGCTGAACAAAAACACCCTGATAACTGTGCATAGACTGTTCTTCCTATTCTACGCAAGGCCACCTTGGTTGGCTGGAAGACTTACTTACTTAGCCTAGCAGGGTGAAGGACACTGTCTCAGCTGAACTCTGGACACACACACGCACACAGACACATGCAGATGTACACTCATCCCCCTCCAAATGCTTTTGACGCTTATTCCCTTCCGATGCTGACGGTGGATCAAGGAGACCAGCGCACAGGCTGCAGGCCAGGATGTACTGTCTACACTGGCTGTCTCTCACCTCTTACCCACCCCTGTTGCTTATCATGTGTTTCTTTGGTGTATTAAGAGTTTTTTCATGTGCTTTGTGCAGAGGTGTTTTTTCTGTTCTCAAACTGTATATAAAAATGTATATTTTTATATATTTTATTTATTGACTCTATTTAATTTGTAAAATATGTGTATACACACACACACACACACACACACACACACACACACACACACACACACACGTAGAAAAACATTTAGTATACACATCCAGAATTTATTTATTTATTTATTTTTTTTGCATATACTATTATATATTGTACATATATTTATTAGTTTCAGATTTAGCCATTCGTATATTTTGCCTGTTTATGTTATTGTATTTTGCACAACTCTGTTGCTTGTGAAGCTCACACACAAGAATTTCACTCGCATGTGCTGTACCAATGTACCTGCACATGTGATGTGACAACAAAAAGTGATTTGATTTGAAACTGATCTCCCTATTGGAGCTCAGACTGGGGGGAGTTATTTTTTTTTCTCCTTATCTTTCCTCATGTGGTGATTTTTCCATGTTATACCTCTCTGACCTGTCTTCCCCATGTGATGTTTGTGTAATGTATGTATGGTCGGAAGGGTAAGATGGCGCTGGCATGACTGGCAGCCTTAACCCAATTTCCCTCAGGATGAATAAAGTATGATCAATCAATCAATCAATCAATCAATCAATCAATCAATCAATCAATCAATCAATCAAATACAACAACAAATACACACATGTGACAAATGTACAATAACAGATCATTAAGTGTCACGGCGCCGTGCGCATTAGTATATTTGACTTAAGCTTAATAATCAGAATAATGCTCTGATCTCTTCAAATAAATCAAATCATACCTTTCTACTAAAACTGTTTCTGTTGTTCTCCACCTTTTCCTGAACCTGAGTGTCCCAGTCCTGGACTCTGTTTGTAACCAGGAGGATCCCAGGCCTGATTATTGCTGATGGATTATAAATATTCTTGTTTTATTCTCATTCTCCCACTGATGATGCCATAGCCCTGACACTACACACTGCCCTGTCACACCTGGAGAAGAGAGACACGTATGTGAGGATGCTGTTTGTAGATTACAGCTCAGCATTCAATACCATCGTTCCCTCGAAGCTGGACAGGAAACTGCAGGATCTAGGACTGAGCAGCTCCCTCTGCAGCTGGATCCTTAGCTTCCTGTCTGACAGACGCCAGGTGGTCAGACTGGGCAGCATCACCTCATCCCCCATCACACTGAACACTGGTGCTCCACAGGGGTGTGTACTGAGCCCTCTCCTGTACTCACTCTACACCTACGACTGCACAGCCACTAACAACTCCAACATCATTGTGAAGTTTGCGGACGACACTACAGTGGTGGGTCTTATCACCAACGGTGATGAGACGGCTTACAGGGAGGAGGTCAGCGCCCTGACCCACTGGTGTCAAGACAACCATCTCACCCTCAACGTCGCAAAGACAAAGGAGTTGATAGTGGACTTCCGGAGGTGCAGAGAAGTACACACCCCCATCACCATCAACGGCGCTGCTGTGGAGAGAGTGAGCAGCTTCCGGTTCCTTGGAGTACATCTGGCTGAGGATCTTACGTGGTCAGTACACACAAACAAAACAGTGAAGAAGGCGCAGCAGCGCCTCTTCTTTCTCAGGAGACTGAAAAGATTCGGCATGAGCCCCCGCATCCTCAGGACCTTCTATCACTGTGCCATTGAGAGCATCCTCACTGGATGCATCACCACCTGGTATGGCAACAGCACCGCCTACAACTGCAAAGCTCTCCAGCGAGTAGTGCGGTGCTCTGAATGGATAATTGGAGGTGAGCTTCCCTCCCTCCAAGACATCTACAGGAAGCGGTGCCTGAGGAAAGCGGGGAGGATCATCAAGGACTCCAGTCACCCCAGCCATAAACTGTTCAGACTGCTTCTATCAGGAAGGAGGTTCTGCAGCATCCGGTCCCGAACCAGTAGACTGAGAGACAGCTTCTTCCACCAGGCCATCAGACTGCTGAACACGTCATAGACACCTCAGCTTCACTACTGGAACTTCAACATTATGCACTCCACACTGTATATAAATGCCACTTGTTTTGCACATATTCAACTCTGTATATTTTATATATTTTATTATTATTATTATTTTTTTTTAATTTATTTTTTTTTATTTATTTATTTTTTTTACTATTTAATTTGTAAAAATGTGTATACACACACACACACACACACACACACACACACACACACACACACACACACACACACACACACACACACACACACACACGCGTAGGAAAATATTTAGTATACACATCCAGAAATGCATACACTATTATATATTGTACATATATTTATTAGTTTCAGGTTGGCCATTCTTGTATTTTGCTCGTTTGTGTTGTTGTGTTTGCACATCTCTGTTGCTTGTGGGGCTCGCACACAAGAATTTCACTCGCATGTGCTGTGCCAGTGTGCCTGCACATGTGATGTGACAATAAAAGTGATTTGATTTGATTTGATTTGATTTGATTAAATAAATATGTGTTTAAATATGTGGATTCATGTTTCAGTCCTGGACGTTGATGCTTGTTTGTTTGACAGATCACAGATGGACCTTGTTTCCTTCTTTCCTTCCTTTTTGTGTCCTCTGTGCTTCATCTGCTGCTCTTCACTCTATTACTTTGGACTGATTTCACTCACACTTTGTTTGCATGGTTTCTTTGCGTCACGCTGACGGCACGCGAACAACACGACATGTTTGATCTCAAAGGAGCAGCATCCTCTCTCCAACCTGTTTCTCCATCTTCTACAACACCTGATTCATTCCAGTTTCTCTACTTTCACTTTGATTCATGCCAACATGAAGCCTGAACGTCTGTGATGAACACACTATCAGCATCACTGACATATTTCGCCATTCAAAAACACTTCCTGTCACTGTGGTGGTTACAGTGACATCATGCAGTTTGTGTTTTGACCTCCAGAGGGCGACACATCAGCACAGACAGAGAGCTCCATTCAAACTTTGCTGCCATCAGTAGTAATTCTTCAAATATAATCATCAGTGTTTGAGCAGTTATGATATCAGGGACAATCTAGACATGAACATGTCACATGACACACCTTAGACATCATGTGATCCACTCTCAGTCTGCACTTTCATTCATGACTTCAACAGGTTGAAATGAGCTTTGAAGAAACATTCAGTGAAATAAATCTTTCATGGATTCATGTGAGCAGCAGATGAACTTTGTACCAACAACATCTTCAATAACAGAGTCTGAATGAAGCTCGGGTGTTGATGCTGCTCAATGATTGGACGCTTGGTTTCAGCTCTGCTCTCAGTCTTTACTGCACAGGTGAAGGTAAAAAGTGTGACCGGATCTATAGACTGGAAACAGAGAAACATGCTGAACATTTGAAGCTTTGCAGCAGAAATGTTCATGTTACAAATACAGCAGAGCAGATCTGGGATCAGTGTGTTCACACCTGCAGCTACAACAAGGGTTCATGTCTTCACAGGTCAGCATGTGAACTTTACTCTGACTCAGTCTGAGCAGTCAGACGGCATATTTTTAAAGTTAACACATCAGCACACAAAGAGCTGAGCCCCTCCCACTGAAGCTCAGCACAGGTGAAGTCCCGCCTCCTTCCAGGAAGCAGCTCACCTGTGTGTCCGTGTTTAGTGTCCAGGGGCCCGTTCTTCGTACGTCGCTTACTACATCCAAGATCAAATGACACATCCAAGATCAAATCATCGCGCTAACCGTGAGCTCGCTAATCCGGTTCTCCGAACACACCTGCTGTTGACGATTAGTACAGCTGGATGAAGTAATGTGAGATCACTGGGTGTCGTAAAAGGGGCTACGCATCGAGAGTAGAAACATTGATCGGCAACCCTCTGATTGGTCGGCGAAAATGTCGAAGGAGCGCGCTCGGTATTTTTCGGCAGCAGAGCAAGAACTCTTGAGTGAGGGATTTCAGGAGTTTCAGAGTTTAATTAAAACGCAAGGGAACACTGCAAAGGCTGCAAAAGCAAGGAGAGAGGGCTGGCAGGAAGTTGCTGACAAATTAAACTAGTAAGTAATTTAATAATAATAATGATAATGGAGTGGATTTATATAGCGCTTTTCAAGGCACCCAAAGCGCTTTACAATGCCACTATTCAGTCACTCTCACATTCACACACTGGTGGAGGCAGCTACGGTTGTAGCCACAGCTGCCCTGGGGCAGACTGACAGAAGCCAGGCTGCCATATCGCGCCATCGGCCCCTCTGGCCAACACCAGTAGGCGGTAGGGTAGATTTATCATATCACACTATATTATCCAATATTATATTACATTATATTATATTATAATATGTTATATTATATCCCCTTTCACATTAGAGCCACAACAGGACCCACTAGAACATGGGATCAAGTAAAAGTGGAATATAAGAATATTCTACAGAATGGTAATATTTATCACTTATATTGCTTTTCGTCTCTTGGAAAGAGACCCTGGAATAATCTGTTTGTTTGTTTATAACAGCAACCAAGAAAAGGGCAGAGCAAAAAAAGACAGGTGGTGGTCCTGCACCCCCTCGTCAACAAGTTGGTTAAGTAAATAATACCCTCACGGGAATATCGATATCTCTCAATGAGCACACTGTCGCGCTGAGCTAAAGGATCCTGTCTATCCCGCAATATACGCTGGATTCTGAGGACTCTCCTTATCAATCTTGCACCTTCCGCAATGGGTGGCTCGCGTATACGGACAGGACATGGCTGCAACAGGCTTCCCAAATCCACCTTCGCTTTTATAGCTGTGGTCTCCCATCTTGATTACACGAAGTAATTTACAATTACTACTCTGAAATATGAATTACATCTGTAATAATCACATACATGTAATAGAATGTTAATAGTACATTTCCCTTTTTTAGGAAATGAGCTGTATGTATCTGTGTGAAATCAATAAATGGATCAAGTGCTGCATTATCTTTAGTTACATTGATGTTATTTATTTATGGTGAAACAGTGGTGGAATATCGCTGTTGCTTTCGTATAAATGAAGCGGACATACCTGCGTGGCCGCGATCTAATCCTGTTTACATAAAGTAAACCTGCGCCCGAGCAGGTTTACGCTTACGGCTCTGTTGCTATGACAGCAAGTCCCGGATGAGCTTCGGGGAACCGAACGATCCAAGATCACGCGAAATCGTCAACAATCTAATCCAGCTCACTTACTTAGCGAGGTACGAAGAACGGGCCCCAGGTGTGGAGTGGAGCTTGTTGTTGGTGTGTGAAGAAACTGTAAGTTTGCTTTGTTTCCTCCTTTAACAGTTTTTCTTTAAGAAGTTTACTGTTTGTTCAGCTCATGTTTGATTTCTTCACATAACAAACTGTGTGTGTTTGTATTTCCGGTCTCTCCATTAAAGTCAGTGTGTAATGTTTCCTGGCTAACATCAGCTGTGTGCAGCTTAGTTCCGGCACAAATCTGCCGCTCCATAGTTCACGGTAACGGATTCACAGCTGGACCAACGAGGCGAGTGTGTCCGCCACTCTGAGCTACGTTCATGTTTGTGTTCTTATAGTTTGTACTTTTTGAGTTCACAGAGGACGTTTTACTGATTAATATTTACACACGAGACACCTGCAGTGCTCTGATGCTAAGCTAGCCACACAGCATAATAACGCTAAGCTAAGCAGACAGCATGCTAACGCACAGAGCTCTTAAAGACACAAGTTAAAAATGCAATTGAGCCCTGTGTGAATGAGAGCTGCAGCACAGAGGTAGTGGATGGTCAGATGGTTACAGAGAGCTCTCTGTAAATGATGATTTATTCCAGCTGTAACTTAGACATGACATGTAAAAAGACTGTTGGCTCCTCATACAGGAAGTGATGCTTCACTTTCAGCTGTTTGTGGATGTTCTTCAGGAAATTTAGTTACAGCTGTGAAATGAGGCCGACTGTGAGGAGGAAGTGTAATATGAAACAGGAAGCCTGTAAAAGCTGAAGTCACACTGTCAGCATGTCAGCACACAAGCTCACACGTGACTGCTTCATCAACATGGAGCTCTGAGTGTTTATTAAAGGATCATTGTGTGAAAGAGGCTCTAACACAGCTGACTGCAGCCTTTAGCTGTGAGCACACAGTGTCTCACATTTACATTCACTTTTCTGTCAAATACTCTCAATAACTTTAAACAGCTGCTGTTATCAAGTGAAAATAGCAAAGATTTCAGGGCTGCACTCCAGTGCTTCTACATCCTAGTAACACCTCAGACAGTCACAACTCATCAAAGCTTCTCATTATCGTTAGGACAGATTTAGGTCAATATCATTTCACATTTCATCATCCATCAAATGTTGACACATAGTGGGTTTGTCATTCTCTCAGCTGACACTGAGATGAAGCAGGAAAGAAGCAGCTGATATTTGGACAGCACACATGATGGAAAGGAGGATTTCAGTTGATGTGCACATGAATGATTTGTGTTTCCTCTGCAGGTGAAGGTAGAAAGTGTGTGTGAGCTGATGTGAATTAAGCAGCATGGATCAGTGTGAGGACAGAGAGGAGGGAGTCCCTCCCTCTAAAACCACTCTGTGTGGGGAACATGAGAGCCAGACCAAAGCTCAGAGGTGAGATGACCATCTCTAACTGTCCATGACTCTTCTCCATGTCACAGCTCAGCACTCACATCACTGCTCGATCATTATTCACAGGAACCCACCTGGACCTCCACCTGGCTCTGTGTCCTTACAGAGTGACAAGTTAAAGGGCGGTGGTCCTCCTGCAGAAAGGTAATATGTGTCTAAATGTTGTTGTGACTCAGTGTTTGTGAATAAATCCTCCATCGTGTTTAATGTCAGCTCACCTCCTTTTCACACACATTTCTATGTTCATATGTGAAGCAATGGGTGTTGGAGTGTTTCCACAAACACAGCAGTCAGAGTGTATAGGGTGGATGTTGTGGGAGGTGTAGTGAAGAGGCTGAGTGTCTGCAGGACTCCAGCTGCTCCAGCAGGTGTCTCCTTTGTGCTTTGCTTCAAACACAGTGTAGGGAGGAACTTTCACTCAGATGTTTCAGGTGTTGCTGGATGGACAAGGACAAATAGTTTAATGAGCGTGAGACATTTCCACCTGATATTTATTAGTTATTAGGATTTGTGTGAAACTGGTGTGTTTGTGTTTTAGAGCGAGTGATCAGCTCCAGTCTGTGAGTGCAGCCCTGAGAATATCTCCAAGAACCAGAGTTAACCCATCACCAGATAATTATATTGTAACTGTTATTATAATGAATTCCTTGGTACCAGATTCCTGATTTAGAAACCTCATGTTAAACCAACCCGTTCTCACTCCCAACGCGTAAAATAATGATGATTTGTCACGTCCCTTAACTTCTCATGCTGACGCCTAAGGTACCCTTCCACGTTTTTATGTGACGCTGTGGGTTGTCAATTCATTCCAATATGAACCCGCTCGCGGCGATCAGAGACGCTTCGAGCAGAGGCTCCAGCCATCCATTTACTCCAATAATAACCCCGTCACGGCGAAACATGACGCCGTGAAGCACAATCTAACTGGAGAACCGGGGACCCTCTCCGCGAACGGGTTTTTCTCCCTAATTTAATGCTTTCTTTTAATGACATCGTTAACATTTCTCAACAAAAACACGAAAGTATCACTGATAATTCAACAATAAAATCGCTTCATGTTGTAGCCATCACACAGTGTTTTCCAAACTGATTCACGATCTGAAAGTGCGCAGATTTAACGTACATAATCCTTCGTTAGGTTTATTATTTTCATTTCACACGTAAAACACATTTATAGATTCATTCACCACTCCTGTTAGTTTTGGACGCGCTCGGCTCCAGCCAATCAGACGCAACCTGTGTAAGCAAAGGCTGATGGGAGAACGGAGAGACCCATTTATAAGAATAAGAAAATGAGGCGGAACTGATTGATTCTAATGCAGGTATGTAAAAAATACATATATTTAAAGTAATACCTTGATGTGTGTTTCAAAGTTTGTTTTTTCATAAAAGCTTCAAACAAACAGAGGTGACTGATCTCGGAAACGGTGTAATGTATTTAAAAATGGCTACAGCTACCGTCAGCATGCTTGCTAGGTAACGACTACACGTGTCTACTGCAGCATTAGCCATTTAATCCAACGATGATGGATTAAATCTATTACAAACGTTAAAGGACTTGTGTGCTGCAAAATACCCTCACATGGTGCGTAAAGCAGTTTTTGCGCTAAGAGTTCTGCTAGCTCTTTACAAACTGATGATGCTAACGTTAATTGCTAACATTAACCGGATCGCCAAGACTGAAAATCATTTGAATTGCGTTAGTTATGTGTTTATGTCACTGAGTTCTGCAAAAATCTCTTTCCTCTTTAGCTTGAAAATGAGTGATTCAGAGGATCCCGAGCTGGAGGAAGAGCTTCAGGCTGCTGACGAACTCCTTCAAGATATGCAGGTAACATTTTTAGTGGAAACAGTTGTTAAAGAGGGAACACGCTTGTCTATATTTTGTACGGAGTAAACGTTATGTTATTTGAATTTTTTTTAAAGTTTATGTCAAATTAAGTTGGTTAACTTAAGATGTTTGATAATCTTTGCTTTAATCATAGACTGTATTTTAGGTGTTCCCTTTTTTCCTTGTTAATTGCGTAGAATGATGCACAGAGTGAACCTCAGCCAAGACCAGTGCGCTGGAAAAAACGTGACAGACAGGGAGCTTTTATTCCTCAAAGACCATCAACCAGTCGAAGTACTAGTTGCATGCCACGTGGTCAGTGTTCACACAACCATTGATTTTATCTCACAACTTGTTTTCACCAAAGAATTTCAGTAAGTAAATATTCTTCATTCCCCCCCCCCCCCCCCCCCCCCCCCCCCCCAGTGTCCAGAGAGCAGCATCAATGTCCACGTGAAGAACCTAGTTATGTTGCCAGTGTCAACCCAACAAAAGGTACTTTACCTTCTTGTATATATTGTGATTTCTGTTTACTTTTATATTTGTTGTTATAGTTGAGTTATGCAGGGCTTTTGTGGAGTCCTAAGAAACATACTGCCTAGAGTATTTTTCAGAGTTTCTTCCTTTCTTTATTTTTTTTCTGTTAGTGTATGGAACTGAGGTGCTTCGTCAGGAGCTCCTTCAGTAGTTGGAGGATGGAGAAGAGGACGCAGCCATGACTTGTGAGACGTCGTCTGAGTCAGCTGCTACTCACTGGGCGATCAGAAATATGGTGTCCTCGCAAAAGTGGAAAGAGGCCAGGCCTTGTCTTATAGACAATATGTTAGCTACTCTGGATCCACAGTCACACCGTGTGTGTCAGTGTGGCAAACAAGTAGTTGTGAGGTGTCTGGACTGCCTGCCTCTTCCATTCCTTTGTGCTGACTGTGATATTGCAGTTCACACACGCTTTGTCCTGCACAACAGAGAGGCAGTAACAGGAGGGTTTTTGCAGCCTTCATCAGAGTTTCACAAGCCAATAGGTACAGTTTTTAAGTCTTATGCATTTCTTGCTATGTATGAGTATGAGTGGGTGCTGTTATTGTATATTTATTGTGTATCAGTTAATTTCTAATTCTTTTTATATATATTGTGTGTTTTAATGTTAGTTCGGCTGTTGCCTGTGCAAAGGCCAGACCATGTGTGTGACTGCCCAGCAGGTAACGTTGAGGTTTCACCCGGCGCAATTGTGGCTCTTGTAACCATAAATGGTAAGTTGCCCTTTTGTCACACACTACATACACAATAGATGTGTTTGGAGGTTTTATTGCAAATTGTGCATTGCTATCTTGGTTTTAATTACCCTCGGCCCGCAGTATATGTGGGCACCTGTCAAAGGTCATTTGGATTTACCAGACCGATTTGAAAACAACATGAAAAAAATGAATGCTTTGAGCCATGACTGAATTTATCCTTATCCTTTCTAAAGGCCGTTATAACCTTGCACTGCCAGTGGTGAGCTGCACCAGCTGTGGCCTAATGTGGTCCCCCTCAGTTAAGGACATCCTGGGTAGTGGATATTGGCCTGGCACCTTAAATTTCTGCACCCTGTTTTCAATGGATGTCTTTCAGTCTTTCTATGACATTAAGAAGGCTGCACCAGGGATGTCACTTAAGGCATTTGTCAAAATGCTGGATGAACGAACAGCCCATTTTGGAAGGGTGAGTTTCTAAATTTGCTAAGTTTAAGGAAATTGTGCAAATCAATGTTTATGATGACTGTCGTTGAATATTCTGTTGTATGTCCTCTATGTAAAAGAATGGCCGAATATCAGCTGATGCCTTCAGTAAAAGTTTCTTGGAGTGGAGTGCTGTAAAGTTTGAGGTGGACAGGATGTGCAAGGAGCCATGCTTTAGCTGCCCTGCCTGCACTCCAGACATGCTTGCCGTCTCAGTTGATGGAAACCGCAAGCTTTATCGCTTTCAGTCTAATGCAAGGTACGTTATGCATTGTGTACATAAGTCAAATATGGATTTGTAGAAAAATGTATTTTAATGTTTCTTTTCAAACAACTGTCACTGTGTTCGTTCAGCACTTCAGAGCAGGGGAACTTTGAAGGTGTCTTCATTGAAAAAGATGAGAAAGTTGCTGAGTTTGTGAAATACATCCAGAGACACACAAATCATGTAAGATACACATATATATATTAGTGCTGTTAGCGTTAATCTTGTTAAAATGACGTTAATGCCGTAACCATATACACATACGTGTGTGTGTGTGTGTGTGTGTGTGTGTGTGTGTGTGTGTGTGTGTGTGTGTGTGTAGACATATATGGATGGGTCGATATTTTTTTTATTTTTCTCTTGGTGTTGTCGTAATACTATTTACTTTACTTTATCTTAATGTTTACTTAATTTTGTCACCATGTGTATTTAAAAAAAACAACATGATTTTTATTTTGTGTTATCAGTGCTGTCCTGGGGAGATCTGAGGTCTTGTGTGACTCGAGGCTAATTCAGCTAATTGTTATGCGTTTGTTTTAAAAAGTTTGTCCCTGATAGGGCTTAATCATGTCATGTCTTTTATGTTAAAATCTTTGAGTGTATAGGTCCCGGGGAAAGGGTTGTGCGGATCTTCATCTTGGACTGCAGCAAAGGAGTCGTCCAAAAAGTCCACTGGGAAGTTGGATGAGGAGGGCATGGAAATAGCTGTTTGTCGCCACGGAGTCCTCTTAGCTGCATTGAACATGTTTCGAGGGGAGATCTTTGCTTACCCCCTTTTTCTCCAGAGGAAGTTGGCAGCTAGCATCCCAGGACATATTACGTTCCTTTGCTCCGATGTGGCCTGTAAATATTTCCCCTATTTAACCAAGGTGGCTCAGCAGTGCCCTGAGCTGAGGAACCTCTTGTCAATGCGTCCTTTTCTCTCCGTCATGCATGCAAAGGCTCACACTTGGAAATGCGAGGTATACTGCAGCTTGTAGTTTTGGATTAGTTTGAGACATTTTGTTATAAGGTTGAATGAATTCAGCAGTCATGTATTGTGACCTCCTTTCCATAGATCAAATGGGGAGGTGCGTTTCAGGATGGGGCCGGTTCAACAGTTGGAGAAGAGGTGGAACAAGTAAACAGTTTCCTGTCTAGGGCGGCCATCACAACGAAGTACATGTCTAAAGCAGGTGTGTGTCCGTGTCTGAGATTCCACTCAGTCTCCTGCTCATTCATTCTTATTTGTATACTAACTGAAATGCAGGGCGAACAGACATGCTGACCCTCCTGGCTTTGGGGTGGAACAAAAGGAAAGTGGAACAACTGGGCCGCACTTTGAGCCAGCGATATCTAAAGGTCATTTTTTCAACACCCATTTTAATGTGTGTGGTAATGGGGGGAAAACACCAGTACTCTTTTAATGTCAATATGAATGACATTTATGAATGCATTCTTAGATCATAAGGATCCTTAGAGAACAAGTGGAGAGCCTGAATGCGAGCAGAAATGAGCTGGGTGTGGATGACGACACACTGCAGCAATGGGTGGCCGATGTGCAGAAATGGGCTGAAGGTGAGTCTCAATATAATGCACTCATGTATAACAATAGGACCCACCATGGCCTCATTAAAGAACTTAGAGTTAAGATCTTTCTGACAGTGTCAACAAACAATGAAAAATAAGCCTTGGAAAAGCAAATTTATGGCAGAGTTGCTGCGTTTCATCAAATTGGATAGAACCTGGGTTGAAATGATGTCTTACTAGTTGGTTTTATAAACCTGAACACCAACATACTTGTTATCTCATGATTATCATGAGATAGCAGCACATGAAGGCTCCAGATGTCTTATAATGAATGTCATCAAGTCAGTGATTACAGAGTCCACTGTAGTTTGGTGACTGTTACTCATCCTGTATTCTGATTAATATTCCTCTCACTTAGAAAGTGATCAAACTGATGGCAGCCTTGGAGCGTTGCAGGCACGAATAGAGGAGCTTGTCGTCATCATCAGAGTGCGAACACAAAGTCTTTACAGACAAAATGGTACGTCCCAGTTTCTTTGAAACGGACCGTTTGATGCTCAGTTTGTACAGCTTGTGCAGCTACTTTGTAAACAGAATCAAATCAGATCCAGGTTTGTTTAAGCTGGATGTGATTTGTTCTAGCAAACAAATTGATGAGTGTAGATTAAAATGAAACTATATACATTATGTGAAGGTGTGAATTTTTTATGATTATTTACAGATAGCAACAAGAGGCGACACAGAATTCGCAAGGTCATCTTAGTTGAGAAGAAACGCTTGGCGGCTGCTGTTGACGACTACAACAAGCTCGCTGAACCAACAAAGCAAATCGTATCCAGTGATGCCCTCATGCAGACCGATATTTGGCCCTGGCAGAGCACAAGTGAACGTAAGCTCTTGATTTATAAATATCCTTTTTAAACAAGCTCCCAGTATCTGAGCAGTAGTTGAATGTTTTGTTCTTGAATCATAATATGCTGCTATGTTTTCCCATCTGATGTTGTTAAACTGTAGCTGCTGCTGACCTCCGGACAAAGAGAAAGGTCTTTGAGAAGGTGATGGCTGTGAGGCGCCTGAGAGAGGAGGAGATGATCCTTTGCAGGGAGATGCGGCATCACTGGACAGTGTTGCGAATGCGTTCTGTGGTGTTGGGGACAATCTCCTCAGACTGTAAGCACTTTATTTATTTATTAATTTTTTGATGAATCGATTGAAAATAAGAGCAGATGCTAAAGTCTTACTGGATCTTTTACCTATATCTAGATTGCTAGCTAACACTGCCTTCTCCCTTTTAAAAAAATGTTTAATTACAGCATCCTAATTCATTGTGTTTATGAGGTGATGTTTTTTTGTTGTTTGTTTTTTTTACTTTTCTCATATTTATTTGTTTTGTTCTTTTTACAGCCTCCTTTGTTGGCATGTCGGAGGATGCACAGAAGGGACTCTGTAGCCTGGTTTTAAAAAAACAAAGTGAACTGAAAGCTGAAATGCTCAAAGTAAAGGACATGTACAAGAGAATCCTCAGCCACCAACCACTCCTGGAAATGGACTCGGAGGAGGAGGAGGACATTCCAGACGATGCCACTGAGAGTGATTTGAGCACTTCTGATGAAGACTGATTGTGTCATCATTGATGTTATGTTTGGTAAAATAAAAAGTTAATCACATCTCTGTTCAATGTGATTTTTCAACAGACATTTTACATTTTGAGAAGAAAAATGGAATTTCCTTGGTGCAGTTGTTTACCCTGAATCATTATTTCCCATCTAATTTAATGACTAGTGTACATGTTCAGATACGATAACATAATTTAATTTATGGGATGCTTTCTGGGCTGCTCAAATAATCACAAAATTTAAAAGCACCAGGCAGCACACTCACAAGTAAATTTTTTGTTCAGTGTTTTGTCGAAGAAATCAACAAGTACAACTGAGATGTTTGCTGTAGTGGTGTGTTTGTTAAGAAGCATGCCAGCACACTGGTGAACTGACAGTCCCAGAATGCACCCGAGCCATTGACTCGCCCCAGAGCAAATGAAATTGCTTATCTAGAAAGACAACCGTCATCAAAGAAGAAGTAAAAGAGTAGGAAACAAATGGTAAGGGAAGGTACTGTGGGGTAGGAAAGAAAGGCCAGAGCTGTGCAAAATGACCTCCAGCAGGCCACAAATGTGCACGTCCGCTCAAACGGTCAGAAATGGACTCCATGAGGGTGGTATGAGGGCCCGACGTCCACAGGTGGGGTTGTGCTTACAGCCCAACACAGTGCCGTATGTTTGGCATTTGCCAGACAACACAAAGATTGGCAACTTTGCCACTGGCGCCCTGTGCTCCTCACAGATGAAAGCAGGTTCACACTGAGCACTTGTGACAGTCTGGAGACGCCGTGGAGAACCTTCTGCTTCCTGCAACATCCTCCAGCATGAGTTTGGCAGTGGGTCAGTTTTGGTGTGGGGTGGCATTTCTTTGGGGAGCAGCACAGCCCTCCATGTGTTCGGCAGAGGTAGCCTGACTGCCATTAGGTACTGAGATGAGATCCTCAGACCCCTTGTGAGACCATATGCTGGTGCGGTTGGCCCCGGGTTCCTCCTAATGCAAGACAATCCTAGACCTCATGTGGCTGGAGTGTGTCAGCAGTTCCTGCAAGACGAAGGCATTGATGCTGTGGACTGGCCCGCCCATTCCCCAGAACTGAATCCAATTGAGGACATCTGGGACATTATGTCTCGCTCCATCCACCAACTGCACCACAAAATGTCCAGGAGTGGGCAGATGCTTTAGTCCTGGAGTCTGGGAGGAGATCCATCAGGAGAGCATCTGCCACTTCATCAGGAGCATGCCCAGGTGTTGTAGGGAGGTCATACAGGCATGTGGAGGCCACACAGACTAGTGAGCCTCATTTTGACATGTTTTGAGGACATTACATAAAACCAGATTAATGATTCTGTATTGCATTGATCAAGGAACCAACCCAATAGGAGCTAAAGGAATCCTCTTGACATTACTTCACTCAGTAAGTTTATACTATGTTTAATGTGCATTTTCTTCATCAGTTTAGAACATAACATGTTAGCGCTCCCTGGTCCTTTATGGAGACAGATCCTGAGACAGCAGGCAGCTATGGAGAACTCGTGTCAGCTGTGGTAATTAAGGAATACTTTGATTTAATATTGATTTCATGACAACTATCCTCTGGCACATATTCCTGGATATATATAATGACATAAGTAAACTCCCATTTTAGAATCATTGCCTTCTTTGATCTGACTTATTGCCTCAGACTTTGGCCCTGTGTCCCCAAAAGTATAGAAAATCCATGACACTGAGTAAGAGGCCTTTATCATGTTATAAGTGAGAGAGTTTGGTGTAACAGTGGTTGAACATGCCAAATCAATCCACAACATACTGCCATTCCCCAGCTGTAACCTGCATATGCATCAAACCAAAATCCAGTATCATAGCCACAAAAAAGACATAAAGATTTACACATTTTACGTGTGAAATGAAAATAATAAACCTAACAAAGGATTATGTACGTTAAATCTGCGCACTTTCAGATCGTGAATCAGTTTGGAAAACACTGTGTGATGGCCACAACATGAAGCGATTTTATTGTTGAATTATCAGTGATACTTTCGTGTTTTTGTTGAGAAATGTTAACGATGTCATTAAAAGAAAGCATTAAATTAGGGAGAAAAACCCGTTCGCGGAGAGGGTCCCCGGTTCTCCAGTTAGATTGTGCTTCACGGCGTCATGTTTCGCCGTGACGGGGTTATTATTGGAGTAAATGGATGGCTGGAGCCTCTGCTCAAAGCGTCTCTGATCGCCGCGAGCGGGTTCATATTGGAATGAATTGACAACCCACAGCGTCACATAAAAACGTGGAAGGGTACCTTAGGCGTCAGCATGAGAAGTTAAGGGACGTGACAAATCGTCATTATTTTACGCGTCGGGAGTGAGAACGGGTTGTGTTAAACAGGCTCAAGAATAACTCTTGATAGGGCTAATTGAGGGCCATCTAAACTCAGGAAACTGAAACCTTGGCTGATTGTGACCCACACCCGTTTTCACACCTTGGCTCATGTGATTAGGTAGAGGATCATTAGGGGGCCTATTGTCCCTCTCAGTGGGATACTCCCACTGGGTTTAAATCTGGGACTCTCCACCATTTGACCCTTGAACTGAAGAAGTTTCTTGGATGAGAGGTGAAACATCTTCAAGCAACTTAAAGTCCAGATGGTTTTCTTTCCAAGCTCCTTAGACTACAATGACCTGGATGACTGAGAACCTTCATTTTTTTTCTGGAGTCTTCTGCTTTTATTTTCTTTATTTAAATTCATATTACATTTTTTTTCACTCAGCTGATTTTAAACAGTTTTCTAAAGTCTGTAAGCTCTCTTTGTATTCTGTTGACACGTTGATCAGTTCAATCAGTTTTTATTTAATTTACATTTTAACAGCAGTGTTAGAGTTAAAGTTACATGTTACACTTAGTTCTGCACAATTCTCTTTTAATGATCCTTTGGTGTTTTGGGGTCAGTTCTTATTGTATCAGGTCTCATGAGAACCTTCACAGACATCAGGTCTCATTATTGATTCTTTATCATGCAGTTTGTGATGTTATTCCCATTACAGAAGAATCCATCCAGAAAAAAAATCAATCCTAAGTAAATCTTAAATAATCAAACATGTAATCTGCTGTGAAATATATTAAATTAGTAAAAAGTAGATGTGATGAGACTGACTGTTCACATGATTTCACGTTCAACAGATCAAAGATGGAGAAGCCCTCACCTGTGCAGCTCCTGGAAATGTTGAAGAAATTGGGAGAAGAGGAGCTGAAGCTTTTCCACTTTTACCTGCAGTATGAACCTGGAGCTGACTTCCCTAAAATCTATAAGTGCCAGCTGGAGAACGCAGACAGACTGAAAACAGTAGAAGTGATGATGCAGGTGTATTCAGACAATGTGATGGAGGTGGCGAGGTCAATTTTAGGGAGGCTGACAGAAGGTCAGTAAGAGAAAAAAAAACATCAAACACTGCTAACACAATCAGATAGAGAAAGGGTTTTATTGCCAAATGTTGAGCAGGTTTACAACATTAGGAAATTGCTGCGGTATTTAGTGCAAAACATACTGTCAGACAACGCTTAAATAAACATAAAAATAAAAAGTGCTAAGCAGATTGATATATACATGTGCGCAGGTGATGGTCAGTGCAAAGATGGAACGGATGCAGAGAACACAGTATAGGGTCATGTGTTAGTGGTGCGAACAGTCATACGGTTATTGTTCATGAGTCCAACAGCAGAGGGGAAGAAACTGTTCTTATGGCGAGAGGTTCTGGTGCGAACGGACCGGAGCCTCCTGCCTGAGGGGAGCAGGTCAAACAGACTGTGTCCAGGGTGAGAAGGGTCAGCTGTGATCCGAGCTGCACGCCCCAGTGTCCTGGAGGTGTACAGGTCCTGCAGAGATGGGAGTCTGCAGCCAATCACCTTCTCAGCAGAGCACACAACACGCTGCAGTCTCTATTTGTCCCTGATGGTGGCTCCAGCGTACCACACGGTGATGGAGGAGGTGATTGCACTGTAGAATTGCATCATCGTCCGTGCTGGCAGGTTGAATTTCTTCAGCTGCCTCAGGAAGTACATCCTCTGCTGGGGCTTCTTTATGATGGAGGTAATTAGGGATGGGAATCGATAAGATTTTCATGATTCCGATTCCATTTTCGATTCTGTTTAACGATTAGATTCTTTTTTTTTTTATAATTCAAGTATTTATTAGATTTTGCATTTTATAACAGCAAATACAGAGATGCAACAACCAAAAGCAAGAAGCAAACAAACAAAAACAAACAAACAAAATAAATAAATAACTAAAATAAATAAATAAATAAATTAACAAAAAAAAAACACAACGAAACAAAACAAAACAAGTGAGGTTTTAACATATGTTGTATTAAACTCAAATGTCCAAGTCAGGTAGACATGTAGGTGCAAAAATTGTCCCACTGTTCCAGCGCAGCTTCTGTCACATGATGTATTTTTCCCAGCATCTTTTCGCATGCAATGCAGTACTTAACACTCTAAACTGGTGTTTACTTAATTGCGGCACCTCTCCTTTGTCTCCTAGTAAACATAATTTAGGTGATCTGGATAGGTTACAAAGTGTCCACCCCTGCAAATAATTCAGTACAGTGTTCCAAACTGGAAAAACCACCGGGCATTCCCAGAGGGCATGTATCAGAGTACCTTTGGCTTTTTGGCATTTCCAACACAAGTCATCTCTACCAATTCCCATTCTATACAGCCTTGAAGGAGTATAATAGTATCTGTTAAGAATTTTGTATTGAATAAATTTTCCCCTGGCTTCCCTAATGTATAATCCATTGTTCGACAATATAGAATCCCATGTATCTTCATCCATTGTACGCCCTAGATCCCTTTCCCATACTTTTTTCAGGCTCTTATTTATATTGTTTTTAATCCATGGGCAAATATTATACCATTTCGCAGCTGTGCACAAAAATGGGGGTAGTAGCATGAAATTCTCTATCGAGTTACTTTCACATGTTATTGTAACTCCTCGTTTTAAACAGTTTCTTATTTGCAAATACTTCCAGAAATGACTGTTACCCTCTAAACAAAACTTTTTTTTAATATCCTCATACGCCATGAAAACTCCCCCTTCAAATAGGTCACTAACAGTTCTGATACCTCTTCTCAGCCATTGTGTCCAGTAAACAGTCTGCTTACCAATTTTAATTTTAGGATTATACCACAAGGTATAATCCTGTGCCATATGTACTTCTGTACATATGGCACAAGTTTGTATTTCTTATGCACCTCCAACCATACCATTTTCGAAAATTTCAAAATAGGGTTTTGCGTCTTACCGTGATTATTCACTTTTTGTGATAAAATATCAATTGGTGTGAATGGAGATGCAAGCTCTTGTTCTATTAAAATCCAGTCTATATTATTTTTCCCTGCCCAATGTTTGCCTAATCTAGCCATTTCAAAAGAGATACTATAATACTCTATATTGGGCAGGGCTAGTCCCCCTTCTTTCTTAGATTGGGACAGTCGATTTATGTTAATACGGGGTTTACCACCCTTCCAAAGAAAATCTTTTATCATATTATTGTAGCTTTGCAACATCCGTCGCGGGATACACATAGGCAGCATTCCTGTATAATAGTTGATGAGCGGTGCCACAACCATTTTAACTGTGTTCACTTTTCCCCACAATGTCAAATTTAGTTTACTCCATTTACCCAAGATTTTATTGATCTTGTTTAATAATTTTCCCATACTGTTAGCCATAATATCCTCAATATTGGGGTCCAATTCAATTCCAAGATATTTCATTCCCTTGTCCACCCACTTAAAGTTAAAGCCCGATATTAAGTTATGACTGCAAGCCTGGGAAACTGGCATCGCCTCTGATTTATGCCAATTAATTTTGTACCCCGAAAACATTGAGTATGTATTAATCACCTCTAATAGTTTTGTGATAGAATTAGTTGGGTCTTAGTTTAATATCAGCACATAATCTGCATACAGGAATAATTTGTGTTCTCTGCCTCCCCCAAATACACCTTTAATCTCTGCATTTTCTCTGATTTGAATAGCTAATGGCTCTAAAAATATTATAAATAGCAATGGGCTTAAATTGCATCCTTGACGTGTTGATCTGGAAATACTAAAAAAAGGAGAAAGTACCCCATTTGTAAATACAGCTGCTTCTGGACCAGAATACATGGTTCTAATCAATCTGCAAAAATTGTCACCTATTCCAAACTTTTCCAGGGCTGTGAACAGAAAGTTCCACTCCACCCTATCAAAAGCTTTCTGTGCATCTAAAGATATAGCCAATACAGGATTTGTGTTATTTCTATTCAGCCACAGCAGGTGTAGTAATCTCCTCATATTATCAGAAGCAGATCTATTCTCGATAAACCTTACTTGATCTTGATGAATAATTTGTGGTATCACAACCTCCAACCTTGTTGCTAAAACTTTGGATAGAATTTTGCAATCCACATTGATTAAACTTATTGGTCTGTAATTACCTGGATCAGTTAAATCCTTGTCGCCTTTTGGAATTAGTGATATTACTGCCTGATTAAAACTTGCAGGGAGTCGTCCAAATTCAAAGGCTTCATGTAATACTTCAGTTAGAAAAGGACATAGCAAATCTATAAATTTATGGTAAAATTCTGCTGGAAATCCATCTATTCCTGGTGACTTCCCAGCTTTCATTGCACGGATAGCTTCTTTTACTTCTACCTCAGTTAGTGGAGTTTCCAATTTGTCCCTACCCTCTTGTGAGATTTTTGGTATTTTCATTTTATCAAAGTATGTACTCAGCAGATCCATACTTACTTTGTTATCCGACGTGTATAAATCTTGATAAAATATTTTAAAAATTGTGTTAATCTCTGAAGAAGATGTAACTAATTTATCATCCTTTTTAACTGCCGTAATAACATTCTGATTGTCCATTTGCTTAAGTTGTCTGGCTAATAGCCTGCCTGTCTTTTCACCATTCTCATAGAAATTAGTCTTAAGACGAAAGAGGGCATACTCTGCTTTTTTGTTATAAATTTTATGAAGATCATATTTAAGCTGGCAAATCTCTTTAAATTTATTATCATCAAATTTTCCTGCTAATTGTTTTTCCAATTTACTTATATTTTCCTCCAAAGTTTTTATCTTTTCCTTATCTTCTCTATTTTTCTTAGAACTATAGCCTATGCACTTTCCACGAATAAATGCCTTCAAAGCATCCCATACAATAGCCAGCCTGTCCGTAGATCCAACATTCACCTCTAAAAAATATCTTATATCCTCTTTTAGGGTTGATACAAATTTTTCGTCCTGCAATATGCTTGAGTTTAGTCTCGACCTACCCGTTCTGTTCTTTTTGACATTTAGATTTATGTGCAATTCTACTGGTGCGTGATCTGTTAAAGCAATCACACCAATGTCACAGTTTACTACTAAATTAACACATGATTTAGAAATCAAAAAATAATCTATTCGGGAATATGTCTTATGCGAATGAGAGTAAAAGGTGTATTCTCTTTCCATAGGGTGAACAAGCCTCCAAATATCTACCACACTGAGATCTTCTTTTAAAGCATCTATCGCTGTCCCAGTTCTAGTACTTGAAGTTGCATTAATGGCACTTCTATCAATATATTCATCCATCACATTATTAAAGTCTCCACCTAACAAGATCTGGCCCTTCATGTTCCCTAGCATCTTGTTAACCTCATCCATAAAATTAGGTTCATCCCTATTTGGGGCGTAAATATTGCACAGAACAACCTGAACTCCATTAATGAGAGCCTGCAGAGCCAACACTCGCCCGTCTTCATCCCGGCTTTCCTTCAATAATACAAAGTTTAGTCTTTTTTAATGAGTATCATGACACCACGACTCTTGCTTGATCTTGAGTTATGAAATACTTTCCCAACCCAATCCCTTTTTAATTTCAATGCTTCATTTTCATTCGCAAAATGCGTCTCCTGGATGTATGCAATATCAGCATTATGAGACTTGAGGTAGCTAAGCACTTTTTTTCTTTTGACTGGTGTGCCAGAGCCATTTATATTCCATGACACAATATTAAATGAGATGTAGACCAAAGAAAACAGAGGAGAGTTGTTGTTTGTATTCCAGCTGTAGTAAACAAAGAAGTTTAGTGAATCTTTTTGACAACAGAGAGTGATGCAGTATTGATGCTGATTTGAGTTTTCTGATCCTGTATTTTTGTTCTTTGTCTTTTGTTACACAGAGTGAACTAGAAGCTTGGTTTTGCCTTTGCTGGTAAGTAAACAGTGATTGTAACTGAAGCAATATGAAATTGGGATTGTGTAACATGTTTAGCAATTTATATACAATAGTTTGGCTTTCTGTGATATCTTGCCATTTGCTCATGGGCAAAAACACATTTAGGATTTATAAGCAGTAAAGCCCCCCCCCCCCCACTAGATCTCTGAGTGTCCCTAAAAATGTCCCTGAAGTTTAATAGGCCATTTATGTCTAATTTTAATTTTAAAGGCTTATCAAAGCATTTCTCTAGTAATTATTGTTTTTATTACACATGTTAAGGCCATTTGAGACTGCAATTAAATTTTGCCCTCTTTAGACTAAAGTGAGTTCATTTTGTCTGAGGTACAGTGCTGGGAAAAGTCTTTCTTCCTTGCAGATTTATTTTGTTCATGCTTTTTTGTCACATGTTTCAAATCATCTAACAGGGATGATATGAATAAATACAAAAAAGCATTTTAAAGTGATGATTTCACATATGAAGCAGAGAAAACCAAACCAGAGCTATCTGTTCTAATGTGAGAACATGCTGGTCTCTAATACCCAGCTGTGGAAGCCCTGATAGCAAGAACTACCATCAAGCATTTATAGTATCAAGTATTATTTGTGATTGTTGCACGCTTTGAAACTGTGATGTTATCATTTGATCAAGTGTGCAGTGCGAGCAAATCATTGCTTGTGGTATCTGCTGTGTTATGTAATAGCACCAAAGTATTAGAGCTTTACGTTCATGAGGAATTTCTGTGGAATTGCAGATGGATAAAACGACACATCACCTTAATAAAGACAGAAATCTTTAATAAGGTGCAGAAAGAGAAGATGGAGTGTTTATAGTAAAGCTGTTGTAAACAAAGAATTTAACAGATTTTTTTTTCACTACAGATTGTGATGCAGTATTGACTCTGATGCTGATTTCAGTTGTCTGATTCTGTATTTTTGTTCTTTTGTTACAGAGTGAAACAGAACTTCGGTTTTGCCTTTGCTGGTAAGTAAGCAGCAATTGTAACTGCAGTAATATGACATTGTCACTGTGTAACATGTTTAGCAACTTACCTAACATAGTTTGGTTTTTGTGACATTACCATTTACTGATGGGCAAAAACAAATGGTCAGAATTTATACCTTGTAGCAGCAAAGGCCCCACACATGACCTCTGACTGTCCCTGAAGTTTAACAGGCCATTTGTGTCTGATTTTTATGTTTGAACACAAACAACTGTTTTTATACAGTTGTTCATGTTCTCCGTTTGTTTATGGATTTACCTAGCAGACACAACTATGAACGCATTTTAGGTGAGTTAGTGTAAGTGGTAGCTTAAACACTTAAGAGCACCACAGTTGTTGATTTATATCTTCACTCATATTCTGCTTATGTATTACATTAAAGTCAGACCACTATAGAAGTATTTTTGCCTGAGTGAACAGAAGTGGTAGGTTAAACATTTAAGCAATAATAAAAGACTAAGAGAACCAGAGTTGTGAGTAGGCAATGTTGTGTATGTTAAAGCCTGTGTGTAATTTATGTACACTAAGTTTAAATCAGTTTCTTAATAATTTGCTCGATACAATGTGTTTGAAAATTATGTATAAAAGGGAAATATTGCAAAATACAAAAAGATTCCTGCCAACAGGTACAATGGAAGGACTTTTTATTATAATTTTTAAGAAATTTTAATTGCAAAAATGGCGTGCCACTGTTGTTACTATAACATGTCAGAATTTACATGTATTTTAGGATTTACATATTCAGATCAGAACTAAAACCTGGTGAGGTTTTCTGTTGATTCTAACAGTTGTGGTTTTTCCACACTTTATTAAGCACTGACTTGTGATAGAAAATGATGGAGCTAAAAAGCCATAATCTGTACCAACAAATATTGGTGCCTCTTCTTTGCACTTCTGTAGTATGCATGCCTTTTATTACACATGTTATCGTCATGTGAGACTCTGTAACTAAAGTTTATCCTCTTTAGACTACAGTGAGTTCATAAAGGCTTGAAGAAATTGAGGATTTTACTAGTTATTTCATGTCACAGTAAATTGGATTGTGTGTGAAGAGGCTCAATAGTTTGAATCATTAAACAGTGATCTGATGTTTTGTTTCCTTTCTCTAGGATACTGATCTGATCGTCTCAAGTCTGGTAAGTAAAGGTTTTGTCTGCGGTACAGTGCTGAGAAAGGTCTTTCTTCTTTGCAGATTTATTTTGTTTATGCTTTTTTCACATGTTTCAAATCATCTAACAAGGATGACCTGGATAAATACAAAAAGCAGTTTTAAAGTGATGATTTCATTTTTGAACCAGAACAACCTGGTCTAATGTAAAAACATGTTGGTCTCTAATACCCAGTTGTGGATGCCCTGATAGCAACAATTACCATCAAGCATTTACAGTAACTGGTAATGACTGGTTTACATCACTGGGGGATTTTGGTCCACTATAATTTCAGAATTGTCTTAATTAGATCCAAACAGGACAGGCAAAAAAAGAAAAAAGTCTTAATTAAGGCCCAATATAGGGTTTTCAAGTCATACCAAGAATCTTAATTTCATAAATGTCCAGACTGATTAGTTTATACCAAGAGTTTTGTTTCATTCATTCAATTGGACTTGCTTGTGTGCTTCAGATCAATTTCCTGCTGCAAATCCTAAGTGTGATTAAACTTAAGCTGAGATGAGTTGATGTAGGTCCTGAAGTAGTAAGGGAACTCATGTACCATCACCATTAACGGCACCATGTTTGACTTTAATGCTGGTGTTTTTCTGAAATATTTCTCTCACTTTAGAAGATTCAGTTTAGTACAGTGAGTCCGCACAGCTCTTGCTGATCATCAAGATGTTTTTAGGCAAATGTGAGAAAGTTTTTGTTCTTTTTGGCCAGTCAATAAATAATTTTGAGTTTAATGGTTATAAAGTGTTTAAAGCAGGAGGCCTGAAACTGTCTGCTGTAACCTCAGTGTGCGGGTTTATTTGGACCATATAATATTTACAGTAAGTTACTGTAGCAGCACGTCTTGGTTTGAGTTTATAGACTTAGTTTATTGTTTTAATAGAACGTAAAAATGTCCTTATAACAGTTCCACCATCATTTATTAAACATTGTCATTCTGTTCAGTCCAATAATTTACTGTAGAACTCTTTAGTATTGAAAGCCCTACATATACTGTATTTTTGAGATTATAAGGCATATTGTCAATAAACAAGTCTGTTTTTAAGGCAGATTAAGCCAAACAAAACAGTCAGATAAGTAAAACTTTATTCAAGTCATTCACAAACAACTCTCAACACTGTTCAGTTGTAACACATAAAATACAGAACAATACACTCACGTTTTCAGTTCATTCCTCATCCACAAATCCATCAAACTCTTCATGGGTTGATCAGTTTGAAATCTGCTTCATAAGCATGTCTCTTAGCACGTGCCAGGCCCTTGTACACACACCATAATGTTATGTTGAAGCACCGTACGAATTACTCTGCGAGGGTCCTGACTATGGTAGCCATAATGCTCTGACAATACATCAAGCAGCGCAGCTTTGTAGCTTACCGAAGTATTACTAAAATATTTGACAGAATTTTGAGCGCTGTGTACCACAGAAATCCCGTTTGAGGTCAGTAAGCATAACCAGAATCGATACACTAGGCACATTGTATGTTTTTGAGAAAATGACAGGATTTTAGGTGTGCCATATAGTCTGAAGAATATGGTAAATCCAAGCATATTGGAAATACGACTAATTCCAGGCCTTTTGTGTCTTACAGGTGACCTGCTGCAGAAGATCCTCTCTCTCTCTATCATTATAAGCAATTCTGTCTATCCTATCACTCTCCCAACTCTATCTAATTTGACAGCCATTCCATCTTGTATCCCTCTATCTCTACCGCTCTATCTAATTTGAAAGCCATTCTATCTTGTATCCCTCTATCTCTACCGCTCTATCTAATTTGAAAGCCATTCCATCTTGTATCCCTCTATCTCTACTGCTCTATCTAATTTGAGAATCCAAGTTTTGAGAATCCTTTCAGAATCCAATTTTCAGAAATCCAAGTTACCAGAACTTGATCTATCTGTTACAGAATTCTGAGAGATCTCTGCTCTCATTGCTCTTTCTTTCCTGTCATTAAACTCTCACATTCAGTCATTTTGCTGGAAATTACAAGTTGAATATACAGTAGTAGAATTACAGTAGAACTTTTAGTAGAAAGTATTTACACAGTACTACATTTGTCATTTTAATTTTGCATTAGACTTTGGAATTAACACTGCTAGTTTGGCTTACTTTGATCAATTATATAAAATATCACCTCTTTGGTGGTGTTTATTAAGTTTATTTGTAATAAGATAATCTGGTTATTTTGTAATACATACATTCAGATAAATAATAAATTAGATCCAAATACATTTTGCTAGTCTGTTTCATTGGCTATAACATTTGACTGCAAGTTTATAGTATTGTTATTTAAGGACAAACCCATTTTGTCACTCAGTGTAAGTATTCAGTTAGTATTGTCATCGAGAAGCGCCTGAGGACTTCCTGTTTCCTGACTGCTGCAGAAAATCCAGCTGAAGAATCCTCATCACCTGTCATCTTATCACCACACCACCAAAGCTCCATATATTTGATTTCAATTTTAGATATCTGAAAGATTTACATAAACTCCCCTAAGAGCTAAGACTTTTATTATAGCCTGTTGATTGTTGAGATTTATTCTGCATATCATTTTACAGAAGTTGTAATTATTTACCAGTCTGGTTAAAAAAAATATAAGTAAAATTATAGTTTCTAAAAGAGCTACAATAAAACAGATCAAATTGTTTCCAGAGAACTTTGAATTTCCTTTATTTTGAGTTTGGAGTACAAATCAGCTTTTTAACATCTATTTATATATTCTTAAAAACATTTTAAGGTAGTATAATAGTACATTTCTCAGATTTAACAGTAACTTGAGTTATACGTTTTCTGTTTCAAGGTTGAGTTTTGTTTACATTTGTGTATAACCACATATAAGCTCCAGGTTGTACTTCAGCAAAATGCCAAGAAAAGGTCAAAGGTCGCAGTCTCAGAAGCTTAGACGTCAGAAGGAGAAAGAACAGGTGAATGTTTCTCAGAGCAGTGAGCAGGTGAAGGTGTGTGTTTCAGCTTTTCCCAGCACAGAAGTGCAGAGCAGTGTTCAGACAGCCACAGTGTCTTATGCAGATGTGGTAAAGAGAAGTGTTCCCTCAGTGTCTGTCCCAGAGCCTGAAGTTATGCAGGTAATCCAGACTAAACCCCAGCTAACTGTACAAACACAGCATGATGGAGAGACAGCCACAGTGTCTTATGCAGATGTGGTAAAGAGAAGTGTTTCCTCAGTGTCTGTCCCAGAGCCTGAAGTTATGCAGGTAATCCAGACTAAACCCCAGCTAACTGTACAAACACAGCATGATGGACAAGCTCCAGGACAGTCTCATGTACAGGTTACAAACAGTGAAAGTCCACGAGTGAGTAGCGTCTGTGCTTCCCGAAGCCAGGCCGCTCCTAGGTATGGAAAGTACCGGAATCAGCAATGCATGGCTAACAGTTTGGTTTTCCTGTCATTCTTACACGAGGATGAATTTATTACCAGAGCAGATCTAAACCGTGTGTTGGACAAAGGCCATGCCGTCTATTCAGATGCCAGACTGAGGTTTGTGAACAGTGTGTTTCTAGCCTGCGATGAACTTCCCTCAGTTGTCACCAGCCGCAGACACGAGTATCAAGTCGACATGTCTCAGTTTGCTCATTACGGCACATTTGATGGTACAGATCACTTTCCGAGTCTTGAACAGGGATTACAGTGTTTGGCTTCAGACGTTCGCTATGCTTTGCTAGTCATGGGAGGAACAGTCATCGCTGTTAGCAGGCTGACTTCAGGTGAATATGCATATTTTGACCCTCACCCACGTAAGTCTACTGGTATGCCATTGTCGCTAAGTGTAAGTGGTGGAACTGCAGTTATGTTGAAATTCACACGTCTTAATGACATGATTGACAGGATCAAACGTTTGTACAGAATGTTTAGCATCGCACCATCCTGCACTTATGAGCTACAGCCCATCGAGTTTCACAGTGAAAACGCTGCTGACCAAAGAGATGCTAATCAAACCACCGAATACAGACAAACAGCTACAACTGTTACAGCACCAGCTTTAAATGAAGCCGTTCATGAAATAAACTCCCAAAGATCTACTGACCAGACACAGAAGACTGTGAGAGACACTTTAACGACTGAAGTGACATCATCCAGAGTGGATTATTCAAATGAGACAGCTGCTACTGAAAACAACCATCTTCCTTCTGAGTATTTAGAAAAAGAAACATCTGCATCCTCTGTGAGAGAAACGCAGGTAACATCAGATTCTGTTCCTCAGAATGATTCAAACACTGCCTACTGTTTAACTAATATAACAGAGGAACTCTCAGATAAACTGCTGAAATATAATAAACAGCAAAGGAGAAAAATAAGGAGAAGATTATTAGCCCAAGAAAAAGTACCACAGAGAAAGGAAAATCAGAAGAAGAAAGAAAGGCAGATGTACAGGTTTGATGAAAGTTTCAAGACAAAGAAAAAAAACTCAACTAAGTGTAATGATCCTGATCACAGACAGAAAAAGAGCATGTACAAAAATGAACTGTATAAATTAAATGCTACCTATAGTGAGAAACAGAGAGAACATTTTAGAAAGATGTATAGAGAAAGTACTAAAATGAGAGAGAGAAAAAGAGAATGTGTCATAAGGACATATAAAGACAATCCCCTATTCAGAGAAAAGCAGAAAGAGCGTATAAGAAGAATATACAGAACTTGTGCTGGATTCAGAGAGAAACATAAAGCTTACATGAGGTCATATGTATATAACCTATATAAAAAAAGCGAAGATTTTAAACAGAAAAAACGATCTTATATGACAAAGCGGTATGGAGAAGAAAAACAATTTCAGCAACAACACAAGGACAATATGAGAGAACGAATGAGAGTAAAATATTGGAACGGTTTTTCTTTCAGACAGATGCATAATATCAGATGTGCAATGAACATAAAACGAAAATATCGCCAGATGCATCGACCAGCTGAGACTTTACAGTGTCATCCAGAGAACACTTTAATGAATGAGGCCATATCTCGTTTCAGATCAAACATTAAGTCAGCACCATCTTATGTTTGTACTGTTTGTCTAAAAGCTTCTTTTCCTAATCAGGTGAAAATCTGCAAAAGACAAAATTACTCAAAACACCAAACTGTAGCTCATCAGTGTCTAACTGGTAAATTTGTTCATGTGTGTGATGAAGCATGTCATGATCACTGCAGCTTTCCTGTTGAGAGAAAAAAAGAGTATATCTGTCACACATGTCACAGTTCCCTCAAAAGTGGATGCATGCCCAGGCTTGCTGCTGTTAATGGTTTAGAACTGCAGGATATTCCAGCTGAACTTTGTGATCTCAACATTCTGGAGAGACATCTGATTGCCAAATGCATACCTTTTGCTAAGATTATTCCTCTTCCAAAGGGGAGACAGAGACTCATACGTGGTAATGTGGTGTGTGTACCATCTGAGGTCCAACAAACAGTTGACAGTTTACCGAGGATCAGAAGCCAATCACAGATCATGAGGATAAAGCTGAAAAGACGACTGTGCTACAAAGGCCATCAGCTGTTCCAGACTGTCACCTGGTCTAAACTCATTCAAGCTCTGCGTAAACTGAAACAAATTCATCCACAGTACACAGATATTGTTATCAGAGATGATGCATTGCCTTGTGATCCAACGTTACCTGATGATGACAGCAGTGATGAAGCCAGCATGGCAAGTGATGATTATAATGAAGCAGATTTAATGGAAATTGACAACTATGAAAAAGATGCCCTTTTGTGTGAAAGTGAGTCTCAAAGTGACCAAGATATTAATATGCAATCCTGTGATGAACAACCAGAGGAACAAAATCCAGATGAACCAGAAAGTGATTTGAACAATGGAGGTTTTGCTCTAGAAAGTTGTCTGCAGCCTGTTGACATTTCAGAAGAGATTCTCTGTTTCACTGATAACACATATTGTGTGGCTCCTGCAGAAAGAAACAATCCTGTTAGCTTCTTCAGAACTCCTCATTTGGAAGCCATGGCATTTCCTGTGCAGTTTCCTACTGGTCAGAATACACTGGATGAAAAGAGACGTCTTAAACTCACACCGAGTGCTTACTTCAAGTCAAGGCTTTTCAACATTGATGCAAGATTTGCTAAAGACACAAATTACCTGTTTTTCTCACAGTTTGTCACTGAAATACACTTGGCTAATTCCAGCATGACAATACAGCTAAGGAAAGGTAAAACTATGACGAAAGATGGACGCAAAATCACATCAGGAATGTTACAAAGTAAGACAGAAGTAGAGAAGCTGGTAAGAAATAAAGATGCAATCAGATTTATGCAGCCACTCAGAGGAACTCCAGCTTACTGGCAGAAAACTACCAGAGATCTATTCAGCATGGTTCGCCAAATAGGAACACCTCAGTTCTTTGTCACTTTCTCTGCTGCTGAGATGAGATGGCCTGAAGTGATTCAAGCAATAAAGAGACAGCAAGGTGAAGAGGTTGATTTTGAAGCCCTGGACTGGTCAGAAAAGTGTGAAATTCTAAGATCAAATCCAGTAACCACCATGCGAATGTTTGATAAACGTGTTGAGGCTTTGTTCAGAGATTTGCTTTTTTCTCCTGCACAGCCCCTTGGTGAGATCATTGATTACTTTTACAGAGTTGAGTTCCAGCACAGAGGTAGTCCACATATACACATGTTGCTGTGGATTCGAGAAAAGGTAGAAGCAGATGTGGATGACGACCAAACTGTCTGTGACTTTGTTGACAGATACATCTCAGCTCAACTCCCTGATCCAGAAAAACAACCTGAACTGCACAAAAAAGTCACTGAGCTACAAAAGCACAGCAAAAACCACACAAAGACATGCTTTAAGAGTGTGAACTCTGGTTGTAGATTTGGGTTTCCCAAACCACCAGCCACAAGAACAATGATTGTGAGACAGGATGAGGATTCAGACACTGAAGCTGCAAAAGCTAAACTCAGACCTTTGTTGAACCTGCTGAAGGAACCTGAAGCTGCTTCCCTCACCATAGAGCAGATTCTGTCACGATGCAACTTGACAATGAATGAGTATGAACAATGCCTCCAGGACATAAACAAGAAAACAGCTCTGATTCTGAAACGTGACCCAAATGAGTGTTGGATCAACAATTACAACCCAGACCTGCTTGAAGCCTGGAACTCTAATTTAGATGTCTCATTCATTTTGAATGCCTATTCATGTATAGAATACCTCTGTAAATATATAACAAAGAAAGAATCTGGCCTCTCTGAATACCTGAAGACAGTTATTGACAACTCTGATAAGAACACCGTCAATGAATGTGATGAAATGAGAGCTGTGATGCAGGCTTACTCAAAAAAGAGAGAAATCAGCGCACAGGAGTGTGTGACTCGAGTCTGTGGCCTAAAAATGAAAAAATGTTCCCGCAGTGTTGTATTTGTACCAACAGATGATAACCCAGTAAAAATGAGTCGCCCCATGAGCTTCCTGGAAAGCACAACACACGACAGTTGTAATATTTGGATGACAAGTTTGAGTGATAAATACAAATGCAGACCTGAGACCCCAGAATATGAGGAAATGTCACTGGCTGATTTTGCTGCCTTGTGCAGGTTGGTGAGTGGTCCAAATGAAGGAAAAGATGTGCTTCCTCTTCTAAACCAGCTTGGATTTGTACAAAGGCGAAAGAATGATAAACCAGCTATAATCAGATATTACCACTGTTCACAGGAAAAAGATCCTGAGCAATATTATGGTCGACTGTTGAGACTTTACCTTCCACACAGATCAGAGCAGGAACTGAAACCACAAGGGTTCCAAACCTATCAGTCCTTCTACAACTCAGGTTTTGTACGACTTCCATGTTCAGACCACAGTGAGTCTGTGAAAAGGGTTGTGAAAAGAAATAAAGACAAGTATGAGAAGAACTCTGAGGATATTGAGAGTGCACTGGAAGAGTTTGAACAAAATAGGGATGTTGTGATTGATGAATGGTGTAATCTGGCTCCTGAATCTGAAGTTGTGAGGCTGCAATGTGATGAGAATCTTCCTGAGAGACATTCTGATGATGAGAACGAACAGGAGAATGTTCCCGACTACAGTCGTCAGTCTGATGCTGTAACAAAGATCAGAGCCGTCAGAGAACAACCTGCAGTAGATCCAGCCGTGGTACGTGTAATGTATCAGAATCTGAACCAGAAGCAGGCCTGCGTGTTCTATGCCATAAGAGACTGGTGTATTCAGCGAGTTTGTGGTTTGAACCCAGATCCATTTTTCTTCTATATCAACGGTGGTGCAGGAACTGGAAAGTCACATCTGATTAAGTGTATTCATTCTGAAGCATCAAAGATCCTGAGCAGACTGCCTGCTAATGCAGAAGAAGCTGACATATCAAATCCAACTGTTTTACTGACTTCATTTACCGGTACAGCAGCTTTTTCTATCAGTGGCTCTACGTTACATTCTCTACTGAAACTACCCAGGAGTCTGAAACCACCCATTCAAGGACTTGGTAACCAACTGGATGAAGTCAGATCTGAGCTGATGAATGCTGAAATTATTGTTATTGATGAGATTTCAATGGTTTCAAAACCCCTTTTTGCTTATGTGGATGCAAGACTGAAACAAATCAAAGGCACTCAGAGACCTTTTGGTGGAATGTCAGTTTTAGCTGTTGGAGATTTTTACCAGCTGCCACCAGTGCGACAGTCTAAACCTCTCTGTGTTTACGATCCAGAACAGATTGACCTATGGCAGGAACATTTTCAGATGATCACTCTAACCGAGATCATGCGTCAGAAAGATGATGTGGCCTTTGCAGAGATGTTGAACAGGATTAGAGTCAAAGAAAAGACAGAAGAGCTTTCTCAGTGCGACAGAGATTTGTTGTCACAGGCTGTGACTGCACCAGAAGAATGTCCAACTGAGGTCTTACACATTTATGCCACCAACAAGAATGTGGAATCCCACAACATAGATACCCTGAAGAAGCTTCATTCAAACATCATAATCATCAATGCAGACGATTTCCAGAAGGATAAATGTACAGGCAGAATGGAACGAAGAGACAAACCATTTACAGGTGGGCGAAATGATTTACCTGACACTCTGAATGTTGCTGAAGGAGCTCGAGTCATGCTGACCAGAAACTTGGACACACTAAACGGTTTAGTCAACGGTGCTTTTGGTATACTGGTAAAGGTGGTGAGATCTGAAAATGATGGACACATAATTAAACTGGGGCTCAGGATGGACAACCGGCAGCCTATGAGACACAACCGCAGTGCTAATGCAGCATCTGATGATCTGGTTTACATTGAGAGAGCAGAGGAGAGTCTGAAGTTTAAAGGAGCAGTACGCAGACAGTTTCCTGTAAAGCTAGCATTCGCTTGCACAATTCACAAAACTCAGGGTCTTACAACACAGACAGCTGTAGTTTCAATGAAGAACATTTTTGAACCAGGTATGGCTTACGTTGCTCTCAGCAGGGTGACGTCTCTCAGTGGACTCTATTTGCAGGACTTGGATGAGAAAAAGATTTACGCCAATCCCGAGGTAACTGCAGCGCTCCAAACCATGAGACAAGCCAGTGTTGAGGAAATGATGCCTCTTCTTCAGGTCAGAGAAACAGCCAGCAGACTTGACACTCTTACACTGATCCATCACAATACAGAGGGTTTGCCATCTCACATCAGTGACATCAAGAGTCATCATGAAATGTGTTTAGCAGATGTTTTGTGTCTCACTGAGTCTCACCTTCAAGGCTCCTTTGTTGCAGACAGTCTTCATTTGGATGGCTACACCATGTTCAAACGCAACAGACATGTGTCCTACACAAACTTTCCTCACATGGCCAGCAGAAGTGGTGGTGGAGTTGTTGTGTATTTGAGGAATCATTTTCAGGTTCAGGTAAAACAGTATCTACATAATGTCACTGATCTTGAGTTTTTAGTGTTGAAGGTTCAGGCTCCATTCCCTGCACTCATTGCTGTTGTGTACAGACCCCCTGACTACAGTTTGACACCATTCATGCAAAACCTGGTAAGTCTTTTAGATTCACTTGAAATAATGGACTGTCACCCAATAATTGTGTGTGGAGATTTTAATGAGAACCAGTTGCAGAGTGGAAGAAAACAGATTCTGGAGCAGTTTCAGTCGAGAGGGTATTCACAGCTGATCACTTCTGCCACTACAGACAAGAACACCCTGCTTGACCTCATTTTTATTTCTCAGCCACAGAAATGTCTTCGTTCAGGTGTTCTGAGATCATATTACAGTTACCACAACCCTGTCTTTTGTGTCCTGTCCTCGAGCCAATCATGAAGTCGTCTGGTGAGTTTTGAAACAATTACAGATCATGTTTGTTACAGAGTTTACTGATTGTAGAGTATGAAAAATATTTTTCATTGAAAAAAGGGTCTTCCCTACTCTGTCTGTTAGAAGACCCTTTCTTATTGCAATGTTATTAATCATTTCACCAAATCATTGCTGAACTTCATGCAGAGCAGAGAACATCTGCTATCATGCACCTCTGATCTGAAATGTGCTGCAACATTTGATAAACCAACATCATGTTTTAAATGACTAAATCTTTTTACTATGACGTATGTAGCTCAACAAACGAGATCTTCCCCTCCAAGGGCTTTAAAATATGAAATAGTAAATAAATAAATCCCAGATAAATGCAGGTATTTATTATGATGACATACATGAATAAATACAGACAATTATATTTTCTTGATTATAGTAGATTTTGTAGAATCAAAAGTTTTTGTGATGAATGAGTTTTTGCTTATCATGTTTTACAGGTAAAAAATGTCAAAAGTTTTAAACTATCTTTAGGCTACCAGAGATGTCTATAATGATACATTATGTAGAGAAAAACATTAGTACAGCTTACAGAATATGTATAAAAACTGATTTAGAAGTAAATGGATAGTTTTCTGAAAGTTCCCGACTACAGTTTAACACCACCCACCCAGCTCAGCTCCCAAGTGTCTATGTAATGCTGGTATGGTGTGTGAGTTTGACTTGGCCTTTATCCGGGTGGGTTTGGGTTTGGGTGGATAAAGGCCAAGTCAGAATTCTCTGAGCAGCTGGAAAAAGCTGCTAATAAACAAAGACATCAGAAAGTGTGGGCTTTAGGTGTAGCTCCCGCTTTCTGATGCACTAATTAAACTTAGTAACTGACACCCCATACCAGCATTACATAGACACTTGGGGGCTGAGCTGGGTGGGTGGTGTTATAAGCACGTGTTTTGTTAGATATATTTTTTCAGATAGGGCACAGTCTCCTTTGTGGCAAAACCTTCAAACTTCACCATCCTCAGCTGAAACAACAACATCTTAACACCTTTGTATTCTTGGGGTAGCATCAGATTTTTCCCACAAATATTCAAAGGTAACATTTATTTTAAGCTTAGTTATTAAATCAAAAGTCTTCTCTTGTGTTATGTCTGTGAAGGTTCTCATGGTGTCCTTTGATGTAGTCTCTCTCTTTACTTGCATACCCACTACAGAGGCAGTGGAGACTGTCAGAAAACGACTGCAAGAAGACAGCTCCTTGGAAGACAGGACCAACTTCACACCCGATCAGATTTGCACACTGTTAGACCTCTGCCTTACCACTACATATTTCAAATACAACGAGGGTTTCTACAGACAAAAACATGGCTGTGCCATGGGCTCCCCCGTGTCACCTATTGTAGCCAACCTTTGCATGGAGGAAGTGGAAAGGAAGGCTCTTGGCTCTTTTAAAGGGAGAGTACCCAGCCACTGGTACAGATATGTAGACGACACCTGGGTCAAAATCAAAACTCAAGAAGTGGAATCCTTCTCTGCGCACATTAACGCCGTGGATAAAAACATCAAGTTCACCAGGGAAGACACAAAGGACGACTGTTTGCCTTTCCTGGACTGCGCTGTGCACATTGAAGAGAACGGCAACCTCAACATTGAAGTTTATCGGAAGCCCACACATGGACCAGTACCTCCTCTTTGACTCCCATCACCCTCTGGAACACAAACTTGGAGTAATTAGGACACCCCCACCCCCCCACCCCCCCGGGCAGAACATGTTCCCTCTAAGCCTGAAGGGAAAAAGAAGGAACACACACATGTAAATGAAGCGCTTAAAACATGTGGCTATCCTAATTGGGCGTTTATAAAGTCAGCAAAGATGCACAGAAAAGAACATCAGATACCAGCGAGGGAGGATAAGAAAGACAGATGCAACAACATTGTCATCCCCCATGTACTAATTAGACTTAGTAACCGACACCCCATACCAGCATTACATAGACACTTGGGGGCTGAGCTGGGTGGGTGGTGTTAAAAGCACTTGTTTTGTAGATATATTTTTTCAGATAGGGCACAGTCTCCTTTGTGGCAAAACCTTCAAACTTCACCATCCTCAGCTGAAACAACAACATCTTAACACCATCTTCATGAACTGCTGAGCCAAACCTGATCCATCAGTGCTGGACTGCACAGATAACTACATGCCACAAGGAGACTGCTGTGTTATGAACTGCCATACCAGTGTGTCTTCAATGGAGAAGATGACACACCCATCACCTGACCTCCTGCCTGATCTGGAGACCATCATCATGCTGCCACACTACAACCTCTGAGACCATCAATGATGACTCCTACTGAGGAAACTGTATTTCCTGTCAGAGATGCTCAGTGATCCTCAGAGCAGAGAGAGGTATTATTCTTTATCTTTGATAAAAAATGTCAGTGTTTTTAATTCAATTAATTAATTAAAATCCTGTTTATTGCATAAATAATTCCACACTCAAATGATTATACTTGTTGACACTTTTTGAGTTTTAATTGACATTATAGATTACAAATCTATGCTTTTTCTACTCTGTCTCTCTGTGCATGTATTGCTGTCTTCTGAGTTCTTCAGTGTCCCAACTGAGACATTCAAACCTCCCTGCAGAGCTCATGTCTTTCCTCACCATCATGCGAGTGTGAGATTGCTCTGGATTCTGGTTATGTGGCCCACAGCACCTATAAGGTATTTCAACATTGTTCATTGTATAACTTATTTGTAGTTTTTAGGCCTTAACACAAATAAAATGTTCCTTTTTCTGTATTTTTTAGAACAAGCTCGTCCAGTGTGCCTGCATTCCAGCTTCACAGAAAAGAACATCAGACACCAGCGAGGGAGGATAAGAAAGACAGACACAACAACATTGTCATCCCCTATGTAGCCGGTGTATCAGAAAAACTCAGGAGAGTTTTCTCCAAATGCGACATCCCAGTGTACTTTAGACCCAGCAACACACTTTGACAGAAACTGGTTCACCTGAAAGACAAAACTCCTAAACACAAACTTAACAATGTGGTGTATGCTGTACAGTGCAGCGAGGATGGAGGAGTGAAAGAAGCCATTTACGTCCACTGTGAGCGACCATCTTTGAACAGAGGCGGTGGTTTACAACACCAACTGTCTGCCATCTATAATCCAGTTTTGAGTTCCCTCCCCAGACACCGTAACATCCACTCACATCCTGGGAGTGGGCGTGGGTGATTTCCTGACCTCAGGAAATCCCATGATAGGGTGGGGCCAGGTTTCACAATGAGCTCACCCAAAACCCTGGCTGATTGGGACCCACACCCACTTTCACACCTTGGCTCATGTGATTAGGTAGAGGATCATCAGGGGGTTCTTTGTCCCTCTTTGGAGAGAAACTCCCACTGGGTTTAAATCTGGGACTCTCCACCATTGACCCTTAGAACTGAAGAAGCTTCTCGGATGAGAGGTGAAACGTCTTCAAGGAACTCAAAGAAGTCCAGACGCTTTTCTTTCCAAGCTCCTTAGACTTCACTTGTGTTAATTACATTTTATTTGTTGTTGTTTTCTTTTAGATTTATATGCAGTGATTGGATGTGGTGGAGCTTTGTTAACCGTGTGGAAAACATCTGTTTGTGATGATATTTACAATGAGGCTTTAAGGTGACAGTTTCCATGTAATTTCAATCCTTTTACTAAGCAAAAACATGTTTGCAATTAACATATTTTTTCAGTTTTCTCTTTTGGATTTATGGTTAACATTCCTCTGTGACAGCAAATACTAAACTGGTCCAAGTAACCAGCATATCATTGGTCAAAGGCAAAAAGGACCACATGTCACACTAGCAATGAATTTGTGACTGTGTTTGTGTTAGTATAGAGTAGGTCTAACAGTGGTTTTCCACATCTGCTCTAATATATAGAGATAATGGGTCAGACATATAAAGTCATTTTGAAAAGTTCATAAAGGTCATTTATATGTGTTCCTCTTTATCATTTTATATCAGGTCACACAGCTGACTTGAGTTTTGATCAGAGTAGAACCATAACATTCATGCTAATGGTTCTACTGTTTACAGTTACTTTATGATGGATTTCACCCTGGTCACAGCACTATGTGAAAAGCTGTTAGAGGTAAAGTTAAGCCAATTAATACATCATCATAAGTCACTCTCTAACGCAGGGCAGTGATTATTATTCACTGTAATTTATTCCACAACAATGTTCTTTATTTGATTCTTTAAATATGCACATCGATTGTTTAGCTCTGTGACTCTCCACACCTGAAATATATCACAATGTGGACTTCATTTCGACAGTATTTTGTAGATTGGTACCATATTTATCATCAAATCATCTTGTGCATTTATTAACTAAATGTTGTTTGTTTTTGTTTTTTTGTTTTTTTGTTTGGGGGTTTTTTGTTGCCATTTTTACATTTCACCAACTGTGTAAATTCTGCAATTTTACTTTGGTTTTGTTTCACATCAGTTTATCTGCTGGCTGGTATTCCTGTCTTCCTTCTCTCACCCCAACCGGTCGCAGCAGATGGCCGCCCCTCCCTGAGCCTGGTTCTGCTGGAGGTTTCTTCCTGTTAAAAGGGAGTTTTTCCTTCCCACTGTCGCCAAAGTGCTTGCTCATAGGGGGTCATATGATTGTTGGGTTTTTCTCTGTATCTATGAAGCGCCTTAAGGTGACTTTTGTTGTGAATTGGCGCTATATAAATTTAATTGAATTGGTTTTCTTCCTTTTCTAATGTTTCTGGTCATTTTTCACAGTTAAACAAGTAACTTTGAGGTTACGTCATCATTTTCAGCTTTTATCTGTTTACAGTTTTTTCCTAATAATTACATTTCTGCAAAATTAAAACAGTTCTGATAAGTTGTAATATTTCTGCCAAGTTATTAATTTTCTACTAAATTATATCATTTCTGCTAAGTTATGTTATTCTAAATTATTACATTTCTGCTAAGTTGTAGCTTCTGGTAAATTACAACATTTCTGCTGAATTGTTATGTTTCTTCTAAGTTATTGCATTTCTGCTAAGTTATTTCATTTTTGTTAACTTGATGTTGTTCTGCAAAGTTATTAAAATTTCAACAACTTTTTAAAAACTGGCTTTGATTTCTACAGCTTCTTCAGCTATTTTCAACTATCTTCAGCAGAAAGCTTCAGCTTTACAATTTCTGCAACTTTTCAGCTTTTTCAGCTAGTTTTTGCATGCAGCTTCAGCTTTAAAGCATCCACACTGCATTTTCGCAGGAAATGCAAATTTTTCTAGTTATTGTGTGGATGCTTTAAGCATCCACACTATTGAGTTCCTGTTTCTCTTTATTCTTTATACTTTATTCTAGTTGCTTCCGTACACTTTTTGGCACTTAACTACTTCCACAATTTTCAGCCGATTTTCACCATTCAAATTTTAAACTATTCTGCTATTTTTGCTAATGCCGGCTATATCTTTTGGTATTTTTAACTATTATACTTTTTAAAATATTCCACTTTTTTCCTTTAATTTGTCCCATTGAAATTAATGGGAAACTTCAGCAATTCTGCTAAATTTTGCTTGTTTTTGAAACTTAACTACTTCCTCAAATTTTCACCTAGAACAACCATTCAAACTTTAAAATGTTCACAAATTATTGGGCTATTCATGTATGTTTCAGCTTTTTCAAATATTTTACCGTTTTACTTTTATGCCTCTTAAAGTTTTGAGTTGCAAAATTGTGATTTTTCACAAAATACATGCGTTGTTATGGTTGCTATGCTCTTGGCTTCCAGTGTGACACTGAAGCTTTTGCAGCCTTCTCTTCATGTCCGAACAACTGTTTGCTACTTGCTCAATTTTCACTCAACTTCCACAAATTATACATCAAAACGTAGGTATTTTTGCTGGCTTTCAGAAAATGTCATTATCATTGTTGTGGGATTTATAGAATTTTGGCAAATCTCCTCAGACCAACACAAGGTCTCAAAACTCTGCATAGAAAGTCAATGGAGAGCTTGTTCAAAATCATCGCTGGATTTCTGTAATGAGAGGCATATTCGAATCGTCATATCTCCTTAACGAAGCAAAGTTAAGACATGAGGCTTGTCCCGGTATATCTTCAGACACTCGTGACGCTCACAATTCAAGAATTTCTTTCTCACCTATTACCATTCTGAAATGAGTTGGACTTGTTTGAGGGTAGGAAATTCGTCCTTCGCTCAGATTTCTTCAGATTTCAAACTGTGGAAATGAACCACTTTTTTCTCTCGTCATAACTTTTTGTTGGATTTCCACAGAGACCTGAAAATTTCCATGATTGTTCACCAAAGCCTGCTGTGTCTTACGGTGAAAGAATGATATCGATACTCCAAATAGATTTCGAGTTAGAAAGCGTTGTTTGAGGGCAAGTCAAGGCAGTTTTTGCTTCGCTCTACTCAGTTATGGTGCATTACAAGTCAAATATCTTTAATAATTCATATTTTAATGATAAATTGTAAACACTGGAAGATTCCCCCATCTCTTCTGAACAAAACGGTGTAAGAATGACGGCTCTAGCCCCTACGGTTAGGAAATTATGGTCATTTGTTTGAGGGGAGTCCTCACTATGAGAAATAGGCTGCAATAATCCTGTGCCTCTCTGTGCTGCGTGTGTAAAAAGGATGCACCTGTTTTGGCGGGAAAACGTAAACAGCCACTCTGATTGGTGGATTTAAATTCGGCAGCTCTCTCCCTGTGTGTGTGTGTGTGTGTGTGTGTGTGTGTGTGTGTGTGTGTGTGTGTGTGTGTGTGTTTAGTGGGAGAGAGAGGGCCCTGCCCTTATTTGGCAGCATGTCATTGTAGGATTTAAATTGAATATAGTTAGACTGGTTGACTGGATTAGAGCCTGTGTTTGTGTGTCCCTCTGTGCATTTGTGTTTCAATATGCCTCCATATTTGTAATTTTGTAAGTTATTACTATTCTGCTAAATCATAGTATTTCTGGTACTTTTCGGTACTTGTGCTAAATACAGTATTTCTGCTAAATCATACTATTTCTGCTTTTCATAAGATTTGTGCCTAATATAGTATTTCTGCTAAATTATAGTATTTATTCTTTTTATAGGATTTGTGCCTAACATAGTATTTCTGCTAAATTATAGTATTTCTGCTTTTTATACTATTTGTGCCTAATATAGTATTTCTGCTTTTTATAGGATTTGTACCTAATATAGTATTTCTGCTTTTTATAGGATTTGTGCTTAATATAGTATTTCTGCTAAATTATAGTATTTCTGCTTTTTATAGGATTTGTGCTAAAACATAGTATTTCTACTAAATGTAGTATTTATGCTTAATCATAGTATTTCTATATATTTCTGTCAGGTCCCTAGGCAGCCAATCCTCTGTGAGGACTGAGACATTCAAATTTTCAAATCAGGGCCTGCACGGCTTCCCAGCCAATCATATATGTGTCCTGAGGCATTCAAATTTGCATATTGGGGCCTTCATGGCTTCTAAGCCAGCCAATCATATCAGGGCTGAGGAATTCAAATCCACAAATCAGGGCCTGCACGGCTTCCCAGCCAGCCAATCATATATGTGGCCTCAGCCATTCAAATTTGCATATTGGGGAATTCGTGGCTTCTAAGTCAACAAGTCATCCATGTCATATATCTCTAAAAATTCATATTTTAATGATAAATTGTCAACACTTGAAGATTCCCCCATCACTTCTGAACAAAACGGTGTAAGAATGACCGTTCTAGCCTCTACGGTTAGGAAATTATGGTCATTTGTTTGAGGTGAGTCGTCATTATGAGAAATAGGCTGCAAAAATCCTGTGCCTCTCTGTGCTGCGTGTGTAAACAGAAGCACCTGTTTTGGAGGGAAAAAGTGCACAGGCTCTCTGATAGGTGGATTCAAATTCAGCAGCTCCCAGGCTGACCTAGAAACTTACTTCTCTCTCCCTGTGTGTATGTGAGTGTGTGTGTGTGTGTGTGTGTGTGTGTGTGTGTGTGTGTGTGTGTGTGTGTGAGAGAGAGAGAGAGAGAGTGAGAGAGAGAGAGAGAGAGAGAAAGGCTTTTAATCGGATGATCTCATTCTAAGATTCAAATTCAATATATTTAGACTGGGTGACTGGGTGACTGTGTGTTTCCTTATGTGTCCATATTTGTGATTGTGTGGCTGTTATATTTTTTTTGCCGATTTTTTTCATTTAACAAGTATATTTGAGGGACCCTCAGCATGTTCAGCATTTTTTCAGCTGTCCATTTTGCTTTTCCAATTTTTCTGTTTAACTTATTACTATTGTGCTAAATCATACTGTTTCTGCTATTTTATAAGATTTGTGCTTAATATACTATTTCTGCTTTTATAGGATTTGTGCTTAATATAGTATTTCTGCTAAATGTAGTATTTATGCTTAATCATACTATTTCTGCTTTTCATAGGATTTGTGCTTAATATAGTATTTCTGCTAAATTTAGTATTTCTGATTAATTATAGTTTTTCTACTAAATCATAGTACAGTATTTCTGCTTTTTATGGGATTTGTGCTAAAACAAAGTATTTCTACTAAATGTAGTATTTGTGCTTAATCATACCATTTCTGCTTTTTATAGGATTTGTGCTTAATATAGTATTTCTGCTAAATTATAGTATTTCTGCCAAATTATAATATTTGTGCTAAAACATAGTCTCAATTTAAAATTACAATATTCATAGTTCATCACAGTGTCTCTGGTAAATCACAATATTTCTGCTCTGTTGTACTATTTTTCTAAATCATAGTGTTTCTGTAATGTTTAAGTATTTTTGGCTAAATATATTCTTTCTGTTATCTTATACTATTTCTCCTAAATTCTTGTATTTTTGAGAAGTTATCATGTTTCTGGTAAGTTACAATATTTCTGCTAAATTCTGCTATGCTATTGTATTTCTGCCAAGTATTATGTTTCCTCTAAGATATTGCAGTTCTGCTAAGTTATTCCATTTTAGCAAACTTCTTTTGCTTCTGCAAAGTTTTTACAATTTCTGCAACTTTTCAGCTTTTTCAGCTACTTTTTGAATACAGCTTCAGCTTTAAGCATCCACACTGCATTTTCGCAGGAAATGCAAATTTTTCTAGTTCTTTATACTTTATTATTCCAGTTGCTTCCGTACACTTTTTGGCACTTAACTACTTCCACAATTTTCAGCCGATTTTCACCGTTCAAATTTTAAACTATTCTGCTATTTCTGCTAATGATCGCTATGATTTTTGCTATTTTTTGCTATTATACTTTTTAAAATATTCCACTTTTTTCCTTTAATTTGTCCCATTGAAATGAATGGGAAACTTCCAAAATTCTGCTAAATTTTGCTTGTTTTTGAAACTTAACTACTTCCTCATACTTTCACCTAGAACAACCATTCAAACTTTAAAATGTTCACAAATTATTGGGCTATTCAGGTATGATTCAGCTTTTTCAAATCTTTTACCATTTTACTTTTATGCCTCTTAAAGTTTTCAGTTGCACAATTGTGATTTTTCACAAAATACATGCGTTGTTATGGTTGCTATGCTCTTGGCTTCCAGTGTGTCACTGAAGCTTTTGCAATTTTCACTTCATGTCCGAACAACTTCTTGCTACTTGCTCAATTTTCACTCAACTTCCACAAATTATACATCAAAACGTAGGTATTTTTGCTGGCTTTCAGAAAATGTCACTATCATTGTTGTGGGATTTATAGAATTTTGGCAAATCTCCTCAGACCAACACAAGGTCAGAAAACTCTCCATACAAAGTCAATGGAGAGTTTGTTCAAAATCATCGCTGGATTTCTGTAATGAGAGGCATATTCGAATCGTCATATCTCCTTAACGAAGCAAAGTTAAGACATGAGGCTTGTCCTGGTATATCTTCAGATACTCCTGACGCTCACAATTCAAGAATTGTTTTCTCACCTATTACCATTTGGCCATGAATTATGTTTGTTTGAGGGTAGGAAATTTGTCCCTCGCTCAGATTTCTTCAGATTTCAAACTCTGGAAATGAACCACTTTTTTCTCTCGTCATAACTTTTTGTTGGATTTCCACAGAGACCTGAAAATTTCCATGATTGTTCACCAAAGCCTGCTGTCTCTTACGGTGAAAGAATGATATCGATACTCCAAATAGATTTCGAGTTACAAAGCGTTGTTTGAGGGCAAGTCAAGGCAGTTTTTGCTTCGCTCTACTCAGTTATGGTGAATTACAAGTCAAATATCTTTAATAATTCATATTTTAATGATAAATTGTTAACACTTGAAGATTCCCCCATCTCTTCTGAACAAAACGGTGTAAGAATGACCGCTCTAGCCCCTACGGTTAGGAAATTATGGTCATTTGTTTGAGGGGAGTCCTCACTATGAGAAATAGGCTGCAATAATCCTGTGCCTCTCTGTGCTGCGTGTGTAAAAAGATGCACCTGTTTTGGCGGGAAAATGTAAACGGCCACTCTGATTGGTGGATTTAAATTCGGCAGCTCTCTCCCTCTGTGTGTGTGTGTGTGTGTGTGTGTGTGTGTGTGTTTAGTGGGAGAGAGAGGACCCTGCCCTTATTTGGCAGCATGTCATTGTAGGATTTAAATTGAATATAGTTAGACTGGTTGACTGGATTAGAGCCTGTGTTTGTGTGTCCCTCTGTGCATTTGTGTTTCAATATGCCTCCATATTTGTAATTTTGTAAGTTATTACTATTCTGCTAAATCATAGTATTTCTGGTACTTTTCGGTACTTGTGCTAAATACAGTATTTCTGCTAAATCATACTATTTCTGCTTGTCATAAGATTTGTGCCTAATATAGTATTTCTGCTAAATTATAGTATTTATTCTTTTTATAGGATTTGTGCCTAACATAGTATTTCTGCTAAATTATAGTATTTCTGCTTTTTATACTATTTGTGCCTAATATAGTATTTCTGCTTTTTATAGGATTTGTGCCTAATATAGTATTTCTGCTTTTTATAGGATTTGTACTTAATATAGTATTTCTGCTTTTTATAGTATTTGTGCTAAAACATAGTATTTCTACTAAATGTAGTATTTATGCTTAATCATACTATTTCTATATATTTCTGCCAGGTCCCCAGGCAGCCAATCCTCTGTGAGGACTTAGACATTCAAATTTTCAAATCAGGGCCTGCACGGTTTCCCAGCCAATCATATATGTGTCCTGAGGCATTCAAATTTGCATATTGGGGCCTTCATGGCTTCTAAGCCAGCCAATCATATCTGAGGGCTGAGGAATTCAAATCCACAAATCAGGGCCTGCACGGCTTCCCAGCCAGCCAATCATATATGTGGCCTCAGGCATTCAAATTTGCATATTGGGGGAATTCGTGGCTTCTAAGTCAACAAGTCATCCATGTCGTATATCTCTAAAAATTCACATTTTAATGATAAATTGTTAACACTGGAAGATTCCCCCATCTCTTCTGAACAAAACGGTGTAAGAATGACCGCTCTAGCCCCTACGGTTAGGAAATTATGGTCATTTGTTTGAGGGGAGTCCTCACTATGAGAAATAGGCTGCAATAATCCTGTGCCTCTCTCTGCTGCGTGTGTAAAAAGATGCACCTGTTTTGGCGGGAAAAAGTACACAGGCTCTCTGATTGGTGGATTCAAATTCAGCAGCTCCCAGGCTGACCTAGAAACTTACTTCTCTCTCCCTGTGCATTTTTATGCTGATTTTTTCATTTAACAAGTATATTTGAGGGACCCTAAGCATGTTCAGCATTTTTTCAGCTGTCCATTTTGCTTTTCCAATTTTTCTGTTTAACTTATTACTATTGTGCTAAATCATACTGTTTCTGCTATTTCATAAGATTTGTGCTTAATATAGTATTTCTGCTTTTAATAGGATTTGTGCTTAATATAGTATTTCTGCTTTTTATAGAATTTGTGCTTAATATAGTATTTCTGCTTTTTATATGATTTGTGCTTAATATGGTATTTCTGCTAAATTATAGTATTTCTGCTTTTTATAGGATTTGTGCTAAAACATAGTATTTCTACTAAATGTAGTATTTATGCTTAATCATACTATTTCTGCTTTTTATAGGATTTGTGCTTAATATAGTATTTCTGCTAAATTATAGTATTTCTGCTTTTTATAGGATTTGTGCTAAAACATAGTATTTCTACTAAATGTAGTATTTATGCTTAATCATAGTATTTCTATATATTTCTGCCTGGTCCCCAGGCAGCCAATCCTCTGTGAGGACTTAGACATTCAAATTTTCAAATCAGGTCCTGCACGGTTTCCCAGCCAATCATATATGTGTCCTGAGGCATTCAAATTTGCATATTGGGGACTTCATGGCTTCTAAGCCAGCCAATCATATCTGAGGGCTGAGGAATTCAAATCCACAAATCAGGGCCTGCACAGCTTCCCAGCCAGCCAATCATGTATGTGGGCTCCAGGTATTCAAATTTGCATATTGGGGAATTCGTGGCTTCTAAGTCAACAAGTCATCCGTGTCATATATCTCTAAAAATTCATATTTTAATGATAAATTGTCAACACTTGAAGATTCCCCCATCTCTTCTGAACAAAACGGTGTAAGAATGACCGTTCTAGCTCCTACGGTTAGGAAATTATGGTCATTTGTTTGAGGGGAGTCGTCATTATGAGAAATAGACTGCAATGATCCTGTGTCTCTCTGTGCTGCGTGTGTAAAAAGGATGCACCTGTTTTGGAGGGAAAGAGTGCACAGGCTCTCTGTCTGATTGGTGGATTCAAATTCAGCAGCTCCCAGGCTGACCTAGAAACTTACTTCTCTCTCCCTGTGTGTGTGTGTGTGTGTGTGTGTGTGTGTGTGTGTGTGTGTGTGTGACAGAGAGAGAGAGAGAGAGAGAGAAAGGCTTTTAATGGGATGATCTCATTCTAAGATTCAAATTCAATATATTTAGACTGGTTGACTGAATTGGATCTTGTGTGTGTGTCTCTCTGTGCATGTGTGTTTTCTTATGTGTACATATTTGTGATTGTGTGGCTGTTATAGATTTTTTTGCTGATTTTTTTCATTTAACAAGTATAGTTGAGGGACCTTCAGCATGTTCATCATTTTTTCAGCTGTCCATTTTTGCTTTTCCAATTTTTCTGTTTAAGTTATTACTATTGTGCTAAATCATACTATTTCTGCTATTTTATAAGATTTGTGCCAAATACCGTATTTCTGCCAAATATAGTATTTCTGATTAATTATAGTTTTTTCTACCAAATCATAGTACAGTATTTCTGCTTTTTATAGGGTTTGTGCTTAATATAGTATTTCTGCTAAATTATAGTATTTCTGCTTTTTATAGTATTTGTGCTAAATTATAGTATTTCTGCCAAATTATAATATTTGTGCTAAAACATAGTCTTAATTTAAAATTACAATATTCATAGTTCATCACAGTGTCTCTGGTAAATCACAATATTTCTGCTCTGTTGTACTATTTTTCTAAATCATAGTGTTTCTGTAATGTTTAAGTATTTTTGGCTAAATATATTCTTTCTGTTATCTTATACTATTTCTCCTAAATTCTTGTATTTTTGAGAAGTTATCATGTTTCTGGTAAGTTACAATATTTCTGCTAAATTCTGCTATGCTATTGTATTTCTGCCAAGTATTATGTTTCTTCTAAGATATTGCAGTTCTGCTAAGTTATTCCATTTTAGCAAACTTCTTTTGCTTCTGCAAAGTTTTTACAATTTCTGCAACTTTTCAGCTTTTTCAGCTACTTTTTGCATACAGCTTCAGCTTTAAGCATCCACACTGCATTTTCGCAGGAAATGCAAATTTTTCTAGTTCTAGTTGCTTCCGTACACTTTTTGGCACTTAACTACTTCCACAATTTTCAGCCGATTTTCACCGTTCAAATTTTAAACTATTCTGCTATTTCTGCTAATTTACGCTATATCTTTTGGTATTTTTCACTATTATACTTTTTAAAATATTCCACTTTTTTCCTTTAATTTGTCCCATTGAAATGAATGGGAAACTTCAGCAATTCTGCTAAAATTTGCTTGTTTTTGAAACTTAACTACTTCCTCATATTTTCACCTAGAACAACCATTCAAACTTTAAAATGTTCTCAAATGATTGGGCTATTCAGGTATAATTCAGCTTTTTCAAATCTTTTACTGTTTTACTTTTATGCCTCTTAAAGTTTTGAGTTGCAAAATTGTGATTTTGCACAAAATACATGCGTTGTTATGGTTGCTATGCTCTTGGCTTCCAGTGTGACACTGAAGCTTTTGCAGTCTTCTCTTCATGTCCGAACAACTGTTTGCTACTTGCTCAATTTTCACTCAACTTCCACAAATTATACATCAAAACGTAGGTATTTTTGCTGGCTTTCAGAAAATGTCACTATCATTGTTGTGGTATTCATAGAACTTTCGCAAATCTCCTCAGACTAACAGAAAACTCTCCATATAAAGTCAATGGAGAGTTTGTTCAAAATCACCGCTGCATTTCTGTAATGAGAGGCATATTCGAATCGTCATATCTCCTTAACGAAGCAAAGTTAAGACATGAGGCTTGTCCCGGCATATCTTCAGACACTCCTGACGCTCACAATTCAAGAATTTATTTCTCACCTATTACCGTTCTGAAATGAGTTGGACTTGTTTGAGGGTAGGAAATTTGTCCTTCGCTCAGATTTCTTCAGATTTCAAACTGTGGAAATGAAGCACTTTTTTCTCTCGTCATAAGTTTTTGTTGGATTTCCACAGAGACCTGAAAATTTCCATGATTGTTCACCAAAGCCTGCTGTCTCTTACGGTGAAAGAATGATATCGATACTCCAAACAGATTTCAAGTTACAAAGCGTTGTTTGAGGGCAAGTCAAGGCAGTTTTTGCTTCGCTCTACTCAGTTATGGTGCATTACAAGTCAAATATCTTTAATAATTCATATTTTAATGATAAATTGTAAACACTGGAAGATTCCCCCATCTCTTCTGAACAAAACGGTGTAAGAATGACCGCTCTAGCCCCTACGGTTAGGAAATTATGGTCATTTGTTTGAGGGGAGTCGTCACTATGAGAAATAGACTTCAATAATCCTGTGCCTCTCTGTGCTGCGTGTGTAAAAAGATGCACCTTTTTTGGCGGGAAAACGTAAACAGCCACTCTGATTGGTGGATTTAAATTCAGCAGCTCTCTCCCTCTGTGTCTGTGTGTGTGTGTGTGTGTGTGTGTGTGTGTGTGTGTGTGTGTGTGTGTTTAGTGGGAGAGAGAGGACCCTGCCCATATTTGGCAGCATGTCATTGTAGGATTTAAATTGAACATAGTTAGACTGGTTGACTGGATTAGAGCCTGTGTTTGTGTGTCCCTCTGTGCATTTCTGTTTCAATAAGTTATTACTATTCTGCTAAATCATAGTATTTCTGGTACTTTTCGGTACTTGTGCTAAATACAGTATTTCTGCTAAATCATACTATTTCTGCTTTTCATAGGATTTATGCCTAATATAGTATTTCTGCTAAATTATAGTATTTCTGCTTTTTATACTATTTGTTCTAAATGATAGTATTTCTGCTTTTTATAGGATTTGTCCCTAATATAGTATTTCTGCTTTTTATAGGATTTGTGCTTAATATAGTATTTCTGCTAAATTATAGTATTTCTGCTTTTTATAGGATTTGTGCTAAAACATAGTATTTCTACTAAATGTAGTATTTATGCTTAATCATAGTATTTCTATATATTTCTGCCAGGTCCCCAGGCAGCCAATCCTCTGTGAGGACTGAGACATTCAAATTTTCAAATCAGGGCCTGCACGGTTTCCCAGCCAATCATATATGTGTCCTGAGGCATTCAAATTTGCATATTGGGGCCTTCATGGCTTCTAAGCCAGCCAATCATATCTGAGGGCTGAGGAATTCAAATCCACAAATCAGGGCCTGCACGGCTTCCCAGCCAGCCAATCATGTATGTGGGCTCCAGGTATTCAAATTTGCATATTGGGGAATTCGTGGCTTCTAAGTCAACAAGTCATCCATGTCATATATCTCTAATAATTCATATTTTAATGATAAATTGTCAGCACTTGAAGATTCCCCCATCTCTTCTGAACAAAACGGTGTAAGAATGACCCTTCTAGCCCCTACGGTTAGGAAATTATGGTCATTTGTTTGAGGGGAGTCGTCACTATGAGAAATAGGCTGCAATAATCCTGTGCCTCTCTGTGCTGCGTGTGTAAACAGAAGCACCTGTTTTGGAGGGAAAAAGTACACAGCCACTCTGATTGGTGGATTCAAATTCAGCAGCTCCCAGGCTGACCTAGAAACTTACTTCTCTCTCCCTGTGTGTGTGTGTGTGTGTGTGTGTGTGTGTGTGTGTGTGTGTGTGTGTGTGTGTGTGTGTGTGTGTGTTTAGTGGGAGAGAGAGGACCCTGCCCATATTTGGCAGCATGTCATTGTAGGATTTAAATTGAATATAGTTAGACTGGTTGACTGGATTAGAGCCTGTGTTTGTGTGTCCCTCTGTGCATTTGTGTTTCAATAAGTTATTACTATTCTGCTAAATCATAGTATTTCTGGTACTTTTCGGTACTTGTACTAAATACAGTATTTCTGCTAAATCATACTATTTCTGCTTTTTATAGGATTTATGCCTAATATAGTATTTCTGCTAAATTATAGTATTTCTGCTTTTTATAGGATTTGTGCCTAACATAGTATTTCTGCTAAATTATAGTATTTCTGCTTTTTATAAGATTTGTGCCTAATATAATATTTCTGCTTTTTATAGGATTTGTGCTTACTATAGTCTTTCTGCTAAATTATAGTATTTCTGCTTTTTATAGTATTTGTGCTAAAACATAGTATTTCTACTAAATGTAGTATTTATGCTTAATCATACTATTTCTATATATTTCTGCCAGGTCCCCAGGCAGCCAATCCTCTGTGAGAACTGAGACATTCAAATTTTCAAATCAGGGCCTGCACGGTTTCCCAGCCAATCATATAAGTGTCCTGAGGCATTCAAATTTGCATATTGGGGCCTTCATGGCTTCTAAGCCAGCCAATCATATCTGAGGGCTGAGGAATTCAAATCCACAAATCAGGGCCTGCACGGCTTCCCAGTCAGCCAATCATATATGTGGCCTCAGGCATTCAAATTTGCATATTGGGGAATTTGTGGCTTCCAAGTCAACAAGTCATCCATGTCATATATCTCTAAAAATTCATATTTTAATGATAAATTGTCAACACTTGAAGATTCCCCCATCTCTTCTGAACAAAACGGTGTAAGAATGACTGCTCTAGCCCCTACGGTTAGGAAATTATGGTCATTTGTTTGAGGGGAGTCCTCACTATGAGAAATAGACTGCAATAATCCTGTGTCTCTCTCTGTGCTGCGTGTGTAAACAGATGCACCTGTTTTGGTGGGGAAAAGTGCACAGCCTCTCTGATTGGTGGATTCAAATTCAGCAGCTCCCAGGCTGACCTAGAAACTTACTTCTCTCTCCCTGTGTGTGTGTGTGTGTGTGTGTGTGTGTGTGTGTGTGTGTGTGTGTGACAGAGAGAGAGAGAGAGAGAGAGAGAGAGAGAGTGAGAGAGAGAAAGCCTTTTAATGGGATGATCTCATTATAAGATTCAAATTCAATATATTTAGACTGGTTGACTGAATTGGATCTTGTGTGTGTGTCTCTCTGTGCATGTGTGTTTCCTTATGTGTACATATTTGTGATTGTGTGGCTGTTATGTATTTTTTTTTGCTGATTTTTTTTTTCATTTAACAAGTATATTTGAGGGACCCTCAGCATGTTCAGCATTTTTTCAGCTGTCCATTTTGCTTTTCCGATTTTTCTGTTTAACTTATTACTATTGTGCTAAATCATAATATTTCTGCTATTTCATAAGATTTCTGCTTAATATACTAGTTCTGCTTTTTATAGGATTTGTGCTTAATATAGTATTTCTGCTAAATGTAGTATTTATGCTTAATCATACTATTTCTATATATTTCTGCCTGGCAGCCAATCCTCTGTTAGGACTCAGACACATATCACATATCAGGGCCTGCACGGCCTTCCAGCCAGCCAATCATATCTGAGGTTTTCCGTTTCCTCTCTCGTCATATCTCAGCGACAGATGTACATAGAGCAATGAAAATCGCAGTCAAAGTACACCAAAGTCCGCTGATTCACCCAGTACAAGAATTATGCTTCTAGTCCACCTAGTTTTTGAGTTACACAACGTTTTGTAACTCCAAAAAACGGCGTTTTTCGCCTCTCACCGCGATCTAATTCTGACTCCTCATCACCCTGTTTTTCAAAGTGCCTGCTCTCTTTCCCAGTGGCGCAGTTGGTAATGACACGGGTCTGCAAGCCAAAGATCGTGGGTTCGATTCCACCTTGGTCAACATGTTTTTTTCCCTACAAATTAATACACTGTCACAGACCAGTAATTCATATTCATCATTTATTACAATTCTGCAAACTTTTATGATTTTACTAGCTTTTCTAATATGGACCTCACATTCTTGTTAACACTCCATGGCACAAATACTCTTCCCTTTAGGCTATTTCTCCCATTTTAAAGTATTACTCCTCCATAATTGTAATTCTGTTAAATCAAAGTACTTTTACTACATCTTAGTACTTCTGCTCAATCATAGTATTTCTGCTAAATCATAGTATTTCTGCTACTTTTTGGTACTTGTGCTAAATACAGTATTTCTGCTAAATCATACTATTTCTACTATATTATATTTTTCTTTCTAAATATAGCATTTCTGCTATGTTATAATATTTGTGCTAAACCAGAGTATTTGTGCTGAAACATAGTATTTCTGCCAAATGATAGTATTTCTGTCAAATTATAGTATTTGTGCTAAAACATAGTATTAATTTAAAATTACAATATTCATAGTTCATCACAGTGTCTCCTCTAAATCACAGTATTTCTGCTATGTTGTATTATTTTTCTAAATCATAGTGTTTCTGTAATGTTTAAGTATTTTTGGCTAAATATATTCTTTCTGTTATCTTATACTATTTCTCCTAAATTCTTGTATTTTTGAGAAGTTATGTTTCTGGTAAGTTACAATATTTCTGCTAAGTTCTGCTATGCTATTGTATTTCTGCCAAGTATTATGTTTCCTCTAAGAAATTGCAGTTCTGCTAAATTATTACATTTTAGCAATGTTCCTTTGCTTCTGCAAACTTCTTACAATTTCTGCAACTTTTCAGCTTTTTCAGCTACTTTTTGCATACAGCTTCAGCTTTAAGCATCCACACTGCATTTTCGCAGGAAATGCAAATTTTTCTAGTTGTGTGGATGCTTTAAGCATCCACACTATTGAGTTCCTGTTTCTCTTTAAACTTTATTCTTATAGTTGCTCCGCGTTTTTCGGCACTTAACTACTCCCTCAGTTTTCAGCCGATTTTCTCCGTTCAAACTCTAAACTCTTCTGCTCTTTCTGCTAATTCCAGCTCTATCTTTTGGTGTTTATTACTATTATACTTTTTAAAATATTACACTTTTTTCCTTTAATTTGTTCCATTGAAATGAATGGGAAACTTCTACAATTCTGCTAAAACTTTCTTGTCTTTGAAACTTAACTACTTCCTCATACTTTCACCTAGAAACTCCATTCAAACTTTAAAATGTTCTCAAATGATTTGGCTATTCCTGTATGATTCAGCTTTTTCAGATCTTCTACCGTTTTCATCTTATCTCTCTTTAAGTCTTCAGATGCAAAATTGTGATTTTTCAGAAAATACATGCGTTGCTATGGTTGCTATGCAATTAACTCAGAGGGGACAGTGAAACTGTGTGAATTTTCTCTTCATGTCCAAACAACTTCTTGCTACTCGCTCAATTTCCACTCAAGCCCCACAAATTATACATCAAAACGTAGGTATTTTTGCTGGCTTTCAGAAAATGCCCCTATCATTGTTGTGGGACTTATAGATTTTTTGCAAATCTCCTCAGAGTAACACAAAGTCAGAAAACTCTCCATATAAACTCAATGGAGAGTTTGTTCAAAATCACCGCTGGATTTCTCTAATGAGAGGCATTTTCAAATTGTCATATCTCCTTAACGAAGCGAAGTTAAGACATGAGGCTTGTTCCGATATATCTTCAGACACTCCTGATGCTCACAATTCAAGAATTATTTTCTCACTTATTACCGTTCTGGGATGAGTTAGATTTGTTTGAGGGTAGGAAATTTGTCCCTCGCTCAGATTTCTTCAGATTTCAAATTCTGGAAATGAGGCACTTTTTTCTCTCATCATATCTTTTTGATGGATTTCCACAGAGCCCTGAAAATGTCCATGACTGTTCACCAAAGCCTGCTGTTTCTTACGGTGAAAGAATGATTTTGATGCTCCATATAGATTTAGAGTTACCAAAGGTTGTTTGAGAGCAAGTCAAGGCAGTTTTTGATGCGCCTCTACTCAGTTACAGTGTATTACAAGTCATATATCTTTAATAATTTATATTTTATCTCTGAATTATGAAGACCTGAAGATTCCCCCATCTCTTCTGAACAAAACGATGTCTGAATGACCGTTCTAGCCTCTACGGTTAGGAAATTATGGCCATTTGTTCGAGGGGAATCCTGAATGTCAGAAATACACTGAAGAAAACTCACACCTCTCTCTGTGTCTGTTTGTGTAAGGGCTGACTACAGCAGGTGCAGCTAATTTAACTGACCTACATATACCAAGCCCAGACTCTCCACAGCTCCTGTTCCCTTTACTGTCTGTGTATGTGTGTCTGTGTATCAGTATTTCTCCTATGTTTAAGTATTACTCCTCAATCATAGTATTTCTGCTAAAGCAAAGTACTTCTACTACATCTTAGTACTTCTGCTAAATCATAGTATTTCTGCTAAATCATAGTATTTTTGCAAAATCATGGTATTTGTGCAAAATCATGGTTTTGGGGCCAAATCATAATATTTCTGTTATGTTATAGTATATGTGCTGAATATAGTATATGTGCCAAATCAAAGCATTTATCCCAAATCATAGTATTTATGCCAAATTACAGTGTTTCTGCTAAAACGCAGAAATAGTGCCTTTTAGCAGGAATTTCTACCAAAAGATAGTACTTCTGCCAAATCAGAGTATTTGTACTAAATTATAGTACTTGTGCCAAATCATAGTATATGTACAAAAATATACTATGTCTGCAAAATCACAGTATATCTGTTATTTTATAGTATTACTACTAAGTCACAGTATTTCTGCCAATTCATAGTATTTGTACTAAATCATAGTACTTGTGCTAAATCATAGTATTTGTTGCACATCATAGTATTGGAACCAAAACATAGTATTTGTCCCAAAGCATCGTATTTGTATGGAGTAATAGTATTTCTTCTAAATCATAGTATTTCAGTCAAATCTCAGTAGTTGTGTTAAAATGCAGTATTATTGCCAAATCATAGTATTTGTACCCAATCATAGTATTTTTGCCAAATCATCGTATTTATGCTGAATCATGGTATTTTTGCCAAATCGTGGTATTTGTGCCCAATTAATAATTATGTTATAGTATTACTACTAAGTCGTAGAATATCTGTTATGTTATAGTGTATCTGCGGAATATAGTATGTGTGCAAAATCATAGTATTTATACCAAATCACAGTATTTGTGGTAAAACATAGTATTTCTGCCATATTGTGGTATTTGTGCAAGAACATTGAACTGTTATGTTATAGTATTACTACTAAGTCATAGTATTTCTGCGTTGTTATAGTATTTGTGCTAAAACGTAGTATCTCTGCCAAGTCATAGAATTACTGCAATTTCATCGTTTTTTATAGGAAATCTGTTATTTTATAGTATTACTACTAAGTCATAGTATTTCTGCCAAATGATAGTATTTGTGCCAAAGCATCGTATTTGTATGGAGTCATAGTATTTCTTCTAAATCATAGTATTTCAATCAAATCTCAGTAGTTGTTGTTAAAACGCAGTATTATTGCCAAATCATAGTATTTGTACCCAATCATAGTATTTCTGCTAAATCATAGCATTTGTGCCAAATCATGGTATTTGTACCCAATTATAGTATTTCTGCTAAATCATAGCATTTGTGCCAAATCATGGTATTTGTGCAAAAACATAGTATGTCTGCAAAGCCATAGTATATCTTTTATGTTATAGTATTACTACTAAGGCATAGTATTTCTGCCAAATCATAGTATATGTACTAACTCATAGTACTTGTGCCAAATCATAGTATTTGTTGCACATCATAGTATTGGAACCAAAACATAGTATTTGTCCCAAAGCATCGTATTTGTATGGAGTAATAGTATTTCTTCTAAATCATAGTATTTCAATCAAATCTCAGTAGTTGTGTTAAAATGCAGTATTATTGCCAAATCATAGTATTTGTACCCAATTATAGTATTTTTGCCAAATCGTGGTATTTGTGCCCAATTAATAATTCTGTTATGTTATAGTTTTACTACTAAGTCGTAGAATATCTGTTATGTTATAGTGTATCTGCGGAATATAGTATGTGTGCCAAATCGTAGTATTTATACCAAATCACAGTATTTGTGCTAAAACATAGTATTTCTGCCATATTGTGGTATTTGTGCAAGAACATTGAACTGTTATGTTATAGTATTACTACTAAGTCATAGTATTTCTGCGTTGTTATAGTATTTGTGCTAAAACGTAGTATCTCTGCCAAGTCATAGAATTACTGCAATTTCATCGTTTTTTTAGGAAATCTGTTATGTTATAGTATTACTACTAAGTCATAGTATTTCTGCCAAATCATAGTATTTGTGTGAATTTGTATACTGTAATATCACTGTATTATGTAGTGGCTAAGTAGGGGCTGTTTACAGTGTAAATAGGTCATCTCTTGTGTTGGAGTGCCCTCTTGTGGCGCCTTTTGGGTAGTGCCTTAGTAAACGTGAACCCTGTAAGAAGTGGTATCAGACTGATTTGTAGTGGAGGAATTTGTTGCCAGTTTTCTTAATCTTTAATCTGTATGCATGTTGTAATGCATACCCTGTTCTTAATCATAGAAACCACACCATATCACCTCTCCACATCCTCCTACTGTATGCCATGCCTCCCTGTACCATCCATCTGACCGCCAATAAACTCCACCTGTGGTAATCTAATGGATGTCAGCCTCTCCTTCTGACCGAGGATAGTTACTATTGCAGCACCACCCAGCATTAAACTGACGTACACCATTCTGTACAATAGTATTTGTGCTAAAAAGTAGTATTTCTGCCAAATCATAGTATTACTGCTATTTCATACTATTTAAGCGAAATTACAGTGTTTCTGCAAAAACATGTTTGAGGGGTGGAAATCTGTCCTCCTCTCATTTTTCAAACTCCGAAAATGAAGCCGTTTCTTCTCTCATCATAACCCCGCGACGGAGGTACATAGAGCTATGTAAATCGCAGTCAAAGTTCACCAAAGTCCGCTGATTCACCCAGGGCAAGAATTATGCTTCTATCCCACCTAGTTTCTGGGTTACATGACGTTTTGTAACTCCAAAAAACGGCGTTTTTCGCCTCTCACGGTGATCTAATTCTGACTACTCATCACCCTTTTTTTCAAAGCGCCCTCGCCCCCTTTCCAGGTGGCGCGATTGGTAATGACACGGCTCTTCAGACCAAAGGTCGTGGGTTCAATCCCACCTTGTTCAACATTTTTTTTCACTACAAATTTATACACTATCACAGACCTATAATTTATATTGCTAATTTATTACAATACTGCAAAGTTTTATGATTTTAGCAGCTTTTCTAATATGGACCTCAGATTCTTGTTAACACTCCATGGCAGAAATACATACAAGTACACAGCCTGATGAAGCAGACAGAAGCAGTACCTCTGATTGGTTCAGCATTTTCACCTCTTATCAGCACAAATCTCAGCCTCTTCTGCTGTTTTCACCTCTTTTCTGCTAATTTGAGCTTCTGCTCCACAGTGCACTCAGCCTCTTCTGCTGTTTTCATTAGAATTTTAAGCTTTTCCACCTTTTTTCAGTTACGTGAGAACCAGTTTGGCTCAATGAGTAGCTGAAAAATATCAGCCTCTTCTGCTGTTTTAGCAGAGTTCAACTTTTTCACTTGTTTTAAGCACAAATTTCAGTTTCCTTACCTCACTTCACAACAAAGTTCTTCCTCTTCACCTCTTTTCTGCTAATTTGAGCTTCTGCTCCACAGTGCACATTTTCCCTCTCATCATATATTTCCTTGTGACCAGAACTCATTTGGTTCAGAGGGTAGGGCAGCTTCCGTGAGACCTGGTGGCAGAGGTTCGAATCCTACCTGTGACAGTTGCTACACATGTTCCCTGCTTGCATGCGCTCTGCTTTCTTGACACTCTCCAGTGTGTCATTACACATACAGTCATCTTGAGCAAGCACTTCTGCTTCTACACTTCTTTTCAGCTCATCTTTTTGCTTCTTTACCTCTTTTCAGCAGAAATTCTTCTGATTCACCTCTTTTCTGCCAAATGTTTAGCCTTTTCACCTCTTATCAGCACAATTCTAAGCAGCTTCTGCTAATTTCACCAGAATTGTCAGTCTCTCCACCTCTTCTTTATGCGAATGAATTTGGTGCAGTGCGGTGAGTCGCTGCCTTTAGACCAGAAGGGCCAGGTTCGAATCCTGCTCAAGGCAATGTTTTTTGTTTTTTCTGCTTTTTCAACTTTTTCTGCTTTTTTCAGCCGACATCTTCAACGTTAAGGCATCCACACAGCATTTTCGCAGGAAATGCAAATTTTTCTAGTTCTAGTTGCCACTTTTTCTGCTTTATTTGGCACTTAACTACTTCCACAATTTTCAGCCGATTTTCGCCGTTCAAATTTTAAACTATTCTGCTATTTCTGCTAATGCGGGCTATGACTTTTGCTATTTTTTGCTATTATACTTTTTAAAATATTAAGCTTTTTTCCTTTAATTTTTCCTATTGAAATGAATGGGAAACTTCCAAAATTCTGCTAAATTTTGCTTGTTTTTGAAACTTAACTACTTCCTCATACTTTCACCTAGAACAACCATTCAAACTTTAAAATGTTCACAAATTATTGGGCTATTCAGGTATGATTCAGCTTTTTCAAATCTTTTACTGTTTTACTTTTATGCCTCTTAAAGTTTTGAGTTGCAAAATTGTGATTTTTCACAAGATACATGCGTTGTTATGGTTGCTATGCTCTTGGCTTCCAGTGTGTCACTGAAGCTTTTGCAGTCTTCTCTTCATGTCCGAACAACTGTTTGCTACTTGCTCAATTTTCACTCAACTTCCACAAATTATACATCAAAACGTAGGTATTTTTGCTGGCTTTCAGAAAATGTCACTATCATTGTTGTGGTATTCATAGAACTTTCGCAAATCTCCTCAGACCAACACAATGTCAGAAAACTCTCCATATAAAGTGAATTGAGAGCTTGTTCAAAATCATCGCTGGATTTCTGTAATGAGAGGCATATTCGAATCGTCATATCTCCTTAACGAAGCAAAGTTAAGACATGAGGCTTGTCCCGGTATATCTTCAGACACTCCTGATGCTCACAATTCAAGAATTTCTTTCTCACCTATTACCGTTCTGAAATGAGTTGGACTTGTTTGAGGGTAGGAAATTTGTCCTTGACTCAGATTTCTTCAGATTTCAAAGTCTGGAAATGAACCACTTTTTTCTCTCGTCATAAGTTTTTGTTGGATTTCCACAGAGACCTGAAAATTTCCATGATTGTTCACCAAAGCCTGCTGTCTCTTACGGTGAAAGAATGATATCGATACTCCAAATAGATTTCAAGTTACAAAGCGTTGTTTGAGGGCAAGTCAAGGCAGTTTTTGCTTCGCTCTACTCAGTTATGGTGCATTACAAGTCAAATATCTTTAATAATTCATATTTTAATGATAAATTGTAAACACTGGAAGATTCCCCCATCTCTTCTGAACAAAACGGTGTAAGAATGACCGCTCTAGCCCCTACGGTTAGGAAATTATGGTCATTTGTTTGAGGGGAGTCGTCACTATGAGAAATAGACTGCAATAATCCTGTGCCTCTCTGTGCTGCGTGTGTAAAAAGATGCACCTTTTTTGGCGGGAAAACGTAAACAGCCACTCTGATTGGTGGATTTAAATTCGGCAGCTCTCTCCCTCTGTGTCTGTGTGTGTGTGTGTGTGTGTGTGTGTGTGTGTGTGTCTGTCTGTCTGTCTGTCTGTCTGTCTGTCTGTCTGTGTGTGTGTGTGTGTGTGTGTGTGTGTGTGTGTGTGTGTGTGTGTGTGTGTGTGTGTTTAGTAGGAGAGAGAGAACCCTACCCATATTTGGCAGCATGTCATTGTAGGATTTAAATTGAACATAGTTAGACTGGTTGACTGGATTAGAGCCTGTGTTTGTGTGTCCCTCTGTGCATTTGTGTTTCAATAAGTTATTACTATTCTGCTAAATCATAGTATTTCTGGTACTTTTCGGTACTTGTGCTAAATACAGTATGTCTGCTAAATCATACTATTTCTACTATATTATATTTTTCTTTCTAAATATAGCATTTCTGCTATGTTATAATATTTGTGCTAAACCAGAGTATTTGTGCTGAAACATAGTATTTCTGCCAAATGATAGTATTTCTGTCAAATTATAGTATTTGTGCTAAAACATAGTATTAATTTAAAATTACAATATTCATAGTTCATCACAGTGTCTCTGGTAAATCACAGTATTTCTGCTATGTTGTACTATTTTTCTAAATCATAGTGTTTCTGTAATGTTTAAGTATTTTTGGCTAAATATATTCTTTCTGTTATCTTATACTATTTCTCCTAAATTCTTGTATTTTTGAGAAGTTATCATGTTTCTGGTAAGTTACAATATTTCTGCAAAGTTCTGCTATGCTATTGTATTTCTGCCAAGTATTATTTTTCCTCTAAGATATTGCAGTTCTGCTAAGTTATTACATTTTAGCAAACTTCTTTTGCTTCTGCAAAGTTTTTACAATTTCTGCAACTTTTCAGCTTTTTCAGCTAGTTTTTGCAGACAGCTTCAGCTTAAAGCATCCACACTGCATTTTCGCAGGAAATGCAAATTTTTCTAGTTCTTATTGTATTCTGATTTTTGCTATGTAAAACTTTGCACTGTCCACTTTCTGCTTTGACAAAACAAATTTCCCACGTGTGGGACTAATAAAGGTTATCTTATCTTACCTTATCTTAAAACAATGCCGGTTTGTGGTGAGAGGGTGGATTTTCTTGCACGGGACTGCATGCTTCAGGATGTTTATGGCCGTTCAAGGCCTGAGGACTGAATTGTTTTCTGTGCTTCACACAGCACTGATGAGGAGCAGTGGTACAGAGTAAAAATGATAGACTAACTGTTTAATGTTTATTTCAGAGCGCCTCGATTTCTAGGATTTAGATTTAATTCACGGAGGAACAAAAGAAGTTGCATTTCCACTCGATAGGTCTAGTGACAGCAGGACAGCAGTCAGACCTGGGTAGATTTGTGGACGATTGTAACAGAGCTCACAATTGGCAAGTGACGGAGTGAAAGTTAAGTCGGAGTTCGACCAAGAAAGTATCAGAAACTAATTAAAGCGACGAGCAGTGAATGTGACTCTGCGTGCTGCGGCACCTGAGGTTCTAATTCCCACACAAAATTGTTCCATGAGGAAGCATAAACTTTCCTGTTTTCTGTCAATTTTCTTCTTAGCATTAGGTTAATTTCATCAGTGTGGTTGGGGTTTTTATTCTTTCTCTAAGAGAGCGTATTAAATTCCGTTCTTTTGAATTCTTTTGGCGACAGAGAAAGACTGGACTCAGAGTGGTCAAGCTCATAAAATAATCTTTACTTTTACATTTCCGGAAATGGATGCCCGAACACACACGCTGAGGTCTGAAAGCATTAGAAGCCAGCATGGTTATATAGTTCTGCTGCACGTCACACACACACTCAGTTTACTTAGTTCCGGTTTTTGTGTCTGGTCTATTAATATATCTGTGCAGCTCTGCACTAAACTTCCCCTTTCTTTACTTCACCTTTCTGGAATCTCTGTTGCCAAGGGGACCTGTCACCCTCTGACCTAATTTTTTGTCTCGCCTGGGATTAGTTTCTAAAGGCCTCTCTTATTAAAATACATAAAAGAATATAATCAGAAAATAAGCATATATATATATATATATATATATATATATATATATATTGTAACAAGATATATATATATCTTGTAACAAGATATATATACGGTGTTATGCTTGAACATGTCTGGAACTGACCTTAGTATTTGTTTGTTTGTTTGTTTTATTATTTTATTGTTGACTTTTGTTTTGCTTTTGTTACACTGTACTGAGAAAAGAAATCTGAGGGGTTTTATCCACCGGTGGTGATATTTTGTGAGTTCATGATTTAACAATCAGCTCTCTTTTAAGTAGGCCTGCAAGATTGAGGTTTAAAGTCCTATGATATATTCTTACTGGAAAGAGTCGCAAAGTTTGGTTCTCTATGATTACAATGGGTTTCGGAGAAATTCATTCATATGGGACACTGATCACACGAGAATGTAAGTCCTGAGTCTAAAAGTATTTCAGTGAGTCAATCTAGTCCAAAACGATAAAGAATTGTTTTTCTTTTAAAAATTTGACGTGATCTTGCTGTGGCCCAGCCAACATTTATATGTGGGGCCCATATGGTTTGGAAATGGGCTGAAAAATGGGCCCCATATAGGATTGTCTGCAGGTTCCTTAATGGCCCCATGTTAAATGCCCATATAGGTATTATGTTAGGAAAATTTGGGAACTAAATGGGTCCCAACTGGGCAAAATACACAGAAACCCACCCGGGCCCCATCTTTCAGGTTTTTTTGTGGGTACCATGTGGGTACCACAAAGACTAAAAAGTGGGTTTTAAGTGGGATTGTCCGCGGGTTCCATAATGGCCCCATTTTATAAGCCCATCTTGGTGTTATATTGGTAAAATTTAGGAACTAAATGGGCCCCAACTGGGCAAAGTACACAGAAACCCACCTAGGCCCCATCTTTCAAGTTTTTTGTGGGTACCACAAAGGTCAAAAAGTGGGTTTTAAGTGGGATTGTCCGCGGGTTCCATAATGACCCCATTTTATAAGCCCATTTTGGTGTTATATTGGTAAAATCTGGGAACTAAATGGGCCCCAACTGGGCAAAGTATACTGAAACCCACCTAGGACCCATTTTTCAAGTTCTTAGTGAGCTAAAAAGTTGGAATGGCATTATCAGTGGGTTCTGTAGTTGCATCTTACTTCTAGTTTGAATTGGCTAATTTCTGGCACTGGGTGGGCCCCATGTAGTAAAACAGTCACAAAATCAATTTATCAGATGGCCAATACAGGTTCTGTGACACAAAGTCACCAAATATATTAAAGCTGATGGCAAACAACAACCAGTTTGTAAATAAAACCATTTCAAAAATCAGGAGGGTATACAAAGCAACATTTTCCAAATGTATTTAACAACTGTGATTTTACGTAACTGTATTACGAAGTGCGTAAATTTTTAAAAAACTAGAAAGGTCAAACTACATCAAAATTCCTTAGAATTCCTGTAGCAACATGGGGAAAAAATCAGATGGAAAACTCAAAAGCTTATCTTGAATCAGCAGGGTTTCTTTTTTTGTTTTTTTTTTACAGAGCCGTAAATCTATTTTGTACCCTTGCAGCCCTCAGTCCTCCTCTGTCTTTACCTCCAGTGAACCACTTGGACAGAGGCTTCTCTGCTTCTTGCAAGTTGACTTTTGATGTTAAATAATTCTTCTTCAGTGCCTCTGCAAATGAAGAAGAAAAATGGGCAAGCCAAAGTAAAGTTAATCTTAGCTTACTTCATTTGGTGATGATTTTCAAAGAACAATGTTTATTTCACTTTATTGCCTCAAAAAATATATACAAATTGCATGATAACCAATCTCAGTTACACTTTCAAACACTATATTATAAAAGTTTAGTTTTCTAAAGTTCAAATGTCTCAAGTGAAACTAACTTACCATACACAACATTAAAAAGACGCAAATCTCTGAACTTTTTTTCCCCATGTCGGCCAAGCATGTTGTACTCCACAGCCAGCTCAGGTGATATGAGGAATTTCATCATCCTTCTTGTGGCATCATCTACACTTGTTCCCTCCATATCTGCTACCATGGCAACTTGAGGGAAACATACAAAAATGACAGATTAGATACTGGCATCTGGTTAAGATGCCTCCCTGGTGAGGTTTTATGGGCACGTCCCACCAGGAAGAGACACAGAACACCCAGGACATGTTAAAGGGACTATGTTTCTCGGCTGGCCTGGGAATGCCTTGGGATTCCCCCGGAGGAGCTGGGCCAAGTGCCTGGAGAGAGCGAAGTCTGGGACTCTCTACTTAGTACCGGATTGGGTTGCGGGGGGCATCAGCCTAAGCTTAAGATAATGGACTAGGAATGGAGGATAAATGGACACTTTACATACAGTGGGGCAAAAAAGTATTTAGTCAGCCACCGATTGTGCAAGTTCCCCCACTTAAAATGATGACAGAGGTCAGTAATTTGCACCAGAGGTACACTTCAACTGTGAGAGACAGAATGTGAAAAAAAAATCCATGAATTCACATGGTAGGATTTGTGAAGAATTTATTCTTAAATTAGGGTGGAAAATAAGTATTTGGTCACCTCAAACAAGGGAAATCTCTGGCTCTCACAGACCTGTAACGTCTTCTGTAAGAAGCTTTTCTGTCCCCCACTCGTTACCTGTATGAATGGCACCTGTTTGAACTCTTGGCCTCCAGTAACACTGTGAGGAACCTTGGAATGATTAGTTTATCATTTTCACTCTGTACCAGTCCTCCTCATATCTCTCATCAGGGCCCTGTGGAGCAAAGTAAGGAATGCAGTGCAGGCCTTCAGCAGCCATAAACAGGCATTTGGAGGCATGCAGTCACATGCTGTCTGTAAAAAACTTCGGCGAGCTGTCCTGAGTCCAGCCTCTAGTCATACACAAAGGCATTGGTCACGACTTGCCCCTCTGACACTGATGGGTTTGGGCCAGTTTTACAAAAAAAAAATGGCTAAAGACATGGTCAGTCCTTTATTAAATATGTATGTGGAATCTCTTGAGAGGGGCACACTCCCACCCACCTTAAACCTTGCCCATATATCCCTGACCTTAAAGAAGGATAAACCTGCAGATCTGTTTACATCTTATACACCTATAAGTTTACTTGGTGTAGATTGCAAGCTTCTGTCCAAAATTTTATCTAGACGATTGGAGGAGGTTCTGTCAGTTCTGATAAAATTTGGCCAAACGGGTTTTGTCAGGAACAGATACTCCCGCTCCAGTGTATGCTGACTCATAAATTGTGGTGGGGCGTGGTCTGTGGTGCCGTGCAGGGAGGGCGGACGCACCTGCACGGCATCCTTAATCACCCCCGCCTAGTTAAAAACACGGGAACTCAGGGGTTTGGGTGTGTTGTGGTGTGACGTGAATTAAATAAAGATGGCTCTGAACGTTGCTCCGTGCTCCGTGCCTTATTCACGCCACATTGGTGCCGAAACCCAGGAGGCGGCATGGCGGGTACTGACCAGAGCCAGGGAAGGGAAGAGCTGGCCGAGATGGTGGCCGAAATAGCGGCCACCCAGCGGAAGCAGGCGGCGGAGGTGCGTCGCCAGCAAGAAGAGCTGCAGGACCTGGAAAGGATTGGGGAGCTGGCGGCGCTGCTCTCGGCCTGGGCGCCACCCCCACAGGTGTGTCCCGAGAACAGTGAAGCGGTGGAGGAGCCGCGTGAGGCACCTCAGCAGCCGGAGGTGGCAGACGGGGCGCGCGGGGTTCTGCGCCTGCCGGAAGAGGGGGAACAGCCGGGTGAAGGGCTGCTCCTGCCGGGAGCAGTGGATGAGCCGCTCCAACCGGAGGTGGCAGACGAGGCGTGCGAGGGTCTGTGCCGGCTGGAGGAGGAGGAGCTGCGTGAGGGGCTGCTCGAGCCGGAAGCAGCAGCAGGAGCAGTAGCAGCGGCGGAGGAGGAGCTGCGCGAGGGGCTGCTCGAGCCGGGAGTGGCGGCGGTGACGGAGGGGCCGCGCAAGGAGCTGGAGGTCCCCGTGCCAGGGGAGCCTGCTCGAGTGGAACGGGCGAGCGAGGCATGCGCCACGCTTGAGATCGCCGTGCTCGCCAGACCGGCCTCACCACCACCAGAGGACAGTACACGCCACACCTCTGCCCAGCCACCTGTGAGATGGGGCTCACGACTGTGCCGGCCGCGCCGGGTGCACCTGCCACGCGTCCGACCTCCGAACCAGCTTGGCCTGCACCGCTGGATTCGCGGGCGGCCACCTGAACTCGCACCTCCCTGTCGCTTGGCGCCAGCTGTCCGGGCTGATTCCCTCTCCCACTGGCAGTGGGGGAGTAGGTTCGACCGGATGGCTCCCCGGCCTCAATCGGGCAATGGGGGTATGTGGTGGGGCATGGTCTGCGGTGCCGTGCAGGGAGGGCGGACGCACCTGCACGGCATCCTTAATCACCCCCGCCTAGTTAAAAACACGGGGACTCAGGGGTTTGGGTGTGTTGTGGTGTGACGTGAATTAAATAAAGATGGCTCTGAACGTTGCTCCGTGGTGCCTTATTCACGCCACATAAATGTTGTGCATTTTCCTCAGCACACCAGTTATAGGGCTCTTGTAAGTTCATTGCATGCCACGAAAACGTTTGATTGGGTGGAGTGGGAGTATCTATTTGATGTTTTGGACAGATTTGGCTTGGGATCTGAATTTGTCGAGTGGGTCAAACTGTTGTATGGGGCTCCAGCTGCGAGGGTATTGGTTAATGGTTCGGTCTAAGATGCTTTTCCACTGGGTAGAGGAACATGTGAGGGATGCCCCCTTTCCCTCCCACTGTTTTCGCTTGCACTGGAGCCGCTGGCAGAGGTTATAAGAACTGACCCTGGGATCTGTGGGGTAACCTTGTTTGATACTGAAGATGAGGGGGGGCGGGGCGTTCCTAACCTTCTATATTATTACTGGGCTTGCCTACACTTAAGGTTTGGCATAATATTGCTGCCCACATCGGAAGAAGAGGTTTTTCAAGTGCACTGCAGCCTTCAATTAGGAATAAAGCTTCCCCTCAAGCATTAGTATTAGTATATGTTGATGCATTAGTTGATGACTGGCATTCTAAAAATATATGATTTCTTTGTGATCTGTTTGGAACGGGTAGTTTTATGGCCTTCAATCAAATTCAAGCTAAATATAATTTACCACAGAAACTGTCACGGACCCGGCTCTGGGGACTCGGGGTCCGTGGGCAGTGGGGACTATGACTGTTGTTAAGGTTCACATAATTGAGGAAGGAGTGTACAAACAACCAGGTCCAGAAGATCTTGGTCAAACAATTGATTTTAATGAATACACGCGTGGCAAGACCACTGTACGCAGACAGGAATTAATCTTCAACTTAATCAAAGCATACACAGATTTTTATAGCATCAGGGTTTGAATTAACGACGCCCCTTCATACGTCACAGACAGAATACATACATACGTCAGATCAAAACCACGTTGTCTTCGTCTCGTCTGGAACACGAGCCCCACATCCTGCCAGATGCTGTTCCTCTTTCCAGAGACAAACATGACCAACTTCTCACCTATAAATGAGTCTACTAATGTGTGTGTGTGTATGTGTTGACCTTACATGCTCTCTCATCTCACCCGTTGCACTTCTGACCTTTTACCAGACCAGAGGCTCATCCTTATGTGTAATAACCTAACTGAAACTACATGTACTATGTTGAATAAATGTTTTAATCAAGAACCTCTACTAAGAGCTTAGTAAAAGAATATAAAAGTATAACAGACAATTTGAATAATCTAGTAATTCAAATGGCCTCGTCTAACCTGCTCAGAATGACTTTCGGTTTCAGTTCTGCAAAGCCTTCTGCAACTTCCTGTCAGCCTGCAACTTAGTCTTTCTAAAAGACACACACTGTTTAAACCTCTGAATACAATATCAATGTTGCAGATTCTATTATTAATGCAATGGTAATGATGATGATTATTTAACAATAGCAGTAAAATAATTTCCCTGCTCCACACTGTTATTATTATTATTATTATTATTTGGTGTGTTGTCTGCACTGCCCCTGTGCACATCTGTATGTAGGCAGGTATGTGTGTGTATTGCCTTTCTGCTGTGGCCAAGTTACAGGCACCTTCAGCCCTGGGGGCATGGCCTAACTTGAGCCACACCCGAAGTCCTGGCCGCACACCTGCTCCTCATCTGGGCTCGTCGGGGGAGCTATTTAGATGAGCGATGGAGCTTCCACTGACGCTGGATTATTGTGTTTGACTACACGTCAGTCTTCAAGCAAGTCAAGTGTGAGTGTATGCCTGCTGGGATAAGTTGTAACGGCTGCCTCTATTGTTTTCCCCTCAGGAGGAGTGTGGGATGAGAAGGAGCAGTGAGCACGGGGAGTGCAGGGACACTGGGGCAGAGAGCACTACACGGGGACTTATGGGAAGAAGACACTACACGGGAGTCTGGGAAACTGGGGATTTATTGTTGTTTACTTCACCACCTTGTAAATAAACACTGTTGCACTGAAGAGTCCGGCATTTGAGTCCTATTTCCCCATCTCCCCACGGTCTGCCAGCCAGACTGTGACAGAAACACTTCTTTGGGTTCCTGCAGTAAGACATGTTGTAAATTCCCTTAAATTTCCAGCTAGTCAATCTGTTTAGAATCCCATTGAAAGCTTTCTCCTTAAATTTAATAAGGAAATAATCCTAAAAAAGAAATGTATCTCTCTTTGTTACATGAAATTATTCTCTCTGAATTTTGCAATCACTGATAAGGCCAGGGTTCAGTGGGAAACTGACCTTGAAGTTGAGCTTAGTGCAGAAGCACTGTCAAAAACTTTTAGATCTCCCAAGAAATTGTTTTCCTGTAACAGACTCCGGTAAAGCCACTACAGAAACTTACATAGACTGCAGCATACCCCAGAGTTTTTAAAATAAAATTAATTCTCAGATTTCTCCTCTTTGTGTAAAGTGCAACACGAACGTGGGGACTTACTACCATTGCATATGGCAATGTCCTGTAATTACTAGATTTTGTTATAAATATTACTATGCTTTGCTCAAACTTTCACCAGATGATCCCACTGAACCCTGTGCTGTTCGTTCTAGGTATATCTATAGAAGGGCTTTCTTTGTCTTCTGTACAAATGCTTTTGTTATGTAAACTTTTACTTTTAGCGGAGCGATGTGTACTGTTTCAATGGATTCAGAGACAGCCCCTGCAGTTACACAGTGGTACAGAGAAACGTCCAAGGTGTTGCCAATGGAGCGCCTGGAGTGCCACTATAAAGGGCAATTGTGATGCATTCTGTTGGATATGGCAGCCTTTGCTTGATCACCTACCTTGTGACCTTGCGATGCTATTACATAAAGGAGGATCACATTTTGTTTTTAAAAATAATAATTCATGTCTGTATTCCCCCCCCCCCCCTTTTTTTTGCTCTTTCCCTTGACTTTAAATGTGGAACACTGTACATATTTTGACTCAGACATGTACATTTAAAACACGTGTACCTGTATATATTTTTTTCTTTCTCTCCTTCCTGTTTGCATTTGGCTGTGCTGATTTGTTGCTGTTTGTGTTGTTCCAAAAAATCAATAAATCATTGCTTACAAAGACAAACAAACAAAAACAGCTGGATAGTGGCTGGTTTGTTTTCTTTAGTTTATGTATTAATTACATCACTTTAGTAATAGTAGTAACACTTTCTGTACTTAGTATAGAAAGCTCACCCTTGACATCAGTTGTATGTATGTGGAATGTGATCACAAGTGGGGCCCAAGTTTTATTGCACCTTCACAGCAGACTCATTTTCCTCTTGAGGGATCTGGACATCCTGTTGCAGATGAGATGACGGTTGGTCGGAACTGTTCCTAGATTGAAGAGATAAGGATCTGCTAATAATTGATCTGCTGTGGAATGTTCTTTGTTTGGGAGGTACAAAAGGGTTCAGGGTGATGTCTTTCCCTCAGAAAAAAGGGGTTAGGTGTGTGGTCTGCAGTGTTGGTCAAGTTACTTGAAAAAAGTAATCAGTAACTAATTACTGATTACTTCCCCAAAAAAGTAATCCCGTTACTTTACTGATTACTTATTTTCAAAAGTAATTAATTACTTAGTTACTTAGTTACTTTTTAAAAACACGATTTACAACCTGAAGAGGTGATAAAGCGATAGATCTTTCAGCCCAATTCTACTGTTTCTGCATAATCCATCATACAAAATGTAATCAAATGGAAAAGTCTCTTTTTAAAACTTGTTTTATTAGTTTTAATCTTTTAACTTTATGCATGAAGCAAAACTTTAATTATATGCAACATTCTCTGACTGGAAGAAATTAGTTTAACATTTAAACCTATTTTCTGCACATTCCAGCACATAATATAAAATATTTTTTGTGTTTACACTCAGTCTTTCAAATAGATGCAAGTAAAACACAGCAGAAAATAAATAAAGTCAAAGACTCAGCGGTCCTGTTGCTCTATTTTCACCTGTAAAGCAGGAGTGGGGCAGGCGGAGGTTTACCCTGGTGCAGGTGTGCCGCAGCGGTCAGTTGAAGAATCCGCGAGTTTCTCTGTGAGTTTCCCATTACCTCGTTGCGCACTCGGTGCTTGCTCGGAAGTTTAGGGGTTTTTTCGCTGTAAAAAGAAGTTTTCTTCCCACGCACGATGGACGCTAATGTTTTTGTCACTTTTTATGGAATCAAACTCAAAGTAAGGTCAGTACTTCCATGCTTTAAACGCTGCACGCTCATACTCTCTCCCACAATCGATATGTGATCCATTGTTGATCTGCACACAGCTGTTGTCACTAGCGGCGCACTCGCGTACGTCATGAGACATTCTTGCAAAAAATCACAGTTTTAGTAACGCAGTAACGCAGCGTTGCTACGGGAAAGTAACAGTAATCTAATTACCGTTTTTGAAATAGTAATCCCTTACTTTACTCGTTACTTGAAAAAAGTAATCAGATTACAGTAACGCGTTACTGCCCATCTCTGGTGGTCTGAACGTTTTTCTCCACTGCAGTGTTTTTCTTCTCTTTTTTAATAAACCTCACTTCAAAGACACACTCGCCTGTTGGTTGCAATTTTTATTCAAGATTTTCCATAACAATTTGGCGTTGTTCGGCAGGATTCCTCAGGTGAGTTTCGCTGAATCATGGGCAAGCGGTGACAGGCCATCCTGAGGTAAAGTTACTTCAGTCCCACTGTTCTTTTGTTTTCAAAAAAGGGGGAACCGCAAGATGTGCTTCAGCGACTTTCGCATGCAGGAATTTTGACGAATCAAGAGGGGAACCGCAAAGAATCTGAAACAGTGAGCGGGTTTTGATTTGGGGAGGGTTTTCAACCAGACTGATGGCAAGAGCCTCGGTTCCTTATTATTCCAACAAGTGGGTGCAGGGTCCTAGAAACTCAGTGAGTTTGAGTATTCTAGTGTGAGAAATTGCGCCTTGTTGCGGTAGTAAGTGCAGGATCTTAGAATCTCAACGAGTTGGGCATTCTAGTGTATGGTTTTTTAGCACTTTTGCACCAGTGAAAAACGGCAGAAAGGCTGAGTGGAGGACGCTCCATTACATTATGGGAAAGGGGCCCAGTAAAACGGCCAGTGGGGCCGTCGGAGGCATTCCTCTAGGTGGTCTGGGTGAAAACTCCATTTTTGATTCCATTGTAAACAAGTTTGGACTTGATAGTATCAGATATGTTGAGAAATGGCAAAAAAAATAATGGTTTTCATGAAAAAGGTTCGCTTAGTGTGAACCAGTTGAGAAAGGTGGAAGAACAGCTGGGTGAAGAAAAACAACAAATGTTAAAAAAGAAAAAGGTTAAATTGGCTGATGTGCATAGGATAAATGATGAAAAGAAGTGTCTTAAAATGTGGATAGAGGAAGCAGGGAGACGAGAGAAAAAGGCAGCTCTTAGGGAGATGCCAAAATCAGATAAAAAAGGAGCTGAGGGAGAAGCAGCTGCAGCTAAACCCACAGCTCCACCACCATATGTTAGCGACGGTTCACTGCCCTCTCCTTATGCTATTTTGCAGGCTGCCCTGCAGGCGATGAAGCCTGACCCCGACTCCTGTCCCCCCGCACCGCAACAGCCACAGCAGGACTACCAGCTCCAGGGCCCAGTGCAACCTCCCCACCATCAAGCCCAATTGCAATCATCCACCGCCTCCACCACCAAGACTCCCACCCCCACTATTGCCTGTGTCTTCATTTTGGCCCCGAGGAAAAGGGAGTCACCAATCGGGGCAAAAGGTTTTTGGTTCCAAACAAGCAGGCTTGGAATATGAGACGGTCGAACTTGCCCAACCCGGGTATCTGGACAATGATGAGAGTGATCAATGGACCAGGGTGGAGGAGAAAGTTGAAATCCCCAGAGGTGTAAGATACTTTCTGAGAACCAGGAAGAAGAAAGAGCAAACCACCCCACAAATGCCAATGGTGTCGGGACCAGCTGGGCCCATCTTGGTACACAGACCATGGACAGCTTCGGATGAGAAAGAGGCCACCTCTCTCCTGCCAGACCCGACTGTTTCTGGTGCTAAGTTTGGAGAGCAGTTGCTCATTTTCTGCCAGGAGTACAGACCTACGGGCACGGAGGTTCGCAGGGCAGTAGCAGTAAAGATGAAGCCCGCGGACCTCCAGAAAATTTTCCAAAGTCTGCCAGCGCCTGATCTTCGTATTACACACCTGGTGTGGACAAATGATGCAAACCGGGACTATCGGGAGGCCATAGTTAATTTGAATGCGGCTTTGCGACAAGCTTTTCCAGACAAAGTGGACATGGTAAAAATAAACCTGTAAACAACACAAGGATGAGTCTGTGGATGACTTCATTCACCGCCTTATGACCACATTTGAGGCTAACAGCGGCATGGTCATGCCCCCGAATATGGACGGAGCGGAAGCTGATCCTTATGAGAGCCACCTCTGTGGACATATTTTCAAAGTACTAAGACCTGACATAGCAGCCGAGGTCAAGCGATCCTATGTGAGGGGAGAGGATGAGCCGAGGCTGGTCAAAATACGCCGTCATGCCCGTCACGCCCAGAAACGGTTGGATGTGAAGAAAACAGCGAAGAAAGAGAAGCAAAGTACTGATCTTCACAATGCAGCGCTGACATTAGGGGGTGCAGGCCAGCAGAGCAATGGAGAAGGAAGGAGGCGCAGAGGAGGAGATAACCGCTGGAGGATGTGGAGAGATGGCCGCAACAGTGACCGCTGCTACTTTTGTGGGGGAGCTGGACATTGGAAGAAAGACCATCCTGATCGGAGGTTAAAGAAAGCTGAAGGAGCAGAGGAAAGCCGGCACCGGTCCGGGGCAGATTGAGGGTGGGGGGACAGGACTCCTGACGAGGTTGCAGGCTGTGGTTTGCCCATGACACCATTAACACAGGGAGGTAATACACATACACACGCACAATGCTTTGCCCATACGCACATTGACGCCCCAAGCTATTGCCCTCTTAGAGAAAGTATGCCTGTCACCTGAAGGAACTTATGTGCATTTTAGTAACGAGTCTTATAAATCCTTTCCCACCTATGAAATGTTAGTTTGTGGCCAAGAAGTTGAGTTTTTGGTAGGGAGATTCACACATTCCATATCCGCATCAGGGACTGTTCAGAGGGAGAATTTCACCATACCCCTGGCCTGCATTGATGAGCAGGGGTAAAAATTTAAACATGGATTCTTATGGTCTGATCTGTGTCTAGTTAACCTGCTGACCAGAGATCTCATGTTCAAATTGAATAGAAATTTGATCTCCAGTCCAGAAGGTATCACAATACTGCAAGCGGATTGTGACCACACAATGGTGAAATACAGCCCCGCCATCCCAGAGTATGAGTGGAAGCTGGGAGGTGGGCCGGTGGCTGAGCACTTTGTGCAAGCGGCAAAGCTTTGCATGTCTCCAGAGCATTGTTTTATGGCTGCTGTAGACCTGCATTGCACGTCGTATTTCTCCCCACAGGGGCCTGATGACAGATATGAGGGAACATGGTACCGGGTGAAGAATGATAAGTTAAATGTAAAGTGTTTGTTTTAGAGCTCCACATTTGCTGCGCTTGCGATTACTCTTTCTGAAGAGCAACAGAAAGTGTTTGTTATGGATGCATCTGCCCCACACATTTCCCTGGCAAAAGCTCATGATCGCCAGTGGGAAGATGTGGGATTTTTTGTGCACCGGTGCAACAGTGCTCGCGATTGGCAGGCCACAGAGGACTCCACAGTGCTATATTCCCCAAAATTGGAGGCTTACAAGAAAACAATGCAGTGCACAGTCCACTGTGTCCGCTCAGTTGAGCTGGTAGACACAACTGTTTCATAGTGTTTTGTTCAAGCAGCATCTTCTGCAGACTTCACACACCCACTGCTCACAGAGGTGCCTGATGGCCTGTGGGCCTCATCTAAATATGATGTAGGATTGATTAAAGACTGTGAGCCTGTGGAAATAACTCCAAGGTCCTCTTTTCGGCCATGTCAAAAACAATACCCTCTGAAACCGGAAGCTGTGGATGGGGATCACTCCTGTTTTTGAAGCTTTGTTAAAAGGAGGTGTGATGGTTCCATGCCCCACTTCTCCAGTTCGCACTCCACTGTTCCCTGTGAAAAAAATTAGGGGGCCGAATGAACCTGTTGAGTGGCATTTTGTGCAAGATTTACAGGCTGTAAATAAAGCTGTGATCCCTAGAGCCCCTGTAGTTCCAAATCCTCATACCATTCTGTCTCAGATCCCTTCAGATGCTATGTGTTTCACCGTTGTTGATTTGTCTAATGCATTCTTTTCTGTTCCAGTTCATCCAGACAGTAAATTCTGGTTTGCTTTCGAGTTCCAGGGAAAACCTTACACCTTCACCCGTCTGTGTCAAGGTTACTGTGAGTCCCCGACAATTTATAATGCAGCGCTTAGGGATTCTTTGTCAGATTTGGTTCTTTCCCAGGGCACAGTGTTGTTGCGGTACGTGGATGATTTGCTGTTGTGTGCACCCACACAAGAGCAGTGCAGAGCAGATTCTCTCTCCTTGTAGAAACATCTGTATCACAAGGGTAATAAAGCCAGCAAATCCAAGCTACAGTTCTGCAGGGAGCAGGTCACTTTTTTGGGACATGTGGTTTCTCACAACTCCTCCCAGATCTCTTCCAAAAGGGTGGAGGCAGTCACAAACATTCCAAAGCGTCGCACCAAAAAACAGATGATGTCGTTCCTGGGAACCACATCATACTGTCGAAATTTCATTCCACACTATTCTGTGGAAGCTCCACTGGCTGCGCTCATACACGGCAAGAACCTGTCTGGCATGATTACATTTCCTGGACACCGGAGGCTGAGTTGGCTTTTGTGTTTTGTGTTAAGGAGTTGTTACAGACAGCACCTGTTTTAGCGCTCCCAGATGCATCCAAACCATACAATCAAATGGTGGATGAGAAAAAGGGTTTCATGTCTTCTGTTCTTTTACAGCAACATGGTGATTTGCTTCATCCCGTTGCCTACTATTCTTCTAAGCTTGACCCAGTGGCTGCAGGCCTACCTAGATGTCTGCATGCAGTTGCCGCGTGTGAAAAGGCTGTGCTTGCCTCCCGCGACATTGCTGGGTATTCCCCTTTGACGGTGCAGGTACCCCATGCAGTCTCTGTTATTTTGCTAGAGCAAAGAACCTCACACCTGTCTGCAGCTCGCTGGCTCAGGTATTCTTCTATGTTGCTTGATATGCCCAACATCACAGTAACGCGTTGCGCAACACTGAACCCTGCCACTCTCCTCCCTACACAGGAGGATGGTGAGCCGCACAGTTGTATTGCAGTGTTGACTGAAACCTGTACACCCCGTGTTGATTTGCTAGCTGTAACGCTTTAGAACTCTGATATGGTGTTGTATGTGGATGGCTCTTCCTCACATGATTCGGGAGGAACTAACTGTGTGGGTTTTGCTGTGTGTTTTGATCATGCCATTCTCGTTTCAGGCTCACTGTCCAAGCATTTCTCCATGCAGACCGCGGAACTTGTGGCGTTGACAGAAGCCTGTAAACTTGCTGAGGGTTGTTCTGTCACTATCTACACTTATTCTCGCTACACGTTTGGTGTGGTGCATGACTTTGGTGCCCTGTGGAGACACAGGAAGTTCCTGAAATCTGATGGGAAGCCCATCCTCAATGCGGACCAGGTAGCAGCGCTGCTGGAATCCATCCTCCTACCTGCTCGCATTGCTGTGGTGGTGTGCTGCACATACAGGTAATACTGACTCTGTCTCCCAAGGCAACGCTGCTGCCCCGGGAGGGCCATCCTTTCAACTTGTGTTAGCTTCATTGCCCACACCTGACCTCACTGACCTTTCTGCTTTGCAGTCTTTTGCCTCTCAGGCAGAGAAAGATCTCTGACGTAAATCTGGCTGCACACCGATGCAATCTATCTGCCGTTTTTCTGACGGCTGCCCATGCCTGCCTAAGCATTTTTTCCCTTGGTTTCTTAAGTAGGCACACAGGTTAGACCATGTGTCCAAAGTGGGGATGCTACAGGCAGTAACAACGCTGTGGTTCACAAAAGGCTTTTCTGCAGCAGCTGAAAAGTATTGTAAAAAATGTCTAATTTGCGCGACCAATAATGTGGGACGTCCAGCACATGTAGACACTGCAGCACACCCTCCACCTGACATGCCCTTTGACCATCTTATGATGGATTTCATTGAACTAACACCAGCTAAGGGAAAGAAGTATTGTTTGGTGGTAGTGGACATGTTTTCTAAGTTGATAGAAGTGTTCCCAACCAAGAATGCAGATGGCAGCGCAGTGGCAAGAGCTCTCCTGTCAGAAATCATCCCTAGATGGGGTATCCCGGGGAAAATCACTATTGACTTTGTGAACCAGGCACTGAAAGAAATTAGCGAGCGACTGGGTTTTAGGTTGCAAACACATTGTGCATATCACCCACAATCTGGAGGTGCTGTGGAAAGAGTGAATGGCTCTTTGAAAACAAAACTGGCAAAGTGCTGTGAAGAAACTGGCCTTTCCTGGCCAAAGGCACTTCCCCTTGTGTTAATACATATGCGCATGCGGGCCAGACCTCCAACACATCTTAGGCCTTATGAGGTGTTGTATGGGCGCCCTGCTAGAGTGGGGGCAGAACCTCCAAAGTAGACAGGCATGTCCACAGAACTGTGTGACAGTGAAATGATTGTATATTGTTAAAACTCTCCAAGGCTCTCTCGCAGATATACCAAACAGTGAAGGTGGCCCTGCCAAAACCAGCAGAAGGACCACTGCACCCGTTTAAGCCAGGCGACTGGGTGCTGGAGAAAACACTGGAAAGCAAGGCGATGGCTCGATCCATTCCAAGTTTTGCTGACTACGCAGACAGCGGTGAAAGTTGGAGAACGAGTCACGTGGATCCACGCCAGTCATTGCAAGCTGATTGCAGGGGAACCGCCTGGGGAGGCGAGAGAGCAACTAAGTAAAACACACGGGGCAGAATAATCCCTGCACCTCATCCAGGTAGTGGGCAGTCTACCCTCTACCTGCAACAATGTGCCGTACTGAGAGGCAGCTCATCATTGGAGTGGCCCTGCTGCTCTTCGCCGCGCTGATGATTGCCCTGTGGTGGAGCCTCTGGGGAGATCCGCAGCTGGGAGCGACTTCTCAGCCCAGACGAGTCCGAGGAGCAGGAGACAGTGGCCCTCAGACCAAAGTGGTGGTAACTGCAGTACAAGGACAATTGACAGTTGCAGAGTTTGACTTGTGTGATGTGATAGAGTGTTATGGCAGCGCCAATGTGTGGCAAGGCTACAGTGTGTATATGTGTAATACCGGGCATATACCACAGCATAGGATTAGTAATTCTGATTACTGGTGTCCGACCTGGGATCGGGTTCTTTGGAGCACAGGACCAGGTGGTTGGACAGCGACCCCCAGAGTAGGTAGCTTCAATGCAAGAGCGCAGATGTATTTCTCACTGACTAGGGCTCAGGTGGGAGGAGACGCAGCCACAGGAAAGGTAAACCCGTTGATTTTAACAATAAAAAATACAACAAAACTTTGTTTTGACATAAGTTGTGGGAGCAGCGAATGGACTTATTTCACCTTGGGGGTGCAGATCCACTGGGGTTGTTTAGTGTGAAATTTGGGATGGCCACATCAAATGCAACCTCAGCCCATGCCCCGGCGGAATTGTCAGGACATCAATTAGTTACTTACTTGAACATAACTGGACCGGAAGACTTGGTGCAAATAGAGACAGGTTATATAGAGAAGAATGTATGGCTGGATTGGATAACTTACACAGCCAGTTTATGACTGTCATCAGATTTCATCTTTCTCCTTTTCCAGCTTTGAACTGCAGCTTTTTAAACTGAACTCATCTACTCCATTACTGTGTGCAGTAGTGTACCGTCCTCCCAAATTCAACAAGGATTTTATCAGTGAATTTGGGGAATTCTTATCAGGACTTTCAGTAGATTTTGATCATTTTCTTATTGTTGGCGATCTGAATATCCATGTGTGTTGTCCATCTAAACCTCTGGTTAGAGACTTTGTATCACTGCTGGACTCTTTTAACCTGACTCAGTGTGTGTCTGGCTCCACACATGAGAAAGGTCACACACTGGACCTCGTCATGTCTCACGGCCTGAGTATCCACATCTCTGAAATCTGTGAGAGTGCGTGTATCTCTGATCACCTTCCTGTTCTGTTTTCTGCCACTGCACAATGTTCTGTTGCTGCAGTTAAAGCTCCTTCACGCCGCCACCAGATCATCAATACCCATGTACCATCCCAGTTCTCTGCTGCTTTCAACAACTCTGAGCTCTCCACGGTGGACTGGATTGACTCCCTGTGTGCAGAAGATTTAACTGCTCTTTTTAACTCAACATGCACTTCTATTCTGGACTCCATCGCTCCCCTAAAATCACTCCGTCCCAAAGCTCACACTGAACCCTGGATTACAAACTCTGTTCGTGCTCTCAGGCGCTCCTGCAGGTGTGCTGAGAGAAAGTGGAAAAAGGACAAGCTGCAAATCTCCTTCAATATCCTGAGAGACTCTCTTTTAACTTATCAGAAAGCTGCTAAAGAGGCTAAGTCCTCCTACATATCTAACCTGGTCAGCAGTAATGTCCATAAACCTCAGACTCTGTTTCGTGTTTTAAACTCCATTGTTGATCCTCATACGTCCACCTGCCTCACACCTTCTGCCACCCTCTGCAATGACTTTTTATATTTTTTTGTTAATAAGATTTCCTCCCTGCAGTCTGTCATTCCCCCTCCACCTTTCAATCCCTGTGTTTCTCCCTCGTGCCATTCTGCCTTTAACCAGTTTGAGCTAATCTCTCTTTCTCAGCTGCATGAAACAGTCTGCAAGGTCAAGTCTACCAACTGTTCCACTGACGCTATCCCCTCTCGTCTTCTGAAGCAGGTCCTGCACTCAGTTGGACCTGTCCTTCTGGTCCTGATCAATGCCTGTCTCAGCTCTGGTTGTTTCCCAACACTTTTTAAGCATGCCGTTGTTCAACCTCTCCTCAAAAAGCCTAACCTGGACCCATCTATAATCTCTAACTATAGGCCCATCTCCAATCTGCCCTTTCTGTCCAAAGTACTGGAGCGAGTTGTCCTCAGGCAGCTCCAGTCATTTTTAGACAACAACAGTCTCTATGAGAAGTTTCAGTCTGGTTTTAGAGCTCGTCACAGCACTGAAACCGCCTTACTGAGAGTTTTTAATGACTTGCTTTTAACTGTAGACTCTGGTTGTGCTGCTGTCCTAGTAACCTTAGACCTGACAGCAGCCTTCGACACTGTTGATCACAACATACTGTTATCCCGCCTAGAACACTGTGTCGGTTTAAAAGGTACTGTCTTAAAGTTTTTCCAGTCCGACCTGGATAACAGGAGTTTTTCTGTTCACCTCGGTGAACTGTCATCTCCCAGAGCTCCTTTAACTTGTAGTGTACCTCAGGGGTCCATTCTAGGCCCCCTGCTGTTTACTCTGTATTTGCTCCCTCTGGGCGATGTGCTGCGCAAACATAATGTGTCCTTCCACACCTTTGCTGATGACATTCAGATCTACCTCCCTCTGAGGTTAGACTGTAAGGACTCTCTGCAGCCGTTATTCTCCTGTCGGTCTGACATTAAGACTTGGATGGCTCTTAACTTTCTACATCTAAATGAAAGTAAAACTGAAGTCATTGTGTTTGGGCTTCCTAAAGACCCCAACCTTTCCTTTGATTTTATGGGACCCCTAACTTCCAAATGTACTTCCTTCATTAAGAGTGTTACTTTTGACAGTGCTTTTAAATTTGATAAACAAATCAGCTCCGTAGTCAAGGGATCTTTTTATCATCTACGGATTTTAGCTAAAGTCAAGTCCTACCTGTGCAGGAACGATCTAGAAAGGGTGGTCCATGCTTTTATTACATCACGGCTGGACTACTGTAACTCCCTTTTTGCTGGTTTAGATCGTTCCTGTCTGCATCGCCTCCAACTGGTGCAGAACGCTGCTGCTCGCATGCTGACCGGCTCCAAAAAGAGAGACCACATCACTCCGGTCCTCTGCTCTCTCCACTGGCTCCCAGTTGCTTTTAAGATTGATTTTAAAATTTTACTGCTGGTTTTTAAGGTTCTTAACGGTACTGCACCTCCTTACCTGGCAGAGCTTCTTAGCATTTACCGCCCCAGGAGATCTTTGAGGTCAGCAGACCTGATGCTTTTAGATGTTCCCAGGTACAGATTAAAGACTAGGGGAGAGAGGGCTTTTGCTGTGGCTGCACCCAGACTGTGGAACAGTTTACCTCCTCACATCAGATTCTCCACAAGCCTAGGAACTTTTAAAACTGCTCTTAAAACTCACCTCTTGTCATTGGCTTTTAGCAAGGTTTAACTTACTGTATTAACTTATTGTTTTATCAGTGAGGTGTTTTATGTACTTGCGTTTTATTGTATTTTATATTTGTATTTTATTGTACAGCACTTTTATCAGCCTTGGTTGTTTTTAAATGTGCTTTATAAATAAACTTGACTTGACTTGACTTGACAGCCAAGTCTAATGACATGACAGAATGTGTAGCCTGCTCTATAGTGCACCCCACACTGTTCACAGTGCCAGCCCCTTTGTTGTTTTGGGAGGACAGGCCGGGATTTGATTGCATGTTGCAGCTCCACATGAAAGAAAGAGTGGATCATTATTGTATTACATTGGGTACCCTCTTCCCAGTAGTTTGGAAGGGTGTTACTCCCCCTGTGTTCTCCCCTAAAGCCAGAAACTACACTTGTTTGACCAGGGTAAGTGTTACCCCAATAGGCACTCCAGGTGAGTCATGGTGTGATGAGGTGATAGATGTTACTGAATGGGCAAATATGAGCAGCATTATTGTTGCTCGTGCTGACCTGTTCTGGTGGTGTGGTGACAAAAATCTGAGAGATACCCTGCCGAGTGGCTGGTCGGGAGCCTGCACTGTTGTAAGATTGGCACTTCCTATAGTATTAGTGGGATCTCATGCTACTGCAGAGACCCATGTGGGAAGGACCCTAACCTATGTCAGAAGATTTTGATTTAACTAAAAACTCCCCAACTTACATAGATTGTATAGGTGTTCCTAGAGGTGTTCCTGATGAGTATAAATTGGCCAACCAGGTTGCAGGAGGGTTTGAATCAATTTTCCTATGGATTACTCCAAATAAAAATGTTGATAGAATAAACTATGTTCATTATAATGTTCAGCGACTGGCTAATTTGACACGGGAGCCGCCATTTCTTTGATATCCTGGCAGAATAGGGTGGCCCTGGACATGCTTTTGGCTGAGAGGGGGGGGGGGGGGGGGGGTGTTTGTGCTATGGTGGGTCCTCTGTGTTGTACTTTTATCCCTAATAACACAGCTCCAGATGGCTCTGTAACCAGAGCACTGGAAGGGTTGAGGACGTTGTCCACCAAAATGACAGAAGACTATGGCATAAATAATCCCTTGGATGACTGGTTTAGTAATCATTTTGGTAAGTAAAAAACTATATTGGTGTCTTTGTTGATGTCCGTAGCCACATTTGTCACCATACTTACATGTTGTGGTTGTTGTTTCAGCTCGTGCCTTCGCACCCTAGTACATAGGTTGACCACAACTGCGCTGACAAAAGATGATGAATCTCCTAAATTTCAGTTACCCTTGTTGCAGGCTGAAGATAGGGACAGTGTTGAGGATAGTGAGACTGAGGATGTGGATTAAGGTGTGAAATTGATCTGTGCATTTGTGGTTTTATTTTGTTTTTTTCTTTTCCTTCCTGACTCTGTAGAATGATGCACATTGTGAAATGTCTTTTGAGAGTATAATGGTGTTGATGTTATGTTCAGAAGTTGGGGAAGAAATTTCTATGTTTCGATTAATATTGTGATTAAATGGAGTTGTTATCACAAAGGGTGGGATTGTATTGGAAATTTCTTTAGTTTATGTATTAATTACATCACTTTAGTAATAGTAGTAACGCTTTCTCTACTTAGTATAGAAAGCTCACTCTTGACATCAGTTGTATGTATGTGGAATGTGATCACAAGTGGGGCCCAAGTTTTATTGCACCTTCACAGCAGACTCATTTTCCTCTTGAGGGATCTGGACACACACAGGCCATCATCAGCCCTGGCCACTATGCTAAACATGGCAGCAGAAACTGGGGGCTGCTGAGTCGACGACAATCTCACGGGTTTCCCTATTATGGTAGGGTTTCAACATTTTAATATAGCATAATCTGTCTCAGACACCTTTGTTAATATAACATAGGTTCCCGCAAAACAAACTGAAAGTGCAGAACGGGCGCGGGAAGCAGCACAAGGACTTTGACAAGAAGGACATGGAAAGGCATTTTCAGCCTGGACACAAACCACTTCTTCATGTTTGCCTGGGACCTACACAGAGCCTCTTTTGCTAGTGAGGTAGCATGTTGCCATCAATCCCTACACATCTTCACAAAATCTGTGAAATCTCAGTATTTTTAAAAACCCCTGCCAAGTAAACCCTCTTTCAACACCTTCAGTGGACCCCGCACATCGTGGCCAAACACAAGGGTAGCTGGGCTGAACCCCAAGGAGTTAGCATTGCGTATCGCAAAAAGCACTGTGGAGGCAGATTTCTTTTCTCATATATTAATCACATATTTAATCATATCACATTAGTTATAGTAATATCGCTTTCTCACTTTGCTATAGTAAGAGCACTCCTGTCACCAGTTTGCATGCATGTGGAATGTTAACACAGTGAGGCCATTGTAATGGGAGACATTGAACAGATAGTGGGACTCCTTATTCTTAGCAGGGATGTAAAAAACAAGGTCATAATTGTCTCTGTGAGGGGGGAGGTATAGCGCCCCCATGAGAGGGGCCAACATCTAAGAGTTTGTGGAATGTTCCTTGTCTGTGTGTCTGTATATAACATGTAAGGGCAGTGGCCAAAATACAGAGATGATCCTATTGTTTCACTGGGATGCTCTCACCAAATTGCAATGTGTTTATGAAACACACTTCAAATCAAGCACACTGGGTGTGTAGCAGGTTATTGTTAAATTTTCCACAACAGCACGAAGGGTACTGCCTCATCCCAACTCCCTGCCATGTCATGTCAGTACCTTTTCAGCACTGCCTTAAGCATTTGGTGCCAACGCTCAAGTGCACCCTGCGACTCTGAATGGTAAACACTGGGCGCAGAATGAGAAATCCCAAGGGAGATAATAGCTGTTTAAACGCTCAGGATAGGAATTTAGTTCCCCGCTCTGTTTGCACAGTTTTCGGGTGCAACGCAATCCACAAAAACGTGTTGAAATGGCTCACAAATAGACAGTACTGGACATAGTAGGGCGGGGGGCACTATTTGGTTTGGCGTGCCCACCAGCTGATACGAGTGACAGGTATTACAATACTGCACCACATCTGCCTTCATTGCTGACCAAAATAAGTGCTGCAGAATACGGTGATACGTTTTGGTCATCTCCAGATGTCCTGACCATGAATGATTATGGGCTAATTGTAGCACATGCTGACGCAAACTGGCCATGACCACTATCTGTTGGAATATGCTCCAGTGCACCCCGGGCGTTGGGGTCCACTTGCGCATCAGCAACCAATCACAAACAAAAAATGTCTGCATCCTGTCTCCCGTTGGACCATCACTCTCATCCACGGCGGCAACACATTTGTCTAATGGTGGGCCCTCTTTCTGAGTGATAACAAGGGCCTCCCGTGTGAGAAGGTGGGGGGCTACTGGCGCAGGAGCAGTCTCAGCTACCTCTCGAGCCAGTTCCTTGGCATCACGACCCGCCCCCTCCACACAGGGCATCACATCCGTTTCCAAAATAGAGCCAACCACTGATTCTGACAAGTCAACTGCCTCTCTCTGTCGATGGGTGTGTGACCAGGTAAGAACACTGGGTGCCTCCGGCTTAAAGCATTCGACACAGGCCTTAGGTCAGGAGTCTTCGGGACCTCAGTGGTGTGATAAACCCTCCTGCTTACTAGGTTGCTCCACACCCAAATTCGATAGTGAGCACATAGCTCATTCCAACGCCTCTCACAATAACATCAGTGCCACTGGCAGCCTTTCCATCAAAGGCAAGTGTGCTGGCCAGCATGAAGGACTGCGAGCTGCCTGGTTCGCGTAAGATAGTCATGGTACCTTCATCTTTAGACTTACCAGAAAGCATCACCACTCCGTTAAAGATGAAGGGTTCAAAACATTCAGCAAAGGTCTCAGTGCCAGGAGGCCTATCAACAAGGGGTGCGATTTTAATCAGCCCCATCCCCTTTGGCTTACATGGTGTTTAGGCTGGCTGCCTTTGCCTGTAGGCCTCGCAGTCTGCTATTAAATGGCCAGCTTTAATTCATTTCAATTTTATTTATATAGCGCCAAATCACAACAAAAGTCGCCTCAAGGCGATTCATAGATACAGAGAAAAACCCAACAATCATATGACCCCCTATGCTTGCTCTTTGGTGACAGTGGGAAGGAAAATCTCCCTTTTAACAGGAAGAAACCTCCAGCAGAACCAGGCTCAGGGAGGGGTGGCCATCTGCTGCGACCGGTTGGGGTGAGAGAAGGAAGACAGGATAAAAGACATGCTGTGGAAGAGAGACAGAGGTTAATAACAGATATGATTCAATGCAGAGAGGTCTATTAACACATAGTGAGTGAGAAAGGATGCTGGAAAGGAAAAACTCAATGCATCATGGGAATCCCCCGGCAGCCTACGTCTATTGCAGCATAACTAAGGGAGGATTCAGGGTCATCTGGTCCAGACCTAACTATATGCTTTAGCAAAAAGGAAAGCTTGAAGCCTAATCTTGAAAGTAGAGATAGTGTCTGTCTCCCAAATCCAAACTGGAAGCTGGTTCCACAGAAGAGGGGCCTGAAAACTGAAGGCTCTGCCTCCCATTCTACTTTTAAATACTCTAGGAACAACAAGTAGGCCTGCAGTGTGAGAGCGAAGTGCTCTAATAGGGTGATATGGTACTACAAGGTCATTAAGATAAGATGGGGCCTGATTATTTAAGACCTTGTATATGAGGAGCAGGATTTTGAATTCAATTCTGGATTTAACAGGAAGCGAATCAAGGGAAGCCAAAACAGGAGAAATATGCTCTCTCTTTCTAGTCCCTGTCAGTACTCTTGCTGCAGCATTTTGGATTAGCTGAAGGCTTTTCAGTGAGTTTTTTGGACATCCTGATAATAATGAATTACAGTAGTCCAGCCTGGAAGTAATAAATGCATGAACTAGTTTTTCAGCGTCACTCTGAGACAGGATATTTCTAATTTTAGAGATGTTGTGCAAATGGAAGAACGTAGTCTTACATATTTGTTTAATATGTGCGTTGAAGGACATATTCTGGTCAAAAATGACTCCAAGGTTCCTCACAGCGTTACTGGAGGCCAAGGTAATGCCATCCAGAGTAAGAATCTGGTTAGATACCATATTTCTAAGCTTTTCAGGGCCGAGTACAATAACCTCAGTTTTATCTGAATTAAGAAGCAAAATGTTAGCGGCCATCCAGGTCTTTATGTCTTTAAGACATTCCTGCAGTTTAACTAAAATATGTGTGTTATCTGGCTTCATGGACAGACAGAGCTGGGTGTCATCTGCATAGCAATGAAAATGTATGCTATGTCTTCTAACAATGCTGCCTAAGGGAAGCATGTATAATGTAAACAGAATTGGTCCTAGCACTGAACCCTGTGGAACTCCATAATTAACCTCAGTGTGTGAAGAGGACTCTCCACTTACATGAACAAACTGGAGTCTATTAGATAGATATGATACAAACCACTGCAGTGCAGTACCTGTAATACCTACAGCATGTTCTAATCGCTCTAATAGGATATTATGGTCGACAGTATCGAATGCTGCACTAAGGTCTAGCAGGACAAGCACAGAGATGAGTCCACTGTCAGAGGCCATACGAAGATCATTTGTAACCTTCACTAAAGCTGTTTCTGTGCTGTGATGAGCTCTGAAACCTGACTGAAACTCTTCAAATAAGCCATTCCTCTGCAGATGATCTGTTAGCTGTTTGACAACTACTCTTTCAAGGATTTTTGATATGAAAGGAAGGTTGGAGATTGGCCTATAATTAGCTAAGACTGCTGGGTCTAGAGATGGCTTTTTGAGTAAAGGTTTAACTACAGCCAGCTTGAAGGCCTGTGGTACATAGCCGATTATTAGAGATAGGTTGATCATATTTAAGATCGAAGAATTAATTAGAGGCAGGACTTCTTTGAGCAGTTTTGTAGGAATGGGGTCTAAAAGACACGTTGATGGTTTGGAGGAAGTAATTATTGAAGTTAACTCAGAAAGATCAATTGGAGAAAAATAGTCTAACTTAACGGTGGAAGGAATACTTCGAGGACCTCCTTAATCCCACTGACACGTCTTCCGAGGAGGAAGCAGAGTCTGGGGATGAGGGGAATGACCCGCCAATTTCCGGGGGCGAGGTCACTGAGGCAGTTAAACAAGTCCTTGGTGGCAGAGCCCCTGGTGTTGATGAGGTCTGCCCCGAGTTCCTGAAGGCTCTGGACGTTGTAGGGCTGTCCTGGTTGACACGCCTCGGCAATATTGCGTGGAGATCAGGGGCAGTACCTGTGGACTGGCAGACCGGGGTGGTGGTCCCCATCTTTAAGAAGGGGGACCGGAGGGTGTGTTCCAACTACACGGGGATCACACTCCTCAGCCTCCCTGGGAAAGTCTGTGCCAGGGTGCTGGAAAGGAGAGTTTGTCCGCTAGTCGAACCTCGGATACAAGAGGAACAATGCGGTTTTCGTCCTGGTCGCGGAACACTAGACCAGCTCTTTATCCTCTCCAGGATACTTGAGGGTGCATGGGAGTTTGCCCAACCAGTCTACATGTGTTTTGTGGACTTGGAGAAGGCATTCGACCGTGTCCCTCGGGGTGTCCTGTGGGAGGTGTTGCGGGAATATGGGGTGTCTGGCCCATTGCTACGGGCCATTCGATCCCTATACAACCGTTGCAAGAGCTTGGTTCGCATTGCCGGCAATAAGTCGGACTCGTTCCTGGTGGGTGATGGGCTCCGCCAGGGTTGCCCTTTGTTTCCGGTTCTGTTCATAATTTTTATGGACAGGATTTCTAGGCGCAGCCAAGTGGCGGAGGGCTTTCGCTTTGGTGGCCTCAGAATCTCATCTCTGATTTTTGCAGATGATGTGGTTCTGTTGGCTTCATCGGGTGAGGGCCTCCAGCTCACACTGGAACGGTTCGCAGCCGAGTGTGAAGCAGCGGGAATGAGGATCAGCACCTCCAAATCTGAGGCCATGGTTCTCAGCCGGAAAAGGGTGGAGTGCCCACTCCGGGTCGGGGATGAGTTCCTGCCCCAAGTGGAGGAGTTCAAGTATCTCGGGGTCTTGTTCACGAGTGATGGGAGAAGGGAGCCGGAGATCGACAGACGGATTGGGGCTGCAGCTGCAGTAATGCGGACGCTGCACCGGTCCGTCGTGGTGAAGAGGGAGCTGAGTGTAAAAGCGAAGCTCTCAATTTACCGGTCGATCTACGTCCCTACCCTCACCTATGGCCACGAGCTGTGGGTAGTGACCGAAAGAACGAGATTGCGGATACAAGCGGCAGAAATGAGCTTCCTCCGAAGGGTGGCTGGCCTCTCCCTTAGAGATAGGGTGAGAAGTTGGGCCATCCGGGAGGGGTTCAGAGTAGAGCAGCTGCTGCTCCACATCGAAAGGAGCCAGCTGAGGTGGTTCGGGCATCTGACAGGGATGCCCCCTGGGCGCCTCCTGGGTGAGGTGTTCCAGGCATGTCCCACCGGGAGGAGGCCCCGGGGCAGACCCAGGACACGCTGGAGAGATTATATCTCTCGGCTGGCCTGGGAACGCCTTGGTATTCCCCCGGATAAGCTGGAGGAGGTGGCTGGGGAGAGGGAGGTCTGGGCCTCTTTGTTTAGGCTGCTGCCCCCGCGACCCGGCCTCGGATAAAGCGGATGAAGATGGATGGATGGATGGATGGATAGTCTAACTTAACATCAATGGTACTAAGAGTAGCTGTAGATAATATTACATCTGTGGCCTCACCATTACAACATCATCAGTTCCCGGGTGTAGGTGGATTTTGCAAGGTCTTGAGAGTCTCATCTCATGGGCAAAGATGAGTTTTAAACCTTCTAAGTCAAGATCGATGGTACTGAAGAAGGGCAAGGTGACGGACAAGTTCCGGTTCTCAATCTCAGGAACCATTATTCAATCCATAACGGAACAACCAGTTAAGAGCTTGGGGAAACTCTTTGATTCCAGCCTGAAAGACTCTACTGCTATTCAGAATGCAAATGAGGAGCTGGGAGCATGGCTTATTAAGGTGGATAAGTCCGGCCTGCCTGGAAGATTTAAAGCCTGGATCTACCAGCATTCCATCCTGCCCCGAATCCTGTGGCCCTTGCTTGTCTATACAGTTCCAATAACTACTGTGGAATCCCTTGAAAAAAAGATCAGTGGCTTTCTTCGTAAGTGGCTGGGACTTCCCCGCAGTCTCACCAGCGCTGACTTGTATGGGGCAAGCAACAGCGTGTAGTTACCCTTCAGTGGTCTCACAGAAGAGTTCAAGGTGGCTCGCACACGAGAAGCCCTACAGTACAGAGATTCTAAAGACTGCAAGGTGGCATCAGCAGGTATTGAGGTAAGGACAGGACGAAAGTGGAAGGCTGAGAAGGCAGTTGAGGTGGCGGAGTCACGCCTAAGGCAGAAAACACTGATGGGGGTCTTAGAAACAGGGGAAGCAGGCTTGGGGGTACTTCCCAAAGGCCCAGGTCAGCAGAGCACAGGGAAAGGAGAGACAACAGCTACTCCAGGAAGAGGTCCGAGCAGGTGTGGAGGAGGAGCGAGTAAGTAGAGCTGTAGGCCTTAAGTGGCAGGGAGCATGGACAAGGTGGGAGAGCACCTTGCAGCGCAAGGTCACCTGGGCAAACATCATGCAGGCAGACTTCCACCGGATCCGATTCCTAGTGCAGGCAGTATACGACACTCTGCCAAGCCCAGCAAACCTCCATCCGTGGGGAAAGAGCGAGACACCTGCCTGTCCCCTGTGTTCTGGAAGAGGGACCCTAGAACACCTCCTTAGCAGCTGCCCAAGGGCCCTGGCCGATGGTCGGTATCGTTGGCGGCACGACCAGGTGCTCAGAGTAGTTGCTGAAAAGATTGCCTCAGCAATCAGCACCAGCAAGCATCTTCAGGCTCCGAGGAAGGCAATCTCTTTTATTAAGGCTGGAGAGAAACCACAGGTGCGCCCACATTTGACAACTGGCCTCCTCAACACAGCCTCTGATTGGCAGCTACAGGCTGACCTGGGCAAACAACTAAAGTTCCCTCAGAACATTGCAAAAACATCACTCCGGCCAGACATGATAATTATTTCTGAGGCCTCAAAACAGCTGATCATGCTGGAACTTACAGTGCCCTGGGAAGAGCAGATTGAGGAGGCCAATGAAAGGAAATGAGGAAAGTACCAGGAACTAGTGCAGGAGTACAGGCGAAGGGGCTGGGAGACTTTCTATGAGTCCATAGAAGTGGGTTGTAGGGGCTTTGCAGGACGATCACTCTGCAAAGTCCTAGGCCGGCTGGGCGTGGCTGGGGCAGCCAAGAAGAGGGCCATCCAGGCTGTGAGTGAAGCGGCAGAGAAAGCCACAAGGTGGCTGTGGATCAAGAGGGCTGATCCGTGGGTAGCTACTGGTACGCAAGTCGGGGCCTGATCACCCCCGGCTGGGTCGCCCGGGCGAGGGTGTATGATGTTGTGAGACCCGAAACACCTGATGACCCTAGGATACATCACTGAAGATGCGTACCAGTGCATCCAGGAGATGTGTCTTTATAGTGGGATGATTATTGGTAATTTTTTCTCTAATGATAAAAATTTTATTTGTGAAGAAGTTCATGAAGTCATTACTAGTTAACGTTAAAGGGATGGTTGGCTCAACAGAGCTCTGACTGTTTGTCAGCCTGGCTACAGTGCTGAAGAGAAACCTGGGGTTGTTCTTATTTTCTTCAATCAGTGATGAATAGTAAGATGTTCTGTCACCACGCATGTCGAACGTCAAGGGTGCTCGTCTCAACAACACCTGGGGAATTAGCTGGGGAATGAGTGGGGCACTGTTGACTAGACCGTAATGTTGAGCTTTGTCTTTAGTCACGTCGGCCGACTCGTGCTGTGTCAACAGTCCGTTGTATACTTCGCGAACGGTGGATCCGTATATCGTCGTAACACCGATAGATCCTGACACCAGACCGATGTTTGGACAGGGGCTCTCCAGTGCCGCTCTCCTTGACATTAGGCGTCACGCTGTCCACTATCGCGAAACTGTCTGCGTAGTCGCTCATCGCTTGGTACAGAGCCGTCAAGTATTTCATGAGCGAATGCGGAATCACAATTCTTCCTTGGTAGTGGTCTCTAGGTGGAAAGTCAGTCGAGAACGGACCGTCGGGTAGTCCGCAGCCCGATCTAGTTAGTTCCGTCAGATTGCTCAGATTGTCGGTGCAAGCGCATCAGATCAGGGTCATGATGTCGCACAAAGCTTGATACGTGCGATCTTGTACATTTCGAGCCAAGGGCATGCAAACGTATGTGTCTTCACACTCTGGAAATGCAAACGACGATCCCGAGTCGTTTTGAGTGTACACTACACTTCGGCGACCACATAAGTCACATTGCACGTTGAACTCGTTAGCAGCTTAGGCCATTAAGATGTCTAAAGCCCCCCTAGCTTTGTCCGCAACCCAAAGACTCTCCGACATCATGAATCGTAATACATTTAGAGCAGCCTGTTTATTCTCATCCTTGTAGACAGATAGCGCACGATTGAACGGTTCACGGTCGGTCCCGGCTATCTTGACGCAACGCCGACCGCCGGAGTGGTCCTTGTTTACACTGGAGACTTCTTGTGCACCGAGGTCTACCAGCCACTTAGACGAATGTCTGTTGGGATCGTACATGATGACCCTTGTCTTGTTTCCATTTAAAACTGCAAATTTCACAGGCACCTTCTTCCAATCCCCTTGACTGTATGCCGTAACGGTCATCGAATCTATCGTAAACAGAGCACTGTGTCCGGCGAGCTGAATCAGGTCCGCTAGATCGACGGTGAAGACGGTTGGCTGGTTAGCATCTGTTTGGTTCTTCATAGTGTGAGAGAAAACGTAGTCGGTGTGGCTGAATGCCCCTGTCTAGGTAGACAAAACTCTATTATGCAGTGCGCAATCAGTTTCGCCGCCCAATTCACCAAAGACCGATCTGCGGAATGGGCCAGTATGACTTTTGAGTTGGCGTAGCATTTGTTACCCAGCTGGTAGGGATGGTCGATCAAGCAACTGTCGGTCCTAGACCCAGGATCCATGTGTGTAGACGGAGGAACCCGTTTGAGTGTTATCATCTCGTAGAGTAGACTCTACGGCACCGGCAGTGATTTCGCACAACAAGGAACCGCCGAACATGACTGTCAAACAGCCCGATGTGGCCTGTAAAGCCACCGGGTATCTGTAAAACGTGGCTTCGCACGGGTTACATTTGTGGAACTCGTAGCATTCTACCGGTTTCACAGTGAGACGAGTGATGCGCTGCAGCCAGGTCTTAGTGAGCTCAATGTATGTCGTTTTGACGTTGGAGTTGCCGACTTTCAGGCGAGCCAGTGTGTTGGCTAAAGTGTTTGTTTTTAGCAGATTTGATCAGGGTGCTCCAGGGGAACAACCCTAAGCCCATTTTAGATGCAATCATTTCAGACGCCCTGGCGGCGAGCAGGTCTCTCAGGACACTTTCCTTTCTGGAAAACATGTGATTCATGCAGTAAATCCCGTCCTTGTACAAACTCAAGCAGTACACAGTGCGTCTTGCATCCTCGAGCTGTGTGTTTTCCAACTTGACCAAGACCGCACTTTTACCCCCCGTCAACTGGAGCGTATCGACAGATACGACTCTGTGTGGCGTTAGAAACGACGAGGCCTGACTGAGTTCGGCCCATCTACTTGACTCGTCAAACGTAGGCTCCTGTTTCATGTACAGTATTTCTGGTCTCTGATGCCACGGTGCAGCTGAAAAAACACGACACTTGATCGGGTTCCAATTTGACACAGTCCCCTTTCATTACGCACGATGAACGTATCCGTGATAGCAGAATCGCAGGGGATCGCATGCTTTTGAAGGTGGCCAGTCCCCTCACCTTAACCGAGATAGAGGAGAGTTGCTCACCCAAACCGTCCACCGTGTGCGTCAAGGCCAGATATGTCTTCTTTGCAACATGACAATATATGGAGCAACTGTTTTCGTATTCTAGTTTCACCCGTCTGTCTTTCACAAACACCTCGGTGACAGGAGTGCGAGCGTCTGCACCAGGGACTCTTGCGACAGCTTCCACCAGCGCCACGTGTACATACTGCAGGAACCACCCCAACCGGTCGCAGCAGATGGCCGCCCCTCCCTGAGCCTGGTTCTGCCGAAGGTTTCTTCCTGTTAAAAGGGAGTTTTTCCTTCCCACTGTTGCCAATGTGCTTGCTCATAGGGGGTCATATGATTGTTGGGTTTTTCTCTGGATCTATGAAGCGCCTTGAGGCGACTTATGTTGTGATTTGGCGCTATATAAATAAAATTGAATTGAAATTGAATTGAATTGAAATCGAGCACTTGCTCTCCGACTCACTTCAGCTTTGAATATATGGCTTCCTGGGCCTTGTAGGCAAACAGTCAAAGCGAGGCCTGTTGTTGCTGAGAGTTCATTTCTCTGTTGCGCATGGTGTCCGGCACGTTGATCTCGACCGAGTCCCCGGGTCCGTAACCCACCACTACCATTACGCTATCCGTGTCGCCGTACACCACGGGGCATTTGTGACGGTAGAACTCTGACACGCAGTTGTTTACGACCGCGATCTGTTGCCTTCCGTGGCCAGATATCAGAGGCCCACAGGGATACGGAGCGGTTCCGTAAAAGGAATTGGCCATAACCTTACATTCTCCTTCTTGCAACTTGAAGTAGATTTGCTCTGCATCGCCGACTGTGGGGTCCTTAAGTTTTGTTTTGAACACCAAGCGTTGGTTCCGGTAATACTCCACCAACGAAGCGAACACCCCAGGCGCCCTGATGTACGAGCCGGTGCTCTCGTCGTACTTGAGAATCAGAGACGCGTACTCGTGCCCTTCGGCTTCCCAGCTGTAGCAAATCCAACCCGATAGATCGTAAGGAAAAATGACAGGGGGCCACGGTATGGTCGTTTCAGGCGATATGTTGAACGCGCACATGATGTAAGGGTACATGCCCGCAAAGTCAAATGACAACTCCAATCCCATACCCGGACCCGAGTAATGTAGACCGGTGAGAGGTTCGCACACGGCGCCTCCTTTCCAGGTCTCGCTGTCTCCGTCGGACACTTGCGATTTGGGGTCCCATCTCAGTCTCGCTTGCTGTTCGCCGCCGACCGGCCCTGCTTTCACTCTAAGAGTGTCGAGCATGAACTTCCGTTGTGGTATTTGCACCGAATGGATACTCTGTACAAAACCGCTAAACATGTCCCCTCTGCCGTGAACTACGACGTCTATATTGAGCGTAGTCCTGCATCGATGGAACAGAGCAGACACCGGTTTGAGCACCTTGGCCAATATACAGCACAACTGCGACTCAACCAAGTTGTACACAAGCACCGCAAACAGGCTTTTGCCGCCCATGCTTATCATCTCGTCCATTTTGTCGTAGCTCACGTCCGCCACCTTGTACAGTTTTCTCGGGTCTTTGGCGGGTTGCTTGTGTATCTCTCTGACTTTCGTGACGTCGCTATCTGTCTCAGTTTGTATTCGGTCAACGTGCCGCTGGAAAGCACGGAACCCACGTTTTTCAACATCTCCCTGTACATGTCCAGAAACCGTACGTTTTCAAACTGGAACACAGGCTCTGCTTCTGCGCTGAGAGCTCTTGTGACAAACAGGCCTGTCCACATTCGTTGGAGTTTCTCACATCGCTGTCTAGCGGTCGGCTCTAGCGTTTTCAGGTAACTGGGATCCGCGTAGAAGAAGTTCGATGTGGTGGGTTCGTAATATGGATATCATTCTCTCCAACAGCGCGGGTTCCCCTCCGCAAGCGTGAAACTCCACGCGACGCACATCGTCTATACCGGCGGTTTTGGCCGTGTCGAGATCGAGTTCGGGGTGAGGACAGAGCGTGGCTTTCTTTTTGTTGTATGCCACCAGTAACTTTTTCCTGTGACCCCCGTACGCCTTGGGCATGTGTCAGTTTAGGACCACAATGGAAATGCACGTTATCTCGTGCTGTTGCCCTGGCTTGTCCGAAGGCAGGTTGGGGATGGACATGCATTTAACGTGTTTCGGAAACACGTTTTTGCTGTTCCTTTAGATTCGACACCATCCTATAGTGGCATGTAGTCATGTCGTCCACTGTACCCTCTGTGCAATAAGGGAACCTGTACGCGAACGAGTTCGATCTGACCGCAGGATCCCGGTGAACCCCGGCGAACACGGTTTCAATGTCCAGACACGCCGCTTTGTTGAAATGATTGATGTAAGAGGCGTCGAACGCTCTAGCCTCGGTCTCCGAAGCTCGGTGATCGTAGACGAGATCTCTCGGGGACACGGTGCGATTAAGATTGCTGACCGGAATGTAATACATTCTTCCAAACATTACATCTGAGCAAAGCGCCGGCGTTTTGCCATCCCTGGCAAGGTAGTAGCCCTTGTCGGGACTGAAATCCCCAAACGTCAGCGCGCCTCGTACAAGTTTTATGTACGCAGATGCCCGCGCCACGGATTTCAAAGGAAAGACAGCAGCGTCCACTGTGCGCTTGATGTCTTCGTGCGAGACACTAATGAAAATCGGCTCTGCTGCAAAATGCCTAGACCATGTAGCTTTCACCGTGTTCCAATTTTCGCTGTCATCCGCATCGATGTCTAGGTCGTAACCCACCACGGGTGCCATCTCGGTCACTTCCAAATTGACAGTAGTGTACAGTGGCACGGTTTTGCATTGTGAAAGAATCACCAGTCCCCTGCACAGCAATGACTCTTTGTGATAAAATATCGACTTCAGTAGCACTCCGACTACTGTCGGTTCGCGATCGATGTTGACACTTCTACGCTGGGGATATATGTCTGGAAAATAGTCGACAAACGGCAGCGGCTTGTCCATACTCTCCTTGTTAACACTAACACCTTGTATGTCTGTGATGTGTGACAGCTGTGCTGGATTGCAACCTTTGTAGTAGTACCACAAAACCTGTAGCCACCGACCCTGAAACGATTCAATTTAAAGACACCCCCTCCCCCACCATGACCTGTAACACCCCTATGTTAAATAATACCGTGCTGTCCAAGCTGTCGGTTTTGTGAGCGTGGAATAAATGGCACGAATAACACAATCAGGTTTACATTTTTATTGTAGACACAACATATGTATACTGCTGCACTATATATAGTGTTATACAATAGAGGTAAACACACAAGTGGATCAGTTGGATCGTCTTCCACAGCGGTTTGTTATAGGAATCCAAGTTGCATAATCGCTCCAGTTACTCCAGAACATTTGCGTGAAAACGCCAGGGTCTGCCAACATCGAAGGGTTGTCCCATGTTATCATCCTTGTTCTCACCCTATATGCCTTACGTGGATAAAGATCCCAAATGGTTGTTTTGCACAATGTACCTCATGTACACATGACCTGTTTGATGTTCGCTACAATCACCGTGTCACCAGGATGAGGCAGCTCCATTGACCACTCCACTTCGATTTTGACGAAGCCGCCGACCTACAGCACGGAGCCAGCCAACCTGCATGTTTGGAGCCACCGACCTGCACCACAAACCTAGCCGCCCCAGGCTGTAGATTTCTTCAACTGCGGTAGAGATAAACCCTTCCCAACCGAGGCAAAACACTTCAGGGTCAATTGTGCTCTGGATACACAGGCTACCTAGGGAATAAGTGCACAAGGTTTTGATTCGGACCACTCAAACACAGATGGCACGGTTACACTTTACGGTAGCAGTTCTTGCGCTTGCCATCACAGGAGCATGTGGCGGGATCGTCGACCGAGGATCTCTGCACGCTGCCATGCTCACAGGTCTGAACACACACCCTACCATACGACAGGTGACAGTGTACAATCCACAAAAGTCGATCACTAGGTGGCGTTTCGGGTCTAGTCCTCCAAAATGCGACTGGAGGATGACAGCCTATATCATAGGCAATTACGCCGTGGACGAAACTCAGATCTCCATGGAATCGGACAACTGCTCGGAGTACATCACTCAGCACTGGTCGGGTACATTTCCCTGCGTATTCAACAGAGAAGATTTAACTACCACATGCAAAGGCCCTCTCCCCGTAGGAGCGGAAAATGGAACGTGGCTCTTAGACTACACGATTGTCGATCCCGCAAACACTATGCTTCCACAGAAACCCCCACCGTTCAGCAGAAACGTCACGGCGACACCTTTCACAGCAGAGCCAACTCTACTAAGCCTGGTGGGCTTAGGGTTAGCTAAAGCCATACATATGTCCGGGGAGTACTCTGGGTCCGGCGTGATTGCATCCTCTGGGTACGACAACGTGTTGTACTATACCCTAAATTCTAAAGATGTCAAGTTTTTGTTGGATTTGGAGATAGACGTGTCAGAAGCGGAAAAGCACAGGGATGTCAACGTATCCTGGTACGCTTGGACTGCGGGCAATAGACTGATTGTGGATATGCACGCATCCTGGTACAACGTATGCCTACAAGACCCATCAGAGACCGACGACTACGATTACCTCACCGAGGCCGACACGCCGTCGAAATGCATGGATAGGAAGAAACGTTCCCTGGGCTTGGCTATGATAACAGCCACATTAGGTCTAGATTTGCACACTTTAGACCTAGTTGCCAAAGTGGAAGAGCAAACGAATCGAACGAAGACCAACTTGGTTGCAATTGCCAATGACATACCAGAAGTCAGCAGGGAACTTCGCGATATCATCACGGCAACGGAAAGCAGCTTGGTTGCAATTGCCAATGACACAGCAGAGGTCAGCAAGGGCCTTCGCGATATCATCGTGCACTACATCACTAGCCGCAAAGATACAGAGACCGCTGCAGTGTCCCACGTCGATCCAATCGACAGACCGCCACCCGACGCCCCGGCAAAACACACAGCGCGCACCATTGTGAGTTACAGCAGAACCGACGTTACCGTGGCTGGCGAGGTATACAGTTTACGTTACGCTGCGTCGTTGAAGTCTGCAGAGCACGAACCCAGACTTTCTCCTGCGATCACTCTAACAAGTGCCGGTGCTGTCATGAATGACATTGTGTCAGACGAAACACAGCTGCGGAAACTTGGCGGCAATCTCACTGCGTTCTATCTCCGTGATTTGAATAGATGTGGGCATAAAGGACAGAACTACAGGCAACGTGCGTGGGACAAAGGGACTGCTTATCGACATAAAATACAGAAGTCACGGGTCTTCCGGGCAGAAAGTCCTCATTGTAACAAGGCCGAGATGTCAGCTCGCTTAGATGTCCTCTGGATGTTACAACAAAAGAATGCGTAGTCTTCCCGGTAGCAGGATCGACATTGTCCTCTATAAGCAGCACTGGGTTCACAGAGCCCCATTCTCTACGCGACGGCAGTGATCCAATCTTAGCCTGTGGCTCTCGTGTCACGCAGTACTGAATCAGATCGCTGAACGTGACACCTTGTCCCACGTGCACCGTGAACCTGTAAGGGAACGCCGAGGGTCTGTCCGTCAAAGTCCCTGGGTGGTTATTGATCCTGTGTATCGTGCCTTTGTGTTCTACCTGCTGGACTGAATGCGCGGTGTGAGAGGGCGCGTGTGTTGTTAGACACGGTGGGCTGTGCGGCGTTGGCGTATTCCATCGGTCGGTTTGACTTCCCGTTCCACCACTGAGTCTGTGTTCACAAATGTGACGCAGTCGGATTTAAGCAACCCGGAATTGGGATCGGACTGCAGCTTGAACGTTAGCTCCGGTGAAACCTGAGTCGATTCAGCTGGTTCGTCTTCGCTACGGGTCACGTCTACCGAGTTGTCGTTCACGCAAGGGTAATTCCATCATGCGAACACGCTAGCGTGTCTAGCAACGGGAGGTTCTATAATCTGTATGCCAACTACCCGCTGCCCGTGCAGGGTGAACCGGACGAACTCGCTGGCTGCGAGCTACATGTGTGTGAGGAAAGAGACGTGTGCGCCATTGAGATTCGCGACAGGGATCAGCTGATGGTGTACGTCAGTCCGATGTACGAGAAATACTTTGACTTTATAACGGACCAGAACACCGCCGTTGACCTACGAGATCGAGTCGAGTCGCTTGGGGCTTGATGGTTGGTGGAACACGATCGCAACGAAACGTTGTTCACCTTGCATGTAAAAAACAACTGGTTCACAAGAATGTGCATCAGAGTCACGATGTTAATGTCCGCCATGTAGGCTAGACCACATGTACCGATGAAACAGTACTAACACTCATCGGACAACTAGTCATACACATCCTGTAACTCAGTGTATCCACGGTGGACATATATCTAGCTTCACACCATGACGGAGCAGCTTGACCAAAAAGGAGCTTTGAGGATTAAGAGGCGTGAACGTGACTCGTGTGTCTTTGCCACTTGGCGAGGTGCCGCCGTTGGGACTCCCTACTTCCGAAGCAGAAACCAATGCTTTTCTGCGATGGCTAAGCAGGGACCGGGGTATATTGCCCTGACACATGGCCCCAAAGGCGACCTAGCCACGTTCGAGTTGTTCACTAAAGGCAAGGGGTGCATCTGGAAATACACAGTCGGCCCAGACGAGAAATGCACAGAGTATGTCTTTTCTTCTGGCAGTGCGTCCACCGATCGGCTTGTGTTCCGGGATCCAGACGGGAAATGCGTGGTGTCGCGGTTCGAATTTTTGAGGAAGAGACATACGACTGAAAGTCCATAGTGGGTCAACACAAATTATTTTATTAAAACACATATATGTGGTGAAGATAGGCTCTGCAAAACATCAGGCTCCATCTCCCTCCTGACAATAGGTGGTTGTAATATTTATACTTATGATGACCAGTAACTCGCGTCACTAAAACAGAACAGTTCCTTTTTCAGTTCCTCCACTGCCTCCCAGATGCATCCTGTTATTACACTTTTCTAGACTTAGACAACACTTGCAATCAGTTTACCCAGAGAGGCTATGTGTCTGTGTCGTTAATCTAAGTGCATGACCCCCCTCTACGTCATCTGTTACCAGGCAAACTCCAGTGCAGCCTGCTGAATGCACACAGGCAATATGTAGTAAATTATACTGTAAACATATAGGCAACCTTTCAATAGCTGAACTTTGCTCCATTGATCGGCCAGACATCGCGCTGCCCGTAGCTTCAACCCATTAATTAACTTGACCGAGCTTCAACCCTTTAATTATGCAATATGTGTATAACATGATTACAGTTGCACCTGCAATGAAAGATTATTATGTGCTTATGCTAACACCTGAAATACAGACTTTAATATAACCTCACCAGTTTCAATAAATGTGTCAATCAAATCATGATAATCATGAATCATAAGTGATGCCACAGTAATAATACTGATTATGAATAGTAACATAGATTATGAATGTAAAATAATATTTCATCTCGACAGTGGAGTATGTCTTGTCTTCTGGCATCGAACCACCCGATCGCTTTGTGTTTCTGAACATGGAATTGCTCATGTGGTATTGCAGAAAGCAGGCGACCGAGCGCTCGGTTGATAAAGATCACTACGACATGATCAGAGGATTGGAAAAGGCCGACCGAGATGCCTTGTCTTGTATCTGCGATATGATGGGAGACTTACAAGTAACATCAGACCGCAAGGCTGCTTCCTACGACGGCGGACGACGTTTGGTGTTGCGCGTGAGACACACGGGGATCGTCCTGCTATTCGGAGTTAAAGCCCCCGCCACGTGCTCATGAACTAGAGGAAGGCGATCCTCATCCGCCACTGAGATGGCCCCCCGGAGAACGCGGGGTATCAAGGGCCGAGTGGACTGGCAGCGATGAGTACGAGTGGTTGGCGGCGTATCGCGACTGAGAAAAGTGCTGCGGTGAGATCACACCGCAGGGCTCCCCAATTTGGGGAGACACGGAAATCATTCTGAAGAAGACAGCAACTGTCAACCGTGCTCCAAATAAATGCCAAACAGAAACCGTCTAGTGTCTCGCTAGTGATTATGTGTCGATGACGTTTCTGTGCTGACACTGACCTGTAGACAATGAAATTTGCATGCTTTGTACTTTGTATCACATTTGATAATAAATGACCACCATGGAACGTGTGGAATGTTCCATCTTTATTTATTCTTGTGCCGTTCAAACCACACGCGTCTGGTAACTGACGCATGACTTGTACATTTTGTGACAGCTAGATGTCAGGTTATGCATGCTTGGGTGTTTGTCTACATTTGTCCACTTGCAAAAGTATAACCATATCATCAAGACGGTCCACATTGTACACACATCTCAACGGCTTTATTCAAGAGGTTACACGTAACGTATTATAGTACAGAGAAACATGTGACATTCTGCGTTCCGCCAGCAACAGAGGCTCCGCGATAATAATAACACAACTCTTGCTCCGTGTTATGACCACGACACGTATGCCACTGGACGACATCTACCAATACTTCCATCAGCGACACTAGGCGGTCGATCGGTTCGCCACGCTCATGTGCGAAACACATAGGACACTGCTTGGTGGTTTTGTCGAGACCCAACGTCCATTCCACTGTCCTAGGCCCATCGGCTGCCTTTGAGCTTATGCAGTCTGAGTCCGAGTGTTGTGTGGATGGGCGCCCATCAGCACCCAAAACCTGCGATTTGTCCGCCGTAAGTTGGTTGCATTCTCTGAAACACATTGTTGGTAAAAGAAAACAGCGTGAGGAAAAAGTTCAATCCCGCACTGCAGGTCAACATCAACATTAAAAACACAAGGCCCTCTGTGTATGATAGTAACAGAGGGACTTAGTGTAGTTTCCTTCTTGTGTAAAGCACCAGATGCCCTTGGTGCAATGTCCCACCCCAGCCTGCGAAGCTGACATGTATGAGCTCGGTGAAACACTCTGTGATTTGTTTCAGCAGTACAGACGGATTTGTGCAAGTCGCCCGTGTAAATTATATAGTCTCCGCGAAACCTGGCGATCAGACCTTCGTAGCCATCCGACATGCCGCTAGGGTACATGAACATGAGACCCGATGCACCCTTGTAGCGGAGAACCGCATCGCCACAGGACAGCGCTTCGACCAAGTCGTTGGCAGGTTTTACGTCTGTGAGATGCACCACCTTTGCTGCGAATAGCTTGTGTGCTATGTAGTAATCCGTTACGCCGGAACGGCTGCCCACTGACAATATCTCAGGTACGGTGGGGAACCTGATCCCGTTGGCCTCGGTGATCAAGCTAGACAGTCAACTGGCTCCGTGTTCGAAACACACCGGGGTGGTTCTCAGCAAAGCTGCTATGCTACTGCATATTCTCTTCCACCGATTAGCAGGATGCTTCTCATTGGGGTATTTGCAGCTGATCGCAATGCCGTCTCAAAGCAACACATGGTCATTGTGAGCGCATTGTGAAACCCAAACCGACCGGGTGTCATTCTTCTCCATAGTTGTGAGCTGGGTCTCGGAGCAAGTGCACCATAAGCCATCCTCGTGTTCCATACATACAGCCAGCATATTCCTAGGTCGGCCACTCTTGACGTCTAGGTCGGCCACTATTGCGGCTGTCTGTGAAACATGGTACACAAAACACACACAAACGTCAGTGTCTATGTACCGACCACATATGTACCAATTGATGTAAAGTACGCAGCATACACAAAATACATATACTATACACAATATTCAGTGGAAACAAACAGAACAGAGTGTACTGGACAAAACGTCTCTGTCAGCATTCTAGGTCGGCTGTTGCTCGTTCTCAGTCGGTCCGACTCACTACACCGAACCCTTTCACAAGGGTATAAAGCCCCAAGACTCCCGGTGTGTTCATTGATTGCAAGTGGGTTTGCTGGAAAACATGTGGCAGTCAAAAGCTTGCGTTCACGTGCTAGTCAGCCTGCTGGCACTTTGGCTGGAGTGTTGCAGCCAAAGTGCGATTGGCTACGCTGGCCAAGAACAACTAGCTGTATTTGGGAAACTGTCTTATTCACTCCCATTACCTGGCTATTTAGAAAGTCCTACTTCTGTCTTTCGAAAAAACGGTCAGATCGTCAGGCCAGCTAGCCACCATCTGTATGAAGTGACACACACTGGATTGGGGTACCAGGTCACCATTCGATTTCTTACTTGCAACGATGAAAGGCAATATGTGTTAGGTGGGGAGAGATTCACTGTCATCGGCAAGCCAATCGATCGAGGTCTATATTATTACACGTCAATGGCATGCTGTGGAACGGGAAGGACGGGATGTAGCGTAACAGAAAGTACGGCAGTTATCACTCCGCTAGATGGAGTCGGCGCAATTTACATGTTTCACGTCGAGACTCCCGATATCTGGCGTGTAATAGAGATATGGAACCACACTATGAGCTCAACACAAAGGCTGACCGGTGGCTGTTTTATAACCCCAAACGGTACGACGTTTGTGGGGCGCGGCAATGTAAACTACAAGTATTTCATGTACACACGACGAAGTGATGAAGCGGATCAGTCCTGTTCACAAGTCAGTCGGTCTCTCGACGCTAATCCAGACGCTGATCCAATCGATGATCCTTCCACTGCCCTGCGATGTGTGATACGCGTAGCATTTTGGCCCACCGGAAACAAATTCCACTATGTGATCCTCCACACCCCCCTGCCCGGAAGCTAATTCACTGGTGAGATCCCCCAGAAAAGGACCTAGAGGAGGCATCTAGTCGACAGGGAGTGCTGTGAAAATGACGCTGTCTGTATCACAATACAGCACACGCTGCTGCAAGTTTTCTAACAACCCATACAGCATGAGTCTGCCATGTGCGGTGGTCATGGCCCTGACAAAGACATTAACGTCTTTCACACGGGAAGCTCTACCATCGGCGTGGCGCCACTGCACCATGGCAACGTCGTCAGAGATGAAACAAAACTGCCGCACGTCATACTGGTCGCTGAACATTAGCTGGCTAAACCTGGACGGGTCTGTGATGAGCTCAGATGACGCCATGTTTGACCTCATACTGAAACGACCCCATAATGAGTTTAGCAACAGCTTGTTGCAGTTTCGAACAGCTTTATTTATGCCTATTTTGGCCGGATCTAGCATTATTCCCTCCTTTTCATGATACTTGTCTATGTATTCTTGCTGTTTGTTAGGGGTTTTCACATGTTCTGGATACCCCGAGGACTCCTGTTTAAGTTTTAGAAAGGCTTTCACATAGTCTTTAAACAATGTGTCAGTCTTGTTGGGGAAATGCCACACCTCATCAATAGAAACAAGCTTGTATCCTAGCTCAACGGCTTTTTCAAGATCAAATGAGACCCATGTACCTTTCAACACCCGTTCACTGTCACTGTGCCCGCAGGCAGTGAGCTGATTCTGGGCTTCAGCGCACATACTGCAGAGTGGAAACATCAGTTTACCATGGCACCTGTAGGGAAGTACGGCGTGAAAAAGCCCTCTTGGTGGCAGTACTGTGCATTTAACAAAGCCGAAATAATTTTCTAGCCTGTCAAAGTTACTGTAAATGATTTGTGGGTGTCCTACAGGATAATCTTTTTTAGATTGCACTGTGGGATAGAGGCTGGTGAAGTCGTAGTAAAATATTTTTTCATCACACGCAGCCTTGTGGTACAGTTTTAGAGCATTTGTGCGACCGCCAAAAAGGGTGTCTCGGGGATTTAGGCGTTCTGGCCTTCTGTATGTGTGCATGAAAGCCGCAACTGCAGGGTCTGTCTGCTTCAGTGCAGCCCATTCACACTCCCACATCACAACAACGGTCAAATGGTATTGCGATCTCAGTGCATACACTTTGTCACAAAACATACGGTGCAACAGTCCATAGGATGCTTTGCTGACAGGATTAACTTCACTCTCGGGGTAGCATTTAATACATCCGTGGTGAAAACATCCTGCAAATTCGTAAGCCGTGTTAGTTGTGGGGTCAAAGCCGTCCACAAAATACGGTCCAACCCTATGCTCACCTCCTCTGAGAGCGTGTTTTATCACTGTGTTGTTTGTGTGGGACACGTATTGAAGCCATTCAATAGAGACGTTTGAAAACGTCTTATTCTGCTCAACGTATGCACCATCATACGTGAGCGCAAGCGTGTCTCTAGGCAGAAACAGTGTTTTATACACACCCATACTGAATGCAGCCAGGGTGGTGTGCATGAATGGATCGACTTGTGTACAATCCAGCAGTGTGTCACGATAAATGATGCATGCTTTACGCAGGACTTCGACATCGTTAACACAGTAGCGCCTGAGTTCGGTCTGAAAATCAAAGGGTTTCTGTGAGGCGGTCTGATACCATTCCATGAAGCGCACCTTATCACTTTCAGACATGCGCTCATAGCCGTAGAAGGATGGGTTTGGGTATGGACCAACATAATACTCATTATCCCTAGTGTTGAATCTGTGTGGGAAATGACCCTTCTGCAGGTCTTGAAAACCTAAAGCACAGGGTATTTTGGCAAGACCCATGGGCAAAAAGCTGAACGAATCAATCCACCGCTGGTCATAGTCCCTGTCATGCATCAGAATCACACAGCTCCCTCTCATTGTGACGGTAGGTGTTATACATTGCTTGACAAAGTACTCCAAAAGTATGTAGTTATCAAAGCCCGATGCATTATGTGCTATGAAGGTGTACCCCCAAAACCTCGGACGTCTGTAATGCCGCACAAACGCCTCCACACATTTTAATGTATTAAATGTGAACTTGTTGCCCTTCAGATCAGAGGCACACACAAAGTTGGCCTCATGTTTGCCGTTGTGATACCGTCTCTCAAAATCATATAAAATATATTTATCACAAGGTTTCTGTTGTTCAACAGGCTGTATGAAACACTGATGCTCAGAGTCCCCTGCTAATTTAGGCTCGCGGCAGTGCACGCATTTAGGCTGGACACATTTGTGTGGTGATTTTTTTGATTCTTTATATATGATACCACAACTTGTGCAATGCTTCATATTGTCACACGGGACCATGTTGTGTTTTATTTCTGGTAATTTGTGTTGTTGTTAACAGTGTTGTGATTTGCAGACGCGGTTACAGTCACTGCATTTCACTGTGGGTCCGCTGTGGTGGTGACAGAGTGTGAAACATACGTTGCATCTATGTTTACAGCTGTGATAGAGCGGTGATTCATATGTATTGTAACAAAAATTACACAATAGCTTGCCCCGAGAAATGCTGTTGGCTTTTCAATCAGGTGATAGTGTTCATTGTGTAGGTACAGCATTACAGTGTTTGGATTTGGCTCATCACGTGTGAAGAAACTAAGCAGACGTTTATGCCCTGCTGCGTGATAATAGATTACTATATTAATGTTTAGGTGCTTCTCAAATTTGCAGACATCAGAGAATGATACTGTCTGTGTGTCGCATAGACCTACTTGAGCATGTAACTGTTTAGCAGTAGCCTGTTTTTCATGTTCGGATGCTGTTGGGTTTAATGAATGTGCTATGCACAGGGAGAAACACAAATTGTTGTGCGTATTGTTTGGTGTGTACAAATGTTTACCCTTCTTTGAGAGAATCTCATCATAAGGAATGTTTGCCAGTGGCTGTATTAACCTCACACCAGATAACAATCAGCTGCACCCTTTCCCTATCCACTCACACTAACTTGCATTAACATCTGTTTAACTTACCAGTACCAAATCACATCTTAAAGTGTGATTTCATAGCAGAATTAACACCGTCACTCTCCGTCAGTGATTTAATTGGAATGTTTACGTTTTGTTTCTGTTTTGTTTTTTTTCTTCTTGTTTTTTTTTTTCCTCTCTTTTCCCCCTCTTGGTTTTATGCTGCTCACCCCTGTCCTTGGTTTCTTTCTTTATTCCTTTCACTGCCTCGATCACCTGCTTCGACACTCATCCACAAACATCCTTTATTTCGACACATACGCACCATGCGCTCAACGGCAGCACATTTACATCAGTCAGACAGCGCACACAGTCATATAAGATACACACACACTTAAGCCAAGCCTACTCATATTAGTAACTATGCATACACAAAGTCAGACTCAGGGAGCATCTCGCCACACATTTTTTCTCTCTCTCCTTCTCTTTATTTATGAACAAGTGACGTATTCTCTCCACCTGTCTAAGCGACGCACACAGCATACATCCCTAGTTATACACAAACATCTATGGGTACACTGAGGTTCATTACATGGAATATAAATGGAGCTGGCTCCAGAGAAAAGAGGTTAAAAATATTTAACCAACTCAAAAAACTACAGGCGGATATTGTCCTATTACAAGAGACCCACAGACCTCTTAGAGGTTCGAATGAACTTAAAACACCTGAGTTTCCCAATGTGTTCTCAGCTTGTTATAATTCTAGACAAAGGGGGGAGCAGCAATTTTAATACATAAAAATATTAATTTCACAGTACTCGATACAGTTATAGATCCAGAGGGTAGATTCTTAATCATTAAACTATCTATACGTGATAAAAAGCTATGTATTGCAAGTGTATATGGTCCAAATGTTGATGATTCCTCATTCTTTCACGGTTTTTTCAGTGCACTCTCTGAACACTTAGATGGCACACTTGTTCTTGGAGGCGACCTCAACCTTGGACTAAATGAAGACATGGATAGGCTCAATACAGCGGGAACTCAGCGTAATTGGCAGTCCACAAATATAATCAAACAGTATATGAGCGACTTTGGTCTTTGCGATGCATGGCGCTCCCTTCACCCCACCAGTAAGGAATATACTTTTTTCTCACATGTCCATCACTCCTACTCTCGTCTGGATTATTTTTTGGTCAGCAGCTCACTGCTGAACGACATTTCAGACACTGAGATTCATCCTATAGCTGTCAGCGATCATGCTCCTGTATCTTTAACACTAATGCACAAGAATAATACTACGCCAAGAAAAAACTGGAGATTTAATATATCACTACTTAAAGATGAAGACTTTATTAAATATTTTAAAAAAGAGTGGACTTCATATTTGGACTATAATGACACTCCCGAAACATCAGCTTCTGTTCTATGGGAAGCAGGGAAAGCTGTGATGAGAGGTAAAATAATTTCTTTCTCATCACATAAAAAGAAAAAAGAAAACAAAAATATTCAGGAATTAGAAAAAAACATCAAATCACTAGAAGAAGCCTACGCGTCCCACCAAGATCAGGAAACATTGAACAAAATACGCAAAACAAAACTAGAATTAAATGAGATAATTGATAAAAAAAACAAAATTCTTAGTACAAAGACTACGCCTACAAAATTATGAACATGGTAATAAATCCGGTCAATTTCTAGCAAACCAGCTAAAAATAAATAAAGAAAAAACAACTATATGTGCTGTTCAAGATTCATCTGGGAACACATTATATGAACCGATACAAATAAACAACATTTTCAGGGATTTCTATAAAACGTTGTATTCACCACAAATAAACCCATCTAAAAAAGAAATTGATCAGTTTTTGGACAACATAACTCTTCCAAAATTATTGGACACTCAAGCAATGGCACTGGATTCACCACTGACACCAGGTGAACTCCAGGAAGCCCTGATAAGTATGCACAATAATAAGGCTCCAGGTCCAGATGGCTTTCCTGCAGAATTCTACAAAGAATTCTGGTCGATTCTAGCACCAGTTTTCTACAGAACGTTGTTGGAAATTAAAGAAAAGGGCAGACTTCCATCAAATATGAATTCTGCAAACATTAATCTCCTGCTAAAACCAGGCAAAGACCCTGTATATCCCTCAAGCTATCGTCCAATATCCCTTATAAATGTAGACCTTAAAATAATCTGCAAAGCTCTCTCAAAGAGACTGGAGAAAATAACCCCCCTCTTAATTCATCCTGACCAAACTGGTTTCATAAAAGGTAGGCACTCATCAACAAATACACGTAGATTACTTAATTTGATAGACTACTCATACAGTAAAAACCTAGAAACTACAATATTCTCTTTAGACGCAGAAAAAGCATTCGACAGAGTTAACTGGAAATTTCTATTTGCAACTTTACACAAATTTGGTTTTGGATCCTCTTTCATAAACTGGTTAAAAATATTATATAATTCCCCAACAGCTTGTGTTAGAACAAATGACCAGACATCCTCCAGCTTCTGTCTCTTGAGGGGCACCAGGCAGGGATGCCCACTCTCCCCTTCACTGTTTGCAATTTTTATTGAACCACTAGCAGCAGCAATTAGACAGAATTCAGTAATTAAGGGCATAAAATGCAAGAACGTGGAACATAAAATCAGCCTTTATGCGGATGATGTGTTACTCTTTCTCCAAAATTCACAAACCAATATCTCTGGGGTGATTGAATTGATAAACTCTTTTGCAAGAATATCAGATTACTCAATTAACTGGTCAAAATCTACAGTCCTACCGATTAATTGCTCCTTCCATAATTCCTCTTCTACACCACTGCAATTGGGAAATATAAAATATTTAGGTATTAATGTTTCTCCCAAGCTTGCAGATCTAACTAAATTAAACCATATCCCACTTTTAAAGAAGGTAGAAGATGATCTGGCTAGATGGAAATGTCTACCCATATCACTCATGGGAAGGGTTGCCGCTATAAAAATGATGGTCTTACCAAAAATAAATTATTTATTCTCAATGATCCCAACTAAACCGCCACAAGATTGGTTCAGATCTCTAGATTCATGTATGTCCAAATTCCTTTGGAAAAATAAACCCCCACGTATAAGCTTAAAAACACTACAAAAGACCAAGGATAAAGGAGGACTAGAACTGCCTAACTTTATCTCAGGATGGCTAAAACACACCCTCTTAGATGAACCTTGGCTAGATGTAGAACAAGCACTCTGCAATAATCTAGAGATCTCAGACCTACCATTTATCAGCTCAAACATCCAACGACATGAATGCTTTAAAAGCATCAACATCAGCTCTTCTCTGACAGCATGGTGGGAGTTTCTAAAATTGATGGCGTCTTCATTAATCCCATGCAAACGTACACCTATCTGGAACAACCCTGACATATTACAAAACAATAATATGATAAACTTTTCAGATTGGAGTGATAAAGGAATCAAATATTTAGAACATATACTAGAAGGAACAGAATTTATTTCATTTGACGGACTAGTTACACAATATGGGATCAACAAGAAAAGATTTTTAGAATATCAACAAATTAAATCCATAGTAAAAAAGAAATTTAAACCGGGTCAAGTTGAACTACAAACACCACCAAGTGTGGTTCAATTTCTTACTCTTAAACCCCCCAAATTACTATCCAAAATATACAGAATGCTTTCTAAAACAGATGAATCAATATCACTTCCTATTGCAAAATGGGCAGCTTAGATAATGTCACTTCAGAAAAGAATATAGCCCATATGGTTTTCACTGCCCTATGCATAGCCAAGAAAACAGTCCTCATGAACTGGAAAAATAAAAATAATCTTAATTCTAACCAATATAGAAATTATCTATTAGATTACATTAGTCTTGATACAGCCTCTGCCACCACATCAGATCAATTGCTCTGGGCTCCTTTGATCAGCTCCATCACCTAGTGGGGGTGGGGGGTCATAGTTTGGTCCCGCCTTCACTGTTGTGATTGGTGTGGGGGTAGGGACAGGCTTAGGGCGTCGGGGGGTTCCCCGGAGGCATCTTCCTTGGGGGGCTCAACCCGGGGTAGCGGTCATGTCCGGTTAGGGGCTCTGTTGGCTCTCAGGTGACTGTTTCCTCGCGGCTGCGTGCAGCGGGGCTAGGGGAGGGTCTGTGCTGACAGACGTGGGTTACTGACCTGGTAGCCTGGCTGCCCCTGGGTGGGTCCGGGATGGGCGTGAGGTTCTGGGGGCGCTCCGTCTCTGGGCTGGGACCCGGACCGGGCCTCGGGGGCTTGGGTCCTGGTTGGTGTGTTGCCGGGGTTGTGGGCGGTTGGGTGCATGGGGGCCCAGCCCTGGAGCAGGGTGCCGCCGGTGCGTCGAGCCACCTGGGGGGCTCTTCAACTGGTGGGGGAGATTGTCACATCTTGCAGGAGCTTTCCTCTCCTCAGGAGCTCCCTCTGCAGGAGGGGGAGATACAGGAGAGGTGGAGGAAGATCTCAGCCTGGGTGTTTATTGTCTTATGTAGTCTGGAAGATGAGTGGATGGTGGGGTGGGTGCAGTTTTCTCTGTGGTGGGGTTGGGTGGACTGTCCCGGGCTCTGTGGGGCCGGGCGGCGCTGCTGCACTGGGCCCGGTCTGGATGGGCCTGGTCCCCCTTTCCCTGGTGGGTCGCGGAGAATGGGGGTGCCTACTGGGGTCAGCGGGGGAGCTGGCCCCAGGGAGGGGTCACTTGCCCCTCCCTTCCTTCCCTCCCCATCTCCAGCTGCCTCCTTCTTCCCGCTCCACCACAACCACCCACACATGCAGGGCCTTGGAGTAGGGGTATGTCACCAGGGTGCAGAGGAGGCTACCCCCCTCTGTCCCTTTCTGGCTGCCTCTGCCTCAATTTTATCCCACAACTTAGACATTCACATTACTCACACTCTCATTACACATACATATAGGATCTTGGGGGTGGGCGCGATACACGGAGTCCAAAGTACCATCAGGGTGTACACCCCACCCCTGGCATCGTTGCCCACCTCTCAATTTTAAATACACGTAGACATTGAGGGCTAGCAGGAGGGACCATGCGCTTACCTGCTGCTCTCTGGCAGGTAGCTCCAAGCCCTCCTGGGTTTTAAATGCACCTTAGAACACACATGCATCAACACTACAATGAGCGGGTGGAGGGAGGTTTGGAGTCTTCTCTCACCCCCATTCTCTGCGACCTGCTGGAGCAGGGGGGCTAGGACTAGGAGGAGGAGTTGGCCGTCCGACTGCGGTCTGGAGTGTGGAGCCTTCCTGCTGCTGCGGAGTCGGGGCGGTCTGCCTCCCCCCACCACAGGGAAAAGGGAAACACCACCTGGGTCTGGGTGCAGTTCCCCCCTCCAGGGGCGGGGGCACCTAGACCCGGTTTGTAGAGTACGCTTGGGGAGTGTGATCATGTGTACAACGTCTCTTTATGTCTGTCTCCACGTTGGTTGAGTGTGGAGTAAGTGCATATGAGAGCATGAGGGTGGGAATGGATGTTTGTATCTGTGTGTGCCTGTATGTCTGTGTCTATATGTCAGGTTGGGTGTCAGGCGCCACCTCTCTGGGGACATCTCAGGCCCTCCAAGGTTTGGAGGCCTATCTCCCCCTACCACCACTTCCCCTGCCAGTGGCGGACCCCCTCAGACATCGGTGCGTTGGTGGTTCTTTGTGTCCGGGGATGGGCGTCCGGGTACACACCGGCTCACTCCTTGGCGGCTGCTTATCGGGGCCTGGAGCCTGGGGCTCACTCGGGCCACTTCGGAGGTGGGGTGCCCCCGGCCTCTCGGCCTGGGGCTCGGTCACTCAGGCACAGCTGGCTGCCGGCGGAGCTCACGGGCGCGTCACTGCAACTCCCCCTGGCTTCTGCTCCGCGGCTGCTGAGTGAGCCCTCATCTGGGACTCTCCTCAGCTCTTTCCGGGACAGTGGCGCAGCTGCCCCTCTGTTGGTCTTCCTTGGTCTCTTGTGTTCTGGGGGCCTCTAGATGTCTGGAGTTTTGATCTCCTCCACACCTGCTTCATGCCCTGGAGGACGGGGCTGTGGCCCCCCCACACCCTCTAGCAGATTATTACATGAAGGAACCTTTTAAAAAACAAAAAACAAGCGCGTCCATGCTCACAGGTGTACACACGGGTGATCACACCCACAAACTACACCCTTTTTGGCTCCTACCTCAAAGCACACTGTGTTCTGTTGATCTTATGTGCTGCACAATAATGTTTAACATTTAGTATTTACTGTCATATTCCCATATATCATTGTGATGTTGTTTATTCTATTACTCTTGTTCTCTTCTGCTTGCTTTCTTTTTTCTTTCTCAGCAGGTGATCCAGGTGATTGATATATGCATTTTTTTTTCTCTGCCCGTTCTGTTGGTTTTTGTCTTTTGCCCTTCTCCCCCGTCCCTCTTCTCAGCTGTTTCTCTTTCCCTCTTTCTTTCTCCCCTTCTTTCCCCCAGTCAAGTCTGTCCCGTATTCAGTAAGTGAAAATAAAATAAACAATAAAAGGTGAATCAAATGGACCATTACGGCAAGGCTGGGATGGTCAGTTTGGTAAAGTAAATCCGTTGGGCATCTTTCTTTGCCTTTAGACAACAATTCTGATATATATATATATATATATATATATATATATATATATATATATATATATATAGATATATATATATATATATATACATGGTGTATCATTTCAAAAACGGTATGTGTTTGGCTCTTTTGATTTATTTATGCCTATACTCACACAATGTTCTGTGTTATTCCAGATGGCCCCGGTTCTTGACACGCTGCGTACTCTGTCTCAGGCCTGGTGTATTAGAACATTTGTAAATATTTAAAACCTTTTTTCCTTTAAATTGAGTGTCATGTACACATACCTAGCGTATGGCGTGGTCTTATTGCATCCGTTTCTATAGGTTTTTCTGGACAACTTATTGACCCTGCGCCCAGGGGATAAGACCCATTAATACAAGGTTTAAACAAACACGCATATATTTAAAACATGTGTAACACCGTATTTACCTTGTGTTTTTTAGAGGTGTAGTTTGCCCAATATATCTTTGTGATCCTGTAGAAACAAAGAGAAATATACATTTAAATGTTACTATGTGTGAAACAGGTAAGATTGCTTCTAAAACAACGAGGCACAGACTGTTTTGTGTGAACTGATGACTGCTTTTTAAAAAAAGAAGAAACACAGACCTTCTGTAAGTGAAACGTGTGGTGTCCCTTTGTGCCGATCTCCTAAAAAATCAGGCTTTTGTTTAGAAAAAGAAAACAGTTTGAATATTTTATGATATACCTGGGGTATACATTTAAGAATCCATTGATAGCATTGTTTTACTTACCATATATGTTTTCCATGCTAAAAAGAACTCTGTTAGGTTTGCTGACCGCGTTGATGAACGCTGTCTTATGCTCTTGAGGTCCGTTGTGATACCGTGTGGAAGAATACCAGGTGTCTGATTAGGGTGTTTTTATATAGGTGGGACTACTTTCAGTTGTCCTCTGAGATGTAGAGATATAAGAGTGTGATGTAAGGAAGAAAGGTGGAAAGCCTTTGGAGACTCTGTTGGACATGGTTTCTGCTGGCCTCTGACATGATAAGACTAGTTGCATTAAAGCCATTAACTGTTTGTGAATATACACCTTTGGGCTGGGATGCTCTTGATAAGGAGCATCTTTTGTTTGCTTCATACCTTTTTACAGACTTTTGGGAGCCTAACTGTTACATAGTGTGGGAATATGACTGTTGCAGCGTGTGGGAATTAACTGTTTGTGAGAAAACCCCTTTGGGCTGGGATGCTCTTGATAAGGAGCCTCTTTTGTTTGCTTCATGACTTCTTTTGCAGACTTTTGGGAGCCTAACTATTACAGACTAGTAGATAATTATAAAGCTAGTTGCATTAAAGCCACATTGAGGTTGATACAGCTCTAGTGTGAATATGTACTTTTAGAAGTATCACAGTTTATTTCTAAAGGGATACATGTTGTTTGTGGTGCTCTATTTAAAAAAACTACTAGCCTGTGAAACTATTAGAAAAGTGAAATCTTCCTAAACTAGCTAAATTAAATGCTGTGTGGTAATACACGCTTTTTAGAAGTATCACTGTTTATTTCTAAAGGGATACCTGTTATTTGCTCCTAAATAGCACTGGAGAAAATGCAAAAGGCTCCTAACTAGTTAAAATACCCCTAAAGTAGTTAAATTAAATCACCTATGTCTAAATAACAGAACTCTGAGACCTATACAATCCTTTAAAAAGAGTTTAATTAAAAACACATAATGGTTTCATTAAATAATACTCTATTAAACACATGTGAACTCATATGACCCCTGGACACACACGCACATGCTAAAAGTCCGTTCTCGCGCACGTGCACACGCACATGGACGCGGCGGGGGTTAGGGAGGGGGGAAAATGCCCTCGGGGTGGGGGGGGGGGGGGGGCAAAAAAAGGTACAGGTATATTACTACTGATAACCAATATGGCTTTAGAGTGAAAAGGTCCACTTCGATGGCAGTGATGGAACTTGTTGAAGGGATATCTAATGCTATAGATAATAAGGAATATACTGTTGGTGTTTTTATAGACTTAAAAAAGGCGTTTGATACAATTGATCATTCTGTATTAATGAATAAACTAGAGAGATATGGCATAAGAGGGATAGCATACAAGTGGATGAAAAGTTACCTGGATGAAAGATATCAATATGTCGAATTCAATAATGTAAAATCTAAGCAGTTGAAGGTAACTTGTGGTGTTCCTCAGGGCTCTGTGCTGGGCCCTAAATTATTTATATTATATATAAATGACATATGTAGCATTTCCAAACTGTTAAAATGTGTATTGTTTGCTGATGATACCACTCTGTACTGCTCAGGTAAAAACCTAGAACAGCTTCTGACTACAGCGGAAAAGGAGTTAAATATATTAAAAAACTGGTTTGATGTAAATAAGTTATCATTAAATATAAAGAAAAAAAAATTGATTATTTTTGGCACTAGTCAAATGAAAATTGTATCTAAAATAAGGGTTAATGGAATTGAAATTGAAAGAGTGTACGAAAATAAATTTCTTGGAGTGATAATTGATGATAAGCTGAGTTGGAAGTCTCATATAAACCATGTGAAAACAAAAATGTCAAAAACCATTGCTATTCTCTATAAAACAAAGCATGTCCTAAACAAAAAATCATTATACACACTTTATTGTACTCTGTTGCTTCCATATATGACTTACTGTCTGGAGATATGGGGTAATGCATATAAAACAAACACTCTTCCTATTTTCAAGTTACAAAAAAGAGCTATAAGAATTATAAACCAATCAAACTAAATAGAACCAACTAACATTTTGTTTATTAATCTGAATACCCTGAAATTTTATGATTTAGTTGAATATAAAATGGCACAGATAATGTATAAAGCACAAAATAACTTGCTTTGCCCCAGTACTCAGAAGCTGTTCAAAGTCAGAGAGAGTCAATATGACTTAAGGGGAACAGATTTCTTTAAAAAAAACAAGATGAGGACAAATATAAAGCAGAGATGTGTTTCTGTTAGAGGAGTTAACCTGTGGAATAGTTATGACAGTGATTTAAAAAGGTGTAGTTCATTTTCCTTGTTTAAAAATATGTTTAAAAATAGAGTATTAGAAAAATATATAAATCAAGAATGAAAAGAGCAAAAAAAAAAAAAAACCAATAAAAAAAAACCTCTTGATTCTTTTGCTTTGATGTAGTTACTTATCTAAGGTGGAAAGTTTTTTTTTCTTGTTTGTTTGTTTGTTTGTTTGGTTTTTGCTTTGTTTTATTATTTGCTTCGAGCCCTGTGTACAGGAGCTGCATACAAAAAGATATTTTGTGAAAAGGGTTGGCGTAAAAAGCAAATGCTTCAGCCAATACCTTTTGATTAGCCTTGTCTCATGCTTTCTTGCTTTGTGGTAGATCTTTGTTCTGTTTTCACTGAGATACTTGAATGCTAATCAATAAAAAAAAAAAAAATCAAATCAATTCCTCTCCGTGTTGCTGTTCGAGCACACCACCCCCCTGCTGCACAAGCAAGGAGCACTCCCGGAGTAACGTGTCGGCGGAGTCATGGAAAGGAATTGGCGTTACTTTTACCCGGCAGTTTATTGCTATGCTGTTCAAGTACGTGTTCACACTGTTGATAGTACCTTGCGTTCTTAAATAAACAAAACCACTGAGCGTTTGGCCAACCGTAGATCTGATCACCATGGAATATGAAGCAAATGCCTTGTCCCTGAGGCGTTCCAACAAGTCCTTTGTGACGCTCTCTGAGTATATAGGTGCGGTGAATCTAAAACGGGTAAGGTATCTCATCGTTGCACAGTAATGTAACCCTCATTCCCTCCCTATATATGATCGACAAACACAAGGCAAAACAGCACGTTAGTGCCTTCCGTCCCACAGGTCGGCGATATGATGTGCGCTGGGTTGGAGCCTGCCGTCCCACAGGTCGGCGACACAATGTGCGCCGGGTTGGGGCTTGCCGTCCCGCAGGTCGGGGATATAAAATGTGTGCCGGTTTGGGGCTTGCCGTGCCACAGGTCGGTTACTCTAGAGCCATACATGATATATTACGAAGCTGTGCTAAACATGGACAAGGTCTAATCCAAACTGCCTTTCCTTGTCTGTTATTTTGTATCATATTTCTAAATACACAAAATGTATTAATTATTCGTATGTAACAGTTAAAACAGCGCATCACATACAGTCTCCACAGAACCTAACTACTTTGTGCTTCGGTGTACCAAAAGAACTTGTGATTCGAACAAACTATCGAAGTGACCATGTTTTCCAATGCCGCAAGCGCGCAAACGTGCAGCCCGAGGATGACATGACCAGGGGGCTATTGCCACCTATAAAAACCTGGCGAACCGCGACGTTAGGCAGAGCGGATTGGGATGTGGGAAACACCTTTACCATTAGTTACGATGTCATACAAGGTCTCCCTTGTATGACATGAGTACGCATCAAACCGTGAATTCTGGCCATAAGGTTCTACTCACGGTTGACAGCGCTGGTGAGCATCCCGCTCAGGGTCTTTCTGGATTTACTGCACATGCATCTCACGCATAATGAAGACAAATATCTGTACTTGTACACCGATGCATTTCCTAGTACGGAAGACCCCGATGTTGTTGTACAGGACATGCCTGCTAAATATTCAGATGTAGGTTGTTACCACACGGTGTCAATAAATGGCCCGCCTGAGAACGAGGACAAGGATGAGGACGAAGACAACCCCAACGGCAACATCGCCGAATGCATACGCATGCCTCAGGATGGAGAGGGAAATGACAACAACTGGCCTAAGATCCCAGAAGTGTCAAAGGAACACTTAATATACACCGGTATTCCAGGCGTATGTTGTACGATAGTCAGACAGCCTAGAGGCCCACTCTTTCTTACCACCGGTCGCTGGCACATTCAAAATGAGGATGGAGAGAAAACAACCATGATGGCCATGGACTGTGATGAGACGGAGTATGTGTTTCCTATATGTCACACTGAACACCTACCGGGCCTGGTGGCTGTTATTCACCAGTTGTTGAAAGGAGATTACCAGAAACTGGGCTTGTTAATCGCGTGCAACGTGCCGAGCAACATGATGCTAATACCCAGGCCCATGAAAGCGATGGATTATCGGTATACCCTCGCCGTTATAGACCAGCACTGGCCCCCGCTCTCCAACCCAAAGGATATGTGGCACACCTCATATGAGAATACAGTTGTGTCCGTCGAACCACAGTACGGTATATGCCGAAAAGCAATGATCAAGTGTCCCCACAGCAAGAGACACTGTCCCGCCAAAAAGAAGGCTCTCAGACATATGCTATCATGAAATGTGACACTGTGTGTATTGTTAAGGGTTCAATATTGAGGAAGGATACAAGAGGTGATCGAAGAATAACCACACTAATCGGCCGGGTGAAGTCAAACGATGATTTTAATGAATACACGCGTGGGAAGAATAATCTGTACGCAGACAAGAATTAATCTTCGACTTAATCAAAGCAAAGAAAGTTTTATTTGATGTAACGGGTTTCCAAAAAAAGTTTTATTTCAGGTATATAAACCAATACATTTGATTCAAGTAAAACAAATAATTACATTGATTACATTGATTGAGTTTTTTTCATGTTTAGTTTTAGTTCATCCAGTTTAGGTTATTGTTTAGTTTCACCAATGCCCTTTTGTTTGTACCCTTTTTGCTAGCCTCAATAAACGGCTTGTTTTTTGTTAAATCCACGCCACGTTCAGTTTTTGGAGTCTGCGTTTTGGGTCCTTATGTCAACACATACAGTCTGTCCTCGCCGGACTGTGACAACTACAGTGAGTTCACTGAATGTTTGAAATGTACCAAGAAGTCATCTAACAAGTTTCACAAGGAAATAAGTCAGATTTATCTGTGCACTGCATTCAATTTCTGTCTGGTGCTATGAGGAAACTTAGCCTGTTATTTAGCAGATTACACTACTGGATGTGTCACATGGGTTTAAGCATGAAGCAAGGGTTGAAAACACTGTGACATCAAACAGGGACAAAAATGTCTTCAAGGATATCCTCATTCTTCTCTGACATCTTTTAGCCACCATATATTGTCTTGTCATACCAAAGATAAAGAGAAGTTATTTGGGAGTGGGGTTAAGAAGAGTTGCTTTTTATTTCCTTCTTTGGTAACTGTCTCTCTCTGTTCTTGTGTGTCTTCTCTGGGCACTCAGGTGTCCTCTCAGTCTTTATTGGCCATAGGCACTGTTCTGAAGGCAGGACTATAATGCAGTTTTTAGCCTTGCCACTAGATGGTGCGGCCGTTTTGTGAGTACTGTTCTCTTGGGATGGAAAATGCTGTTCATGGAGGCAGTGTGAATCAGTTATGCTTGGGGGAAGTTTATGTGGGTTTCTTTGAGAGTGTCCGTCCATAAGACTGGTGAGTTACAGGGTATTTATTGTTTAAGAAGGATAGCCTTTCCATTTTATCGCCCTGGACGTTGTCTGTTGATACATTTTCTCTATAAGCTAAGTTATTGCTAAGCTAAGCTGAGCTAAGCTAACTCTGGCTAGGCCAAACTGAGTTCGGTTTTGAGTTGGTGATTTATCATGTGTATTTGCCTTCTTTATTTAGCACCATAGGTGAGTGGGGTACAAGAGTTAAGTAATAGAAAGATGTTTATTTTCTTTGTTACTGAATATGGTTCAGACTATAAGTAAAGTCCTCCAACCACACACAACCATATTTTGCTCCATTGCGGTTTATTTCAAACCTCAAACATTTAGTAAACAATTAAGCAAATACAAGTATCTGCAATAAGTTACAGATAGTAATAAAATGAGTTTCTAACTTTTTTACGCTACGTCCACACCTAAATGGGTATTTTTGAAAACGCAGCTGTTTCTATGCGTTTAGGTCTTTCGTCCACACGTAAACGGCGTTTCGAATCACCGAAAACTGAGATTTTTTTTTTAAAACTCCTTTTTTGCATTTACGTGTGGATGAACAATACAGAGTTTGTCACGCAACGTCAAAGGTATGTGCCTTTTTTCACGTCACTCTGTGCGCCGCGTTAATGTTTACATGAGATGAATTGCAGAATGGCAGATAGAGACAAAATACTGTTAATCTGACTATCTTCAGGTTTTACACGCTTACATATACACACGCAGTTACTGTCCCTCTATTTAGAAAGGCAGAGGCGTCAGGGTGTAATTATTTTACATGTAGTTGTTTTTTTCCTGTGTTTACATTGCTATTGCAAAATGGGTTTAAAAACATAAAAAACTGTGGGATACTGTTTGTCCGTGATTTAGTCAGGGGGAACCAATCGTGGCAGGATCAGTCTGATATGATTTGTATCCCACTGTAACTTTACTGTATAAAGAGCTAACATCTCCAAAAAGTCAGGAGTAGTTAGTTATTATAAGAAGTGTTTGTGAACTAAAAATCAAGAATGTGGGATACTGTTTGTACGTGATTTGAAGAGGCCAGCGCGTGCTGCCGATGCAGGGAAAACCAATTCTGCAGGGGAGCCCTACCTCGGCACTTGTGCAGGTGAAACCAAAGGGAAGATATGCTTCACCATATTTTCTAGTCTTTGGCTTAGAATGAAGTTGGTTTGGAAACATATTCAGCTATGCTTCATCTCCTGCTTTGCGTTTGTGTGGGCGCCCCGTGCTAGCAGTGTCCAAGCGTTGTTGTTTTTTTCATTCCCTTTTCATACCGCGCCCCCTCTGCAATGGCTCTGCGCCCCCCTAGGGGGCGGGCCCCACACTTTGGGAAGGTCTGTGTTATGTGATTATTGTTGTTTACATTTGATTGTAATTTGTGTTCTGTTTATTAATTCTATTTAGTAGAAACACACACAGAGACACACACACAGTAAATGTTCAACTAAATCTGCATTTAAAGAGCTGAACGATCATCACCTAGGCTCGTCATTTTCTGGAGGGTCACAGTGGCACTTGACCCATGCCCACCCTGCAATCACCACCATAGAAACTGAACCTAGTATCAAAAATCATCACAACAAGCACAGCAGTGTGAAGAAGTACAATCAAGAAATCACTGAAATACGACCTGCTTTTCTTAAAAAAAAAAAAAGTAACTTTAACACCACTGCTGTATGGAGTATGCAAAGTGTGTTTATGTGAACAATGAATTTCATTTCAAACATTCAGTGAGTTCACTGAATGTTTGAAATGTACCAAGAAGTCATCTAACAAGTTTCACAAGGAAATAAGTCAGATTTATCTGTGCACTGCATTCACTTTCTGTCTGGTGCTATGAGGAAACTTAGCCTGGAAACAGGGACAAAAATGTCTTCAAGGATATCCTCATTCTTCTCTGACATCTTTTAGCCATCACACAATGTCTGGTGATGCCAAAGATAAAGAGAAGTTATTCATTTTATGTACTTTATACTTCATCTCTTTCATGGTTTCTGGGAGTGTCTGGGTTTTTTCCACCAGTCACTGCTGGTCTTGTTGTGGGAAATTTAACAATAACCTGCAACACATCCAGTGAGCTTGATTTGAAGTGGCTTAATAAACATATTGTAATGTGGAGAACTATCCCAGCCAAAACTAGGATCATCTCTCAATTGTGGCCGCCACTCTTACATCTTATGTACAGAAACACAGACAATGAACATTCCACAAACTCTTACATGTTGGCCCATCTCACGGGGGGGGGCTATACCTCCTCCCTCACAGAGAGAATTATGACCTAGTTTTCTGCTTGGCCGTCACCTATGGATTTACATCCCTGATGAGCAGGAGTCTCACTATCTGTTAAACGTCACCTATTACAGTGGCCTCACTGTGTGTGTAGAGCACAAGGCCCCTCTGTAGTGCACATGCATACAACTAAGTGAGAAAGTGAAATTACTATTACTAATGTGATATGATTAAATATGTGGTCGTGGTCAAGGTCAAAGGTATTTATATAGCACATTTTCAGACAGATGAGGTGCTTAACAATATCAAAATGCCATTAAAAAGAAACAATGTAAAACAATAATCGCAATATGAAACAATGATAGGACAATGAAATAATTAAAACAATAACTAAGACTGTTATATAAGGCCAACATGCTTGGGTCATAGTGTGTTAAAAGCCAGGGCATAAAAATGTGTCTTTAGTAGTGATTTAAATTGATCAAGTGTTTGTGCTGATCTAATATTGAGGGAAAGACTAGTCCAAAGTCTGGGACCTGCCACAGAGAAGGCTCTATTGCCACGAGATTTGAGATTAGTCCGAGGGAAAGACAGCATTAATTTTGAGCTAGACCTCATGGTTTATCCTGGAGCATAAACAGAAAGGAGCTCAGACAGGTAAGAAGGGGCTCGGGCGTTAAGTGACTTAAAAAGGAAAAAAAAGAAGCTTATATTGGTTCCTGTAGGAGACAGGAAGCCAGTGTAGAGAAGCTAAAACTGGGGTTATATGCTCTCGCCGTCTCGTATCAGTTAGCAGGCGAGCAGCTGCATTTTGGACCATCTAAAGACGATGAATGGAGGCCTGGTTGAGACCAAAATACAATGAATTGCAGTAGTCCAATCTGCAAATAAGGAAAAGGTGAATGACACGTTCAAAGACATTAGCCGGGAGGTATGGCTTTACCTTGGCTAGCTGTCTTAAGTGAAAGAAGCAGGATTGGACTACTGCACTCACCTGCTTATTCAATTTCAAAGAACCATCAAGGTAGACACCGAGCTTTTTTACATTTGTTTTACAGTAGGAGGAAATATGTCTGTGAAGGTTCTCAGTCATCCAGGTCATCGTAGTCAAAGGAGCTTGCAAAGAAAAGCGTCTGGACTTCTTTAAGTTGCTTGAAGACGTTTCACCTCTCATCCGAGAAGCTTCTTCAGTTCTAAGGTCAAATGGTGGAGAGTCCCAGATATAAACCTAGTGGGAGTGACCCCCCACAGAGGGACAAAAGGACCCCCTGATGATCCTCTAATCGCCTGAGCCAAGGTGGGAAACTGGGCGTGGGTCCCAATCAGCCAGAGTTTCGGGTGTGTTCATTGTGAAACCTGGCCCCACCTTATCATGCGAATTCCTGAGGTCAGATGGCCCAGGATGTGAGTGGGCGTTAAGGCGTCTGGGAAGGGATCTCAGAACTGGATTATAGATGGCAGAGAGTTGGTGTCATAAACCCCCGCCTCTGTTCAAAGATGGTCGCTCACAGTGGCCATAGATGGCTTCTTTCACTCCTCTTTCAAACCATCTGTCCTCTCTGTCCAAAATGTGAACATTGGCATCCTCGAAAGAGTGTCCTTTATCCTTAAGATGCAGATGGACTGCTGAGTCTTGTCCTGTGGAGGTGGCTCTTCTGTGTTGTGCCATGTGCTTGTGAAGTGGCTGTTTCGTCTCTCCAATGTAGAGGTCTGAGCATTTCTCGCTGCACTGTGCAGCATACACCACGTTGTTAAGTTTGTGTTTTGGCGTTTTGTCTTTCGGGTGAACCAGTTTCTGTCTGAGCGTGTTGCTGGGTCTGAAATACACTGGGATGTCATGCTTGGAGAAAACTCTCCTGAGTTTCTCTGATACACAGGCTACATAGGGGATGACAATGTTGTTGCGTCTGTCCTTCTTATCCTCCCTCGCTGGTGTCTGGTCTTCTTTTCTGTGCCTCTTTGCTGACTTTAAGAACGCCCATTTAGGATAGCCGCACGTTTTGAGTGCTTCCTTTACATGTGTGTGTTCCTTCTTTTTTATTAATATTCCGGTTAAAAGTAAATAAAAAACCGCTAAATAGCAGATTCTGGAGAGACACTGAGCCTCGCGTTGTTCACGCGCCGCCATCTTGGGTTACCCAAGACATGACCCAAGGACAACACAAGGGTTAAAACCAGTTTGAAATTTTTCAGAGATCTTGTTAAAATCAAGGTTGGCCTGAAACTTTAAGTGGACCACTTTCTCCAAAATTTCAGACAGAAAAGAAAACTTTGAGAGGCCTGTAATTGGACAGAACAGTTCGATCCAGGTTGTGTTTTTTAAGAAGAGGCTGAACTATAGCTTGTTTAAAGCATGGTGGGACAACCTGTAGCAAGGGATATATTAATTAATCTCAGCATAAAAGGCAATACAGTATTAAAAGTGTTTTTAATACAACAAAAAAGAAACAGAAAATAAATCTGCTTCCACAGTCTCCTGTCCATCCCTTTTGGGTGGAGCTTTCTGCGTCTGACCTGGGCCTCATCTGCAAACAAACAGTGGGAGAGCTGCTTAAACCTGTGCAACCTGATTTTACTCACCAGTTTGTTATGCTCTCCATGGCAGTAACTATGCAGCTCCTCAGTAAAAACATTTTCTATTCATTTCCTGGGCTAACCCTGTTTTCGCTTATGTTTAGAGGCAAGTGTGCCCACAGTTTTAACTGTCATGGAAATCTGGCCAGCCAGTAAACCTTAAACAGTGCAAATGCCCATGGACCTCCCCTCCTCGGAGCTTTCAAAGCCTGGCCCTACAAAGTAAGGAGAATAAACTCACCAGCAAGAGAATCTCAGTTGACTCGTCCTTATCCATACAATAACTGCCTCTCCGTCTGTTACAAGATCCCCTTTGCCTCTCTGTGTCTCGCCATGAGTCCCTCTGTGATCCAATTCCCTAGGGCCGCCCTTCTCACCCCCAGTCGCCACTTCCCTGTAGCCATTTCTAATCTGTCTCACAATCTCAGCTGTCAAATAAACACTTGTGTAAACGGTTTATTCTGCATCTTGGTGTCTGCATTTGAGTCTTTTCCTTGGGTGAACTTTTGGTTCATGACAATCTCCATCACATACCCAATAATATTCATAATAAATATTTATAATATTCAACTTTTTATGCTCTGCATTTTTTTTAACAACTGAATTACATTAATTTTATTCCAAAGAATATTCAGTAATTTAATCTGAGCTCCCCTGAGTCAGTATGACACACAAACAAACAAAGTGTGTTTGTGTGACCACTGAAATTACCGTGAGTTCACTGAATGTTTGAAATGTACCAAGATGTCATCTAACAAGTTTGACGGGGAAATAAGCAAGCTTCTGCTTCAGTGTTCTCTCCCCACCTCATTTACCCTTTTGTGTCACACTGAATACTTGAGTTTGTTTATGATGATAAAAAAAATTTAATAGTTGATAAGGATATAATTATAACTGAATTATAATCGATTAAAACTGAAATTGAAAGTGGTGTATCACATATTACGGAGGCTGAGTTAAATTCCTCTAGCCATACCCAAACTTGATTAATACAAATTGGAGGAGACCAATAGATCGTCAAAAGCCAGACGTCATGCCACCATACAAGGAATTTCAGGAATAAATGCAAAAAAAATTAATTGAGAGGTATCAGTCTGCGATTCATAAGACCCTTATGAAAAGGACACCGAGGGAACAGTTTACCCTGCCTGGGATAAGGTTACCGGGGCCCCGCCCTGTAGCCAGGCCCGGGGAGGGTGCCCGAGGGCGAGCGTCTGGTGGCCGGGCCTTAGTCCATGGGGCCCGGCCGGGCACAGCCCGAAGAGGAGACATGGGCCCATCCTCCCGCAGGCCCACCACCCGCAGGAGGCGCCATAGGGGTCGGGTGCATTGTGTGCCGGGTGGCGGCCAGGAGCGGAGGCCCTGGCGGACTGACCCCCGGCTGCCAAGACTGGCAGTAGGGACATGGAATGTCACCTCTCTGGTGGGGAAGGAGCCTGAGTTAGTGCGTGAGGTTGAGAGGTACCGGCTAGATATAGTCGGGCTCACCGCTACGCATGGCTTGGGCTCTGGAACCAGTCTCCTGGAGAGGGGCTGGACGCTGTCTCAGTCTGGAGTTGCCCCTGGTGAGAGGCGGCGGGCTGGGGTGGGTATTCTAATATCCCCTCGGCTTGCTGCCGGTACGTTGGGGTTTTTCCCGGTGGACGAGAGGGTTTGTTCCCTGCGCCTTAGGGTCGGGGAACGGGTCCTGACTGTCATCTGCGCTTATGCGCCGAGTGGCAGTTCAGAGTACCCAGCCTTCTTAGAGTCCCTGGGGGGGGTGCTGGAGGGTGCTCCACCTGGAGACTCTGTTGTCCTGCTGGGAGACTTCAATGCTCACGTGGGTAACGACAGCGAGACCTGGAGGGGCGTGATTGGGAGGAACGGCCTCCCTGATCTGAACCCGATTGGTGCTTTGTTATTGGACTTCTGTGCTAATCACAGTTTGGCCATAACGAACACTCTGTTCGAACATAAGAGTGTCCATAAGTGCACGTGGCACCAGGACGCTCTAGGCCGTAGGTCGATGATCGATTTTGTAATCGTATCAGCAGACCTGCGACCATATGTTCTGGACACTCGGGTAAAGAGAGGGGCTGAGCTGTCAACTGATCACAACCTGGTGGTGAGTTGGATCAGGTGGCGGGGGAGGACGCTGGACAGACCTGGAGCACCTAAACGCGTAGTGAGGGTGTGCTGGGAATGTCTAGCAGAGGCCCCAGTCCGCGAGATCTTCAACGCACACCTCCGGCAGAGCTTCAACAGCATTCCGAGGGAGACTGGGGACATTGAGTCCGAATGGACCATGTTCAGCGTCTCCATTGCCGAAGCTGCTGCATTGAGCTGCGGCCGCAAGGTGGTTGGTGCCTGCCGTGGTGGTAATCCCCGAACCAAATGGTGGACACCAGAGGTGAAGGGAGTCACCAGGCTGAAGAAGGAGTCCTATCGGGCTTGGTTAGCCTGTGGGACTCCGGAGGCAGCCGACAGGTATCGACAGGCCAAGCGGAATGCGGCTCGGGCAGTGGCTGAAGCAAAAACTCGGGTGTGGGAGGAGTTCGGAGAGGCCATGGAAAAAGACTTTCGGACTGCCTCGAAGCGATTCTGGCAAACCGTCAGACGTCTCAAGAGGGGAAAGCGGTGCTCTACCTGCACTGTGTATAGTGCTGGCGGAGCGCTGCTGACGTCGACTGAGAAAATTGTCAGGCGGTGGAAGGAATACTTCGAGGACCTCCTTAATCCCACTGACACGTCTTCCGAGGAGGAAGCAGAGTCTGGGGATGAGGGGAATGACCCGCCAATTTCCGGGGGCGAGGTCACTGAGGCAGTTAAACAACTCCTTGGTGGCAGAGCCCCTGGTGTTGATGAGGTCCGCCCCGAGTTCCTGAAGGCTCTGGACGTTGTAGGGCTGTCCTGGTTGACACGCCTCTGCAATGTTGCGTGGAGATCAGGGGCAGTACCTGTGGACTGGCAGACCGGGGTGGTGGTCCCCATCTTTAAGAAGGGGGACCAGAGGGTGTGTTCCAACTACAGGGGGATCACACTCCTCAGCCTCCCTGGGAAAGTCTATGCCAGGGTGCTGGAAAGGAGAGTTCGTCCGTTAGTCGAACCTCGGATACAGGAGGAACAATGCGGTTTTCGTCCTGGTCGCGGAACACTGGACCAGCTCTTTATCCTCTCCAGGATACTTGAGGGTGCATGGGAGTTTGCCCAACCAGTCTACATGTGTTTTGTGGACTTGGAGAAGGCATTCGACCGTGTCCCTCGGGGTGTCCTGTGGGAGGTGTTGCGGGAATATGGGGTGTCTGGCCCATTGCTACGGGCCATTCGATCCCTATACAACCGTTGCAAGAGCTTGGTTCGCATTGCCGGCAATAAGTCGGACTCGTTCCCGGTGGGTGATGGGCTCCGCCAGGGCTGCCCTTTGTCTCCGGTTCTGTTCATAATTTTTATGGACAGGATTTCTAGGCGCAGCCAAGTGGCGGAGGGCTTTCGCTTTGGTGGCCTCAGAATCTCATCTCTGATTTTTGCAGATGATGTGGTTCTGTTGGCTTCATCGGGTGAGGGCCTCCAGCTCACACTGGAACGGTTCGCAGCCGAGTGTGAAGCAGCGGGAATGAGGATCAGCACCTCCAAATCTGAGGCCATGGTTCTCAGCCGGAAAAGGGTGGAGTGCCCACTCCGGGTCAGGGATGAGTTCCTGCCCCAAGTGGAGGAGTTCAAGTATCTCGGGGTCTTGTTCGCGAGTGATGGGAGAAGGGAGCCGGAGATCGACAGACGGATTGGGGCTGCAGCTGCAGTAATGCGGACGCTGCACCGGTCCGTCGTGGTGAAGAGGGAGCTGAGTGTAAAAGCGAAGCTCTCAATTTACCGGTCGATCTACGTCCCTACCCTCACCTATGGCCACGAGCTGTGGGTAGTGACCGAAAGAACGAGATCGCGGATACAAGCGGCGGAAATGAGCTTCCTCCGAAGGGTGGCTGGCCTCTTAGAGATAGGGTGAGAAGTTCGGCCATCCGGGAGGGGCTCAGAGTAGAGCAGCTGCTGCTCCACATCGAAAGGAGCCAGCTGAGGTGGTTCGGGCATCTGACAAGGATGCCCCCTGGGCGCCTCCTGGGTGAGGTGTTCCAGGCATGTCCCACCGGGAGGAGGCCCCGGGGCAGACCCAGGACACGCTGGAGAGATTATATCTCTCGGCTGGCCTGGGAACGCCTTGGTATTCCCCCGGATAAGCTGGAGGAGGTGGCTGGGGAGAGGGAGGTCTGGGCCTCTTTGCTTAGGCTGCTGCCCCTGCGACCCGGCCCCGGATAAAGCGGATGAAGATGGATGGATGGATGGTATCAGTCTGGATAAAGGTTATAGAGCCAATTCTAAAGCTGTGGGACCTGGTGAACCACAGTGAGAGGCATTATGGTGAAAACATGGAACAGTAGTGAGCATTCCCAGGCAATCTAAGATTGCCCCAAGAGCATTGCAACATTTCATCCATGCTTGGAGATGACTCTCCTGAGTTTTTACAATACACCTTCTACATAGGGGATGACAAAGTTGTTGCATTTGTCTTTCTGATCCTCCCTAGTCGGTGTCCGATCTTCTTTTCTGTGCATTTTTGCTGACTTGATGAAAGCTCAGTTAGGAAAACGGCATGTTTTAAGAGTTTCCTTTACATGTGTTAGAGTTGTAGAGTCCCGATAACTCCAAATTTGTGTTCCGTAGGGTGGTGGGAGTCAAAGAGGAGGTACTGGTCCATATGTGGGGGCTTCTGGTGAACTTTAATGTTGAGGTTTTCATTCCCTTCAATGCGCACGGCACAGTCCAGGAATGGCAAACAGTTATCCTTTCTGTCTCTCCTCGTGAACTTTGTTTTTATCCACAGTGTTAATGTGACCACTTAAAGAAGTCCACATGCTCTTCTTCCCATGCTCCTCAGCCTACGATGACCTGGATGACTAAGAACATGCATAGACATATTGCCTTACATTTTGGGAGACACACCCTTCAACTGGTGCAGGAGTATTTAAAGGAATCAAGGAAACTAGCGGATTATAGTGACCATCTCCGTTTCAACCTAAGATACAGACAAAGCACAGTTGTTCCCAAGAGTTTGCTCTGTGTCCCCTGACCGTGGATCCAACATGCAGAGTTGGTTCTGGGGGGAGTACAAAATCAACTTCTAAGTTACAGGATAAAACAGGCCCATTTCACTATGGATGCCCTCTGGAACAAGATTAGCCAGACTCTGCCGGAACTGAAAACACTTATACCCTCCCTTATTTTGAAGACATCCTTGGAAGTCTTCAAATTGAATCTGAAGACCTACCTATTTTCCAAGGGTTTCGGATTTCTCTGACACCTCTTTTATTCATCATTATTCTGATGATGGTTGCATGTGTATATGTGACCTCTGTGTAGTGTCTTCTCTGGTCTGCATTCACAACAAAAAGGCAATGGTTAGAATGCTCTCTTTTTAATGTCGTGGGCAATCAGCATAAAATCTCGCAGGAATCCTCCATTATTCTGAGGATTACATTTCCACTTGCATTGTGATCGTATAGTGGTAAATTTATACAACCAAAATAGAAAAACTTCAACACCATTAACATTGCATGTTAAGTTTCCCAAATGAAAGGAATATAGAAATATATTTTAAAGCTGTACATGAAACAATGTAAATTCTCTAAACAGTGTGGCACAGTCACATACCTGCATTCACAACAAAAAGGCATGTCGTGGGCAATCAGCATAAAATCTAAATGGGAAAGCAACAACAGAGTTAGCCAACTATGCTCCCATTTTGTTTCCTCTCCTCCCAATAAAGAAATCTCAGAGTGCAGTGCGATGGAGACTGCATCCTCTGTGCTCCTGTTCTGGCAGTATGCGAATTGGTGGGGGTCCAGGGTGGGGAGACAGGATTTGAAGTGTGCTAGGACCAGCTGCTCTAAGCACTTTGTGATGATGTGGGTGAGTGCTACTGGGCGGTAGTCATTGAGGCAAGATGGGTTGGAGTTTTTGGGTATCGGGACGATGGAGGTGGATTTGAAGCAGGCCGGTACCACAGCGTGAGCCAAGGACAGGTTGAATATGTCTGTCAGCACTCCTGCAAGCTCCCCAGAACACGCTCTGAGAACACGCCCGGGGATGCCATCAGGACCTGCAGCCTTGTGGACATTGATCGTGCTCAGCACCGCTCCTACATCGGTGGGGGAGAGAGTCAGAGGTTGGTGGTCTGGCGTCACGTCTGCTTTGGTTGTGGTTGTGGGGTTCCCTCGCTCAAAACGAGCATAAAAGTTGTTGAGCTCGTTGAGGAAGGAGACATCAGAGGATGCGGGGGAGGGTTTGGTGGTCCTGTATTCTGTGATGGTCTGGAGTCCTTGCCACATGCGTCGGGGGTTGGAGTTGGAGAAGTCTTCTTCTACCTTCTTTTTGTAATGGTGTTTGGCTTTTTTGATGCCCTTCTTTAGATTAGCACTGGCTGTGCTGTAAGCGTGTGCATCTCCTGACCTAAAGGCAGTGTTGCGGGCCTCCAGGATTAGACGAACATCCCGGTTCATCCAAGGCTTCTGGTTGGGGTACATGGTGATCCGTTTCTGGGTGGTGACACTGTCTGTGGTTTCGGAGATGTAATCCAGTACAAATGAGGCGTACTGGTCCAGGCCTGTGTGGGTGAACATATTCCAGTCTGTGTTTTTAAATCTGTCCTGGAGCACTGCGTCTGTCCCCTCTGGCCACACTTTAATTGTCCTCACAGCAGGTTTCACACGTTGGATGAGTGGTGAATACCGAGGTGTGAGGAACAGAGAGAGATGGTCCGATTGTCCAATGTGGGGGAGGGGTGTGGCTTTGTAGGCTCCAGCCAGGTTAGAATACACATGGTCTAAAGTCTTGTCTCCTCTGGTGTGGCAGGAGACATGTTGGTGGAATCTGGGGAGGACTGTCTTTAAGTTGGTGTGGTTGAAGTCGCCAGCAACAATAAAAGCAGCCTCGGGGTGTTTATTCTGGTGTTTGTTAATGGCTGCAGAAAGTTCTTTCATGGCCAACCTAGCATTAGCGTCGGGGGGGGGATATACACGGCAGTGAGTATGATAGAAGTGAGTTCTCTGGGGAGATAATAAGGTCTGCATTTGACCATTAAAAACTCCGCATTAGGTGAGCAGTGACTCTCAGTAGTAGTGGAGTTCATGCACCAAGCATTGTTAATATAAATGCACAAACCTCCACCTCTGGTCTTGCCGGAGTCATCTGCTAGCCTGTCGGCTTGGTGTGTGTGGCGTCCTGCTAACTCGATAGCATTGTCCGGGCAGCTGTTGTTCAACCATGTTTCGGTGAAAAACATGACATTTGAGTCCATAATCTGTCTGTTGTTAGTGATGGAGAGCCGTATCTCATCCATTTTGTTTGCCAGAGAACGGACATTGGCGAGGAAAATACTGGGTAAAGGCAGCCGGTGTGGTGTTAGCTTTAGCTTAGCCCGTAGCCCTCCGCGCCTACCTCGCCTTTGTTTACGATCTCGGCGCGTCTGCGTGCACTTCCGCCCGGCCGGGGAGAGTGGGCAGCCTCCGGTGTTCTGGAGATCTCTGGGATGAGTCGGAGATCGATGATAAAACTGTTGGAGTTATGAGTCCAGATGTCCAGAAGCTCTTGTCTGCTGTAGGTCAGCAACGCACAGCAATTCTGGACGAATATTCCGGTTAAAAGTAAATAAAAAACCGCTAAATAGCAGATTCTGGAGAGACACTGAGCCTCGCGTTGTTCACGCGCCGCCATCTTGGGTTACCCAAGACATGACCCAAGGACAACACAAGGGTTAAAACCAGTTTGAAATTTTTCAGAGATCTTGTTAAAATCAAGGTTGGCCTGAAACTTTAAGTGGACCACTTTCTCCAAAATTTCAGACAGAAAAGAAAACTTTGAGAGGCCTGTAATTGGACAGAACAGTTCGATCCAGGTTGTGTTTTTTAAGAAGAGGCTGAACTATAGCTTGTTTAAAGCATGGTGGGACAACCTGTAGCAAGGGATATATTAATTAATCTCAGCATAAAAGGCAATACAGTATTAAAAGTGTTTTTAATACAACAAAAAAGAAACAGAAAATAAATCTGCTTCCACAGTCTCCTGTCCATCCCTTTTGGGTGGAGCTTTCTGCGTCTGACCTGGGCCTCATCTGCAAACAAACAGTGGGAGAGCTGCTTAAACCTGTGCAACCTGATTTTACTCACCAGTTTGTTATGCTCTCCATGGCAGTAACTATGCAGCTCCTCAGTAAAAACATTTTCTATTCATTTCCTGGGCTAACCCTGTTTTCGCTTATGTTTAGAGGCAAGTGTGCCCACAGTTTTAACTGTCATGGAAATCTGGCCAGCCAGTAAACCTTAAACAGTGCAAATGCCCATGGACCTCCCCTCCTCGGAGCTTTCAAAGCCTGGCCCTACAAAGTAAGGAGAATAAACTCACCAGCAAGAGAATCTCAGTTGACTCGTCCTTATCCATACAATAACTGCCTCTCCGTCTGTTACAGGATCCCCTTTGCCTCTCTGTGTCTCGCCATGAGTCCCTCTGTGATCCAATTCCCTAGGGCCGCCCTTCTCACCCCCAGTCGCCACTTCCCTGTAGCCATTTCTAATCTGTCTCACAATCTCAGCTGTCAAATAAACACTTGTGTAAACGGTTTATTCTGCATCTTGGTGTCTGCATTTGAGTCTTTTCCTTGGGTGAACTTTTGGTTCATGACAATCTCCATCACATACCCAATAATATTCATAATAAATATTTATAATATTCAACTTTTTATGCTCTGCATTTTTTTTAACAACTGAATTACATTAATTTTATTCCAAAGAATATTCAGTAATTTAATCTGAGCTCCCCTGAGTCAGTATGACACACAAACAAACAAAGTGTGTTTGTGTGACCACTGAAATTACCGTGAGTTCACTGAATGTTTGAAATGTACCAAGATGTCATCTAACAAGTTTGACGGGGAAATAAGCAAGCTTCTGCTTCAGTGTTCTCTCCCCACCTCATTTACCCTTTTGTGTCACACTGAATACTTGAGTTTGTTTATGATGATAAAAAAAATTTAATAGTTGATAAGGATATAATTATAACTGAATTATAATCGATTAAAACTGAAATTGAAAGTGGTGTATCACATATTACGGAGGCTGAGTTAAATTCCTCTAGCCATACCCAAACTTGATTAATACAAATTGGAGGAGACCAATAGATCGTCAAAAGCCAGACGTCATGCCACCATACAAGGAATTTCAGGAATAAATGCAAAAAAAATTAATTGAGAGGTATCAGTCTGGATAAAGGTTATAGAGCCAATTCTAAAGCTGTGGGACCTGGTGAACCACAGTGAGAGGCATTATGGTGAAAACATGGAACAGTAGTGAGCATTCCCAGGCAACCTAAGATTGCCCCAAGAGCATTGCAACATTTTATCCATGCTTGGAGATGACTCTCCTGAGTTTTTACAATACACCTTCTACATAGGGGATGAAAAAGTTGTTGCATTTGTCTTTCTGATCCTCCCTAGTCGGTGTCCGATCTTCTTTTCTGTGCATTTTTGCTGACTTGATGAAAGCTCAGTTAGGAAAACGGCATGTTTTAAGAGTTTCCTTTACATGTGTTAGAGTCGTAGAGTCCCGATAACTCCAAATTTGTGTTCCGTAGGGTGGTGGGAGTCAAAGAGGAGGTACTGGTCCTCCCAATAAAGAAATCTCACATAAACGTGCACTCAGTTAAACATAAAGACTGGAGAAATGACCCGCAACGAATGATGTATAAACAACAAAAATAATCGGGTCAGACTGTATTACTTTAACAGCCTGCGATATGATTTTTCCTCCCCACGACATTTGCGCATTCCTTACCTCGCAGGAATCCTCCATTATTCTGAGGATTACCCAGAATCCCTTGCCCTTTGTGAATATTGCAGGGTGACTTTTTCGACAGTAGGTGGCGCCAATGTCCCATTTAGCGGGATTTAACTTCAACTCTATTTAACTATGTTACACACACACCCCTTAAATCCTGCTAAATTGGGGCATGACAACAGAAAAACAGAAACTTCCAATGCATAAAACATAACAGTGTGACCGTGGGAGCACAATATAGTTCAAGTCAGTTAAAAAAACTTTCCATATTGAATAAGGCAAGCAAGAGAGCGGCCAATTCCCCTGCCAACCCAGATATGAAAGATGCCGTATACACCTCCCATGATGTGAACATTGCTCCACGCAGGTATTACCCAAAACGTTCTGAGTGACAGCACATTTGCAAAACGGCTAGTAATCTATCCTGAAAACATATTTCGCACAAATGAAAACAAGGAGTCAACTGTCGACACTGAATCATCAACCTGTTGTTCATTGATCTCACAAATGAGACGTGTTGGAGGTTTCACAGGTCTACCTGATCTAGTACAAAGTGGTGGTGGCTGTGTACACACTACACGGTCCTCTGTACTCAGTCGTGTGTCAGTCACAAGATCAGGGGAAAGGATATGTGGAGCCTCTCCCGCCAGAAGCTGCGAGGAGGCACTCCGGGACACAACAGATTCAATAGAGGGGGCAGGGGAGGGCAACCGGGAAACCAACGGGTCACACACAACAGGCGGGGCCACAGTCTATTCTGCCTCAGAGGTTGGGACGCTGAAAGCCGCACCAAGAGAACAACCAGGTTGACCAACCGCAGAGTCCCTGTCACTTGCTTGGTCCATCTGCATTAGCCAGCGAACAGTCTTCGTCTCACCATTCTGCACATCACCTGGAAGTTCTGGTTCACCTTGTCCACTATCCGCAACCGAGGGGCAGGTTGACACTGGTATGCACTCGTTTCCTGCAGGAATGAAACTCACAGGAAGTAGTAGGTTTCGGTGAACAACTTTTTCCCTGAGTGTCACAGGGTCTCTGATGTGGTACACATTGATGTCAGGTTTCACAGACGCCACCTCAAAAACTGTGGATTCCCATTTGTCAGCGATCTTCCTCTTTCCTCTCTCCCCACGATTAGCAAGCAAGACTCTGTCACCGACTGAGAGGGGTGCACCCTTAGCCTTGCGGTCATAATTCTTCGCCTGGCGAGCCTTGGCAATACGGCTGTTCTGCCTGGCAATGCGGGCAGCCTCAGACAGGTCATGCTTCAAATGGGCGACAAATTCACCGTGGTCAACAACGGCACCATCAGGGAGAACATGCTGGAAAACAACATCAACAGGCAGACGAGGAATTCTCCCAAATACGAGAAAAAAAGGTGCGAAACCTGTTGTTTCATGTTCAGTGCAATTGTAGCAGAACGTCAACATCTGAAGCATTTGCGGCCACCTGGCTTTGGATTGAGGGGGCAAAGCCCGTATCATGTTTCCCAAGGTCCTGTTGTATCGCTCGACAATACCATTCCCCATTGGGTGGTAAGGAGTAGTGTGTGATTTCTGGATGCCAGCCATGTCCAGCAGCTCCTTAATGAGTTGACTCTCAAAGTTGGCTCCTTGATCAGAGTGTATACGTCTGGGAAAGCCGTACACACAGAAAAAGTCATTCCACAGGCGGCGAGCAACCTGCTTGGCAGACTGATTCTTACAAGGGAATGCATGCGCTAATTTGGAAAAATGGTCTGTGACAACCAAAACATCAACGCACTTCTTGTCAGTCTGTTCAGCAGTCCAGAAGTCGATGCAGACTAGCTCCATCGGTTCAGTGGTACAAATGCTCTCCAGTGTGGCACGGTCATTCGGCTCTGGGGTTTTCCCAACCACACAACGAAAACAGCTTTTCACATGATTGATGATGTCACGCTCCATCCCTGTCCAAAAGAATCTCTGCCTTGCAAGAGACAGGGTGCGGACTTGGCCCTGATGACCCGCCGTATCATGGATGCCTCGGAGAACTTCAGTCTTCAGAGTGTCTGGGACAACAAACTGGTAAATCGTCACGTTCATGTTCCTGTCTTTCTTCACCTTATACAACATACCATCTTTAATCAAGAGTCTGGACCAATGTCTGAGTAATTTCATTACACCACGGGACTCGCCAGCACGTTCATGCCTGGTGGGCCTCTTGTGACGCCGGACATAAAAGAAAACTCTGCCCAAAGCCTCATCTTGTTCCTGCAGGTTAGCGAGTTCACTTCTCGGCGTACAGGCTGGACGGGCAATAGTTGGGACCTGAGGGATATCAGATCCCACACCTCTCACATGGCTGATACCACCAGTGTCATGTGCAGCCAACACAGCAGAAACATCCTGTGAGAGAACCTTGAGGGTTAGCTAGGATAGTTGTAGCTCCTTCCTCAAACTGATCCACAACCAACTGGCAGTTTGCAGCACATCGAAACATATCCCGCACAGTCCCATCCACCAGACCGTGCATTTGGTTCAATAGGGCAGTATAAGGTTCAGTGACTAGCCTGTGGCCTATGCACGACTGGACAAATGGCTCTCTACTCAATGCATCCGCGACAACATTTTTGGTGCCAGGGACATTATTCAGTTCAAAACTGTATGCTGCAAGCTTTGAAACCCATCGTTGCTCACATGCATCTGACCTAGGCTTGGTTAAGATGTATGTCAGCGGGTTATTGTCCGTCCACACTGTGAAGTGGCTCCCTTTCAGCCAATGGCTAAACTTGTCACAGACTGCCCATTTCAGAGCAAGAAACTCCAAACGATGCGCTGGATAGTTTAGCTGAGAGTGTGACAGGGTCTTACTGGCGAATGCCACTGGTCTGGCGATGCTACCATCAGGGGGCAACTGTGAGAGGACGGCTCCAAGGCCGTCAAAGGAAGCATCAACTGCAAGGAGAAAGGGCGCAGTAAAATCTGGATGGGCTAATGTGACACTATGCACAAGTTCATGTTTTAGGGCCTTGAATGCTTCCCTGCACTCATCAGTCCAGTCAGCCGGAGACAGCTTCAAGTGGCCCCTTTTAAATTTAGGCTTACGGCCTCTACCTCTCTTTCGTAGCGCAGCTGGTTCAGCCACAAGATCAAACAGTGGCTTAGCTTTTGCAGAGCACCGCTCGATAAAATGATGGTAGTAGAGAACCATCCCCAGGAAGGATCTGATTTTCCTTGCACATGGTGTCACCCCGTAAGACTCCATCAGGTCTGCTTCCTCCACATTGTCTATAGCCTGCACTTTACTTGAGTCTGTTTTCACACCCTCACCACATATGATGTGTCCCAGGAACTTCACAGACCGCTGAAGAAAGTGGCATTTCTTTGGTGCGAGCTTCAGGTTGTTGGCAGAAAGTCGTGAGAAAACCATCTGCAGACGTTCAAGAGCCACCTGTTCGGATGGGGCATAGACCATAAGGTCATCCAGATAACACAACAAACTTGTGAAGTTCTCATCACCAAAAATGGACATCATCATTCGCATAAAAGTAGCAGGACTATTTGTCAGGCCTTGAGGCATCCTGTTATATTCATGAAGGCCAAATGGGGAGGAGAATGTCGTGTATTTTTTGTCGTCCTCGTGGAGTCTGACATTGTAAAACCCCAATGTGAGATCCATTGTAGAAAAAAAAACATTCCCACCAAGTGCTGCAAGGGCGTCTGACTGATGAGGCAATGGATGTGCATCTTTAACTGTTCTTGCATTTAACCATCTAAAGTCATTGCATATGCGCAGGTCACCATTTGGCTTAACAACTAAGACAAGGGGGGATGAGAATTCACTCTGGGACTTACGGATTATCCCTGACTCCTCCATCTCATCTAGGGCAGTGCGAAGCTTCTCGTAATGGCATGGTGGGACCCGTCTGTATGGCAGTCTGAAGGGCTTGTCATCCACCAGGCGGATTCTGTGGACAAAGTCAGCAGCCTCACCGCAGTCCATTTTGTGCCTTGAAAAGATGGACTCATACTGCTCAATGAGTTGCAGCAGCCTATCTCTCCATTCTGGGGAAACTTCACAGGACGAGAGGTCCAGGTCCTGCAGGCCCAAATCACACAAGCGCTGTGACATCTCCGCTTCTGATCTCGGTGCGGGCGACGAGTTCTGTGTGTATTGTGTACTGGATCGAATTTGAACAGGTTCAGGTAAGTCCTGCACAGAAAGACAGGGGGACACATCAGCAACCTTAGCATTTCTCCTGAGAGTGAGGGGCTTGTCGGAGGGATTCACCACTTTAACAGGGACCCAACTATCCCCAAACAAGGAAGTGACAACTCGCCCCACTAGGATCTGTGCAGGTTTGGATCGAGACTGAGTGGGTTCAATAATGACAGCACTTCCCACCGCTGAGGCATCAGGAGCAGGCAGCTTAGCCCACACTAAATGTTCAGACAAGGGCTGCAAGGTGACGCGTCTCTTAAGCTTTGCAGTGCCAATACTTGGAGGCTTTGCTCTGCCACCACAGTCATCAGAATAGGACAGCACAGTTGCCAAATGAGAAAAAGCATCATCCTGGGTACCACCAGTCATTTTTAACTGTGAAATAAGCCACTTTATCGCATTGCTGCCCAGAATCATGTCATCAGCCTGGCCCGGAACCACCAGAACAGGAATCACCACCTTAAAGCCATATATTGACACTGTAAGATCATACGTAGCAGAAGGCGTAACGAGGTGACCCCCACAACCAACAATGACAACGTCTTCAGCTGAACGTCTCTCAATATCAGGTATCGATTGTGAAAGTTTCTCATCAACTGTCTCACTTATGGTGCACGCCATAGATCCACTGTCCACTAATGCTTTAAGAACTTTTCCACTACTAGTAGTCACTGCAGAGTAGAATAAGCTATCAGTGTTTGAGAGCCTATGCAAGCCCTGTGCAATCAGTGTTTTATTTGGCGGGACAATGCCACTGTAAGTGGAATACAAAGTGTCATAATCATTAATATCAGTCACATCCAAGATGGGAGGCTTACTTGCTGGATCTGCGCTGTCCTCCCCTCCACGCAGATCATTCAGTTTCCCTGATGACCACTGGAAGGAGTACACTTGCCCTCTGGGCAGTTACGTCTCGAATGACCAGGTAGGTGACACAGGAAGCACAATCTGTTTTCCCGACAGTGCGTGAGTGTGGAGTGGGAGCTATCTCTTCAGATGGAACATGGTGTGTCATCTAAGCCCGGTATTCTCCGCAGTCGGGCACTCTGTCGCCTGGCATTAACTCGAGCATAGCCTGGGCCTGGAAGCAGCAAGGCAAGGCAAGGCAAGGCAAGTTTATTTGTATAGCACAATTCAACAACAAGGTGATTCAAAGTGCTTTACAGAGACATTAGAAACAAAAACAAATAAAAAGCATGATTTAAAATTGATTAAAACAAGCAAATAAACTAATTAACAAATAAACAAACAAACAAACAAACAAAACAGTATATAAAATCAAAACAGATAAAATCAGAACAGTAGATAAAATCAGTAGTTAAATGTAAGTTTTGAAATTTAAGCTTAAAAGTGTGGATTTGGTGCTTTATTCAAATGCAGCTGAGAACAGGTGAGTCTTCAACCTGGATTTAAATAAACTGAGTGTTTCAGCTGATCTGAGGCTTTCTAGGAGTTTGTTCCAGATATAAGGAGCATAAAAGCTGAATGCAGCTTCTCCGTGTCTGGTTCTGACTCTGGGAACTGATAAAAGACCGGATCCAGATGACCTGAGGGATCTGGAAGGTTCATACTGGGTCAGGAGGTCATTGATGTATTTTGGTCCTAAACCATTCAGAGCTTTATAGACCAGCATCAGGACTTTAAAGTCTATCCTCTGACGGACAGGCAGCCAGTGTAAAGACCTCAGAGCTGGACTGATGTAGTCCACTTTTTTGGTCTTAGTGAGGACTCGAGCAGCAGAGTTCTGAATGAGCTGTAGTTGTCTGACTGATTTTTTAGGTAGACCTGTAAAGATGCTGTTACAGTAATCAAGCCTACTAAAGATGAATGCATGGACTAGTTTTTCCAGGTCCTGTTGAGACATCAGATGTTTGATCCTTGAAATATTCTTGAGGTGATAGTAAGCTGACTTTGTTATTGTCTTAATGTGTTTTTCTAAGTTTAGGTCTGCATCCATCACTACACCCAAATATCTCGCCTGGTTTGTGGTTTTTAGATGTATAGATTGAAGTTCTCTGGTGACCTGTAATCGTTTTTCTTTGGCACCAAAGACTATTACCTCAGTTTTGTTTTTGTTTAGCTGGAGAAAATTGTGGCACAACCAGTCATTGATTTCCTCAATGCATTTACCAAGAGCCTGCACAGGGCCTCGGTCTCCTGGTGACATTGTGATATATATTTGTGTGTCATCTGCATAGCTGTGATAGTTTATTTTGTTGTTGTTTATAATCTGTGCCAGTGGGAGCATGTAAATGTTAAACAGAAGGGGTCCCAAGATGGAACCTTGGGGAACGCCACATGTAATACTTGTCTGCTCAGATGTGAAGTTACCTATTGATACAAAGTATTTCCTGTTTTCTAAGTATGTTTTGAACCAGTTTAATACAGTTCCTGAAAGACCTGTCCAGTTCTCCAGTCGTTTGAGTAATATGTTGTGGTCAACTGTATCAAATGCTGCACTGAGATCCAGTAAAACTAAGACTGACATTTTTCCACTGTCTGTATTCAGACATATGTCATTAAACACTTTGGTCAGAGCGGTTTCAGTGCTGTGGTTCTGTCTAAAACCTGACTGGAAGGCATCGTAGCAATTATTCTGTTTTAAGAAGTAATTGAGCTGTTGAGAAACTGCTTTTTCAATGATCTTACTTAAAAATGGGAGATTTGAGATCGGCCTGTAGTTGTTCATTTGTGTCTTGTCAAGATTGTCCTTTTTCGGTATAGGTTTGATTACAACAGTACATATCCTGGATCTGCTGTTGATGTACCAATTGCTTGTCTAATTTTTTGGATTTTTTCAGTGAAGAATTTGGCAAAGTCATTGCAGGCCATGGTCGAATGAAGTTCAGCTGCCACTGGCACAGGAGGGTTTGTTAGCCTGTCAACTGTAGAAAATAAGACCCGAGCATTATGGCTGTTTTTAGTGATGATGTCAGAGAAGTAGGACCTCCTTGCACTCCTCAGTTGTAAATTATAATTGTGAAGTTTCTCTTTATAAATGTCATAATGAACCTGGAGGTTTGTTTTTCTCCATCTGCGCTCAGCTTTCCTACACTCTCTTTTTTCATTTTTCACCAGTGTGGAGTTTCTCCATGGAGACTTTTTCCTTCCAGAGATAACCTTCACCTTAATGGGAGCAATAGTGTCCATTACATTTAACATGTTAGCATTGAAGCTATTGACGAGCTCATTGACTGAACCTCTGGACAGGTCAGGTGTTAATGGGAAGACCTGGTTAAAAATTGCACTACTTTTGTGCACCGTTTTGTGATCACTGTTGTTGATATATTTGTGTGGGCTGAGATTTTACTTTCAAAGAAAACACAGTAATGATCAGACAGGCCCACATCAGACACAGTAATCTTTGAAATGCTCAGGCCTTTGGAGATCAGTAGGTCAAGAGTGTGTCCTCTATTATGTGTGGCCTCTGTTACATGCTGAGTCAGCCCAAAGTTGCCCAGAGTGTTACTCAGGTCTTTAGTCCCTTTGTCCTGAGGGTTGTCCACATGAATGTTAAAATCCCCAACAATAATTACACAGTCAAAATCAACACAGATCACAGACAGCAGTTCACTGAGGTCATTAAAAAAGTCTGTGCAGTATTTGGGAGGCCTGTAAACATTAAGAAACACAACCTTGGATGGGGCCTTCAGCTGTAAAGCCACATATTCAAAAGACTGAAAACTTCCAGGAGATAGCTGCTTACATTGAAATGATTCATTAAATAAGACAGCAACCCCTCCTCCTCTCCTGCTCACCCTGGCCTCACTGATAAAACTGTAGTTAGGAGGGGTCGTCTCGATGAGAACAGCTCCACTGTTACTTTGGTCCAACCAAGTTTCAGTTAAAAACATAAAATCAAGGCTGTGCTCAGTGATTAAATCATTAATTAAAAATGTTTTCCCAGCTAAAGATCTAACGTTTAATAAAGCCAACTTAAGTGTTTTAGAGGCATTACTTGTCCCCTCGTGTTTGGGAGCAGCCTGTGGCACACAAGGTATGTTTACTATGTTTAAAGGTCTTTTAGAGTGCACCTCTCTGTGTTTTGACCAGGCCACATGTCTCCTGTCACCTAAAAGTACAGAAATTTTAAAACCTTCTAGTAAACAGGGTCCCAGCTTCTCCTGGGAAAAGTCACCACTGCCATAATCCTCATAGCCCGGACCCTTCACATATCATACATCAGACTGCGGAGACAGGGCATGAAGGTGGTAAGGAGGAACTAAGGGGGGCGAGGCTGGGCAATGTGACTTCGATTGCTCTGTTGAGGGTGGGGCTCGATGGCGAACCTTTGGCCGCTCTGGTGGGGGGTTTATGGGGGACAAAAAGGGATTGGGCCGGGGGGTAGATCTGAGCCCAGCATTGACCCGCTCCATCATCTCCTCAGTGAATTTCAGGTGTGGGGAGGAGGGAGAAAGGGAGGGGGAGCAGGGTGATGGCCTGTCAGGGGTTTGGGGGGGACCACGACCTGGGGAAGGTCGTGGTCCCTTGTCCTGGTCGTTGGTGTTGTTGAGAGAGTTGGAGGCAAATAGGGACCCCTCTTCTTGCCTTAGATGTCTCTCCTTTCTGAGGCTCTTCCCGGGTGGGGGCAAATGGAGCTCCTCCTCAAGGTTTCTGCTGGGCTTTGTCTGTTCTTGGAGTACTGTTTGTTCCTCTTTATGAGATAACTCCTCGTTTATCTCAGCCTTGGCACCAAGCACAGATGGATAACGTATGGAATAAAACAAGTTGGAGGTGAACAGTTTCACCCCTGACTTGTTAAAATTAAATCCATTTGCTTTAAACAGATGCCTGCGTTCCCAAAAAATATTAAAGTTGTCGATAAAATGCACTGAGTGGTCAGCACATGATGATATAAGCCATTTATTCAGTGTAAACAACCTGCTGAATCTCTCGTCTCCTCCTCTGACCGGCGGTACAGGTCCACTGATGAATACAGCTGCATTCAGAGAGTTTACAGTATTTAAAAATCCAGTAAAGTCCCGTTTCAGAACCTCCGACTGTTGTTTGGACACATCGTTTGACCCTGTATGCAGAACAATGTTTGTCACAGTTGGATATTCATCTGCAATTTGAAGAATTCTCTCCTTCAGGTTGTTGACCATATCGTTAGGAAAGCAGAGGACTTTAGTGTTCTTACCGCACATCCTTTGTACATCCTTTATGGCAGAGTCACCCACAATCAGAGTTTCAGGCCTAGCCTTTAGCTTTCCCTGTGGCCTTTCACTTTTCAACAGATTTTCAGACCTTACTTTGCTGCTTTTAGATGGATGGTTGTCCGATATAGATCCAGGGTCCTTTGATAGTGGAGCAAATCTGTTCTGCAGTTTCACATTCAGTTGTTTTGGAGGTTTGTTGTTATCCTTCCTATTCACGGTTGTCCAGTCCCGTTTCCTCTCGTATACAGGGGTAGAAGAGCTTCTCTGTCTCGTAGGAAGTGAAGGCCAGTCGGTTTCAGAGATTTCAGCTCGCTGTGCCCTGCCTGTGGTACGTCCTCCCCCTTCCAGGAGACATGATTTATGTCTTGGTTTTGCACCAAGACAGTCCAAGGGGGGATTATCACTTGAGGATTTATAATAATGATGCACAGAGTCTACTTTCTTGGTCATGTTATCTGTGCTCCTTAGCTGTGTACTAGCTTGCTCATCGCCATTGTTTTGAATCAAAGGCAAGGTTGTTTCATTTCCACACAGTCCATTTACCCCCACGTTTACTTCTAAGCGATGAATTTTTGTCTCCAGTACTGCAATCTTCTGCAGGTGGCTGTGGTAGTCATCTGTGGAGAAGGAAGGCATCTTGTTGCTAGTTAGCCTAGCGGTTAGCCCCTTTCCAGGCTATTGAGGCTGTTCGGTGCCCAGACGCTGTAATCAGGCTTCAGCTGTGTCTAGGCCACAGACACACGGAGCGCTGAGGATAAGGTAACTATAAAAATGGTGCTGTTTCTGTTAAGAACACTTTAGTCCTAATGATCTATAAGTGTCCAGAAGCTATCACAGGTAAGCTCATAAGGAAAAAAAGGGAAAAAATCAGCATAAAAATCAATAAAAATCAATAAAAGAAGCAAAGCATTTAAAGAGCAAAGAGATGAAGCGTCCACACTCACAAAAGGGGGAGGAGCATGTGGAGCACCTTCTCTAGCATGCTGATCAACCTCTCAGTATAGCAGAGCCATCCTGACTCACAGCTGGCCTCTGCTCATGGTCAGCCAAACAAGGAGTACCATTTGTGCTAACCTCTGCCTTATTCACATAGACACAGTTACCCGTCTGTGGAGGAGACTGGAACTCCTTACCCAGGTGATACTCATCCAGTACCTCCTGAACTTCACGAGCTGACCATTTATCACATGTTTTGGTTCTAAAAATAAGAGCCAAGTCTCTGCAGGGGCAGTGTCTGATGAACATGCGTGCAACCTCCACACCAGAGTTCTCAAAAGATTTCCCCTGCTCCTTAAGACAGTTGCCAACAACATCAGCAGCCTTGTTCAGCCTCAGCCAGTACTCATATGGATCCTCCCGGTCCTTCGGCAGGGTGGAAGAAAAGTCAGCCAGGGGCACAGACGAGCACTGGGTGGAGCTAAAATGTTTGTGCAGAAGTCTGTAGATAGCTTGTGGATTATGCTGGACATCAATTCCACCATTCCTCTCACCAAATGTCACAACATCTTTTGCCCTGCCTCTCAGATGCATCAAAATCTCCTCAGCTTGGTTTTCTCGAAGAATGCCACTCTTCTTTATGTAACTCTGCATGGCTTCCTGCCACTCATCAACAGACAATGAGTCCGAACTCTCCCCCGGAAACACAGGTGGGTCTTTAACCTGTCGTGGAGCCACCAGCTGGACTTGAGAGAGATCTAGTGAGCGGCTGGAGGGGAGATCTGTTGTTTCATGCGCCACCTCAGGACATGTATATGTAGCAGATGCAGGGCTCGAAGTGTGTGGCGTAGTCAGGTGTGACAGAATGCTATCAGCCAGGCGTTGCCCAATTTGCTGCACAATGTTGCTCATTTGGTCGACTAGACTCACATCAGTTATTGGGGGGTCTGAGGTAGATGACTTAGTGCACTGTACTGACTGCGACTCAGCCACCAGCTCACAAGAACTATCTGCTGCTCTATGCCCCACCCAACAGTCACCCAGTGAAAAAGGAACAGTTGTGAACCCTCTACCCCTACCCACAACAAGGGGAGTCACATTTGGGGTGTCATCAGAGTCACTTAGATCCATATCTAGCAGGATATTAATAGAGCTAAGGTGGACTTAATACAATATGGCAATATACAAAGCCAATATAAAAGTATGTCCAACAGTCCCCAAAGTTTGATTCCGTTACCCAACAGACTAAACAATAAGGAAGCTGATGCTCCACGATGATGCTGCGACGAGAAGACACCAGCCCGATTCAGCAGCGTCACGAACTAGTCACAGCACCAATGTGACCTCTGTGTAGTGTCTTCTCTGGTCTGCATTCACAACAAAAAGGCAATGGTTAGAATGCTCTCTTTTTAATGTCGTGGGCAATCAGCATAAAATCTCGCAGGAATCCTCCATTATTCTGAGGATTACATTTCCACTTGTAGTGTGATCGTATAGTGGTAAATTTATACAACCAAAATAGAAAAACTTCAACACCATTAACATTGCATGTTAAGTTTCCCAAATGAAAGGAATATAGAAATATATTTTAAAGCTGTACATGAAACAATGTAAATTCTCTAAACAGTGTGGCACAGTCACATACCTGCATTCACAACAAAAAGGCAATGGTTAGAATGCTCTCTTTTTAATGTCGTGGGCAATCAGCATAAAATCTAAATGGGAAAGCAACAACAGAGTTAGCTAACTATGCTCCCATTTTGTTTCCTCTCCTCCCAATAAAGAAATCTCACATAAACGTGCACTCAGTTAAACATAAAGACTGGAGAAATGACCTGCAACGAATGATGTATGAACAACAAAAATAATCGGGTCAGACTGTATTACTTTAACAGCCTATGATATGATTTTTCCTCCCCACGACATTTGCGCATTCCTTACCTCGCAGGAATCCTCCATTATTCTGAGGATTACCCAGAATCCCTTGCCCTTTGTGAATATTGCAGGGTGACTTTTTCGACAGTAGGTGGCGCCAATGTCCCATTTAGCGGGATTTAACTTAAACTCTATTTAACTATGTTACATATACATGTATACATGTATTTTATGTTCACGTATGTGTGCTTGTGTGTGAATGTGTACATTTTTGTATATGTATGTGCATATTTGCATGTACACATATCTTTTTCAAACATATCTGGATGTCTTACAATGTTTTTATAATGTTTTCATCTTTTCTATCTTAATTATTTTTATTATATTATCCCACTGTTCAGCACTTTGGCTGACACTTGATGTCTTTTAAATGTGCTATATAAATAAAGATGACTTGACTTGAGGTTCACAAGTGTGTGGCCAATGCTCAGTGGGCTCAAACCTCAAAAGGAGAGAAAGAGAACACAGAAAATTCCACAATATCAAAAACATTTACTTCTCCTTCAGAACCTACAAAACACAGAGAAGAACAACACCTGAGGACAGTCAGGAGAAATGGGTGATGAATTTTTCAGACCAGAATCTCAGTGAACCTGAAAAGAAAGTGCTAGCCAAAGACAGAAGCAGAGCAAATCAGGATGAAAGTTCTCAGGGTGCTCACTAACTTTATGCTCTTTCTTTCTAGTCCCTCTCAGTACTCTTGCCGCAGAATTATGGATTAACTGAAGGTTTTTTAGGGAGTTTTTCAGGACATCGTGATAATAATGAATTACAGTATTCCAGCCTACAACTAATAAATGCATGAACTTGTTTTCCAGCATCACTCTGAGACAGGATATTTCTAATTTTAGAAGTGTTGCACAAATGGAAGAAAGCGGTCCTACATATGTTTTTAATTTGTGCATAGAAGGACATATCTTGGTCAATAATGAATCCAAGGTTCCTCACAGTGTTACTGGATGCCAGGGTAATGCCATCCAGAGTAAGAATCTGGTTAGATACCATATTTCTAAGATTTTCAGGGCCGAGTACAATAACCTCAGTTTTATCCCTCCATCCACCCACTGGGTAGGTCAGATCACAACCATATTCACCTCACCCTATGTGCCAATTGTGAGGAGGGAATCTGTGGCCAAAAAAAGAATTTGTCGGTAGTCAGAGGAGGCCTTAGTAGAACTACAGGGCTGTTTTGAGGTGACAGTTTGGGATATACTCTGTGAGTCTCACGGTGAGGACATCAATGGGCTTACTGAGTGTATCACCGACTTTCAGCACTGACTCCATTGTTCCAGGTCAGACTGTCTGTCCATCCATTCATCCACCTTCTTCTGCTTATTTGGGCAGCAGCAGCCTAAGCAGGGAGCCCAGACCTCCCTTTCTCCAGCCACCTCCTCTAGCTTATCTGGGAAAACACCAAGGAGTTCTCAGGCCAGCCAAGCATGTCCTGGGTCTGTCCCGGGGCCTTCTCCCGGTGGGACATGCCCGGAACACCTCACCCAGGAGCCGGCCAGGAGGCATCCTTGTCAGATGCCCGAACCACCTCAACTGGCTCTTTTCGATGTGAAGGAACACCGGCTCTACTCTAGGCCCCTTCTAGATGGCTGAACTTCTCACCCGATCTCCAAGGGAGAGGCCAGCCACCAATCGGAGGAAGCCCATTTCCGCCACTTGTATCCGCGATCTTGTTCTTTCTGTCACTACCCACAGCTTGCGACCATTGGTGAAGATAGGGACATAGATTGACCGGTTAGTTAAGAGCTTTGCTTTTACATTCCGCTCTCTCTTCACCACAACAGACTGGTCCGTATCACTGCAGCCGCAGCACCAATTCGTCTGTCGATCTCACGCTCCCTTCTTCCATAACTTGTGAACAAAATCCAGAGATACTTAATCTCCTCCACTTGGGGCAGGAGCTCGTCCCTAACCTGAAGTGGGCACTCCACCTTTTTCCAGCTGAGGACCATAGCCTCAGATTTGGAAGTGCTGATTCTAATTACCTGTCACAGCCAGCGGGACCAGACCATGTGGAGTGTGTGTGGAGGACCCAGGTACTGACACAGACGAGGAGTCAGAATAATTACAACAAAAAGCAAGCCTTTATTTGGCTGAGACTCAGGAACAGAAAACCAGGTGAGAAAAAAACTTTAAGCAAAACTAAACTTAAACTTATACTGCGGAAAACTAAAAATGACTATGACTTACTATGAACATGATGTGGTGCAGGAATATGAAAGAAGCTATGAATGTCCCGCACCACATCATGAAAGACCTGAGGTGACATGAAGGGTGAGCAAACAGACAGCATGACGAGGAATGAATGGAAACACAAACTCAATACACAAGGGGAGATCATGGGAAGTGGAAACATATGAGAAAATAGCAGACACAACTGCACATAATAACACAAAGGGGAGGTGTAAAACTAAGCACACTGACCAATGGAAACACAGGACTTTTACAAAATAAAACAGGAAATGTAGACAAGACAATACCAGCTAAACAGACTTGACACACATGATAAACAAGACAAGAACTCAAACACAGAAACCAAGGAGACAACGAAAATAACAGCTGACTTCAACCTCAACTCAAAGTTAAATAGGAATCACACAGGAACTATAATGACAAATCTAACATAAGATGAATACAAAATACTCTCAGTGGGAATGTCACAGGCTGGGTGCACTCTGTTTTGTTTTTTTGTTTGTTTGTTTGTTTTTTTAACCTTATTTAACCAGGAAGATCCCATTGGGATTTAAAACCTCTTTTTCAAGGGAGACCTGGCCAAGGTAGGCAGCAGCAAGTGTCTCGCAGTTACAGAAATTACTCAATTAAACACAGGCAACAACAACACAAATGCAAAAATAAATGAAAAAAATAAAAATTAAAAAAGTAAATTTAATTCAATAAAAATTTAAATAAAATTAAAAATCAGTCAAAGTGGCAATCAATCTAATTGAAACAGTTACATGTTATGGACTTGGCCTCAAGGATTGATAGTTTAGATTTAAAAGCACTTAATTAAATGAATTCAGTCATTTTCCATTTGTTCTGCAGTTTGTACCAAGCCAAGGGTGCTAAAAGGCTTGAAAAAAAAAAAAAAAAAAAAAAAAAGCTCTTTTACCAAATTCAGTTCGGGCAAATGAAACAGAAAGCAACAAGTAACCATGCCGATGAAGAGAATACCGACCAGCATGTTTCATTGCAAGCAGGGAACATATATAAGAAGGCAGCAACTCAAATATTGCCTTATGTATAAAACTGTATAAAGAGTTCCTCCGACTTGCCAAAGTAGGCCATACTTCCAGCGTATAACTCACAGTGGTGAGTCTGTGATTTACAGTTAGTGAGGAACCTCAGAGAAGCATGATACACAGTATCAAACATCCGAAGACATTGAGCAGAAGCATTCATATATAGAATATCTCCATAATCCAGCAAAGGCAAAAATATTGCAGCAACAAGCTGCTTCTTTGTATTAAAAGAGAAACACAACTTATTTTGAAAATAAAATCGCAGTTTTAACTTCAGATTTTTCACAAGATTCTCTTCATGTGGTTTAAAGGTGAGCGAGTCATCAATCAAGATTCCCAGATATTTATACAGTGGGGCAAAAAAGTATTTAGTCAGCCACCGATTGTGCAAGTTCCCCCACCTAAAATGATGACAGAGGTCAGTAATTTGCACCAGAGGTACACTTCAACTGTGAGAGACAGAATGTGAAAAAAAAATCCATGAATCCACATGGTAGGATTTGTAAAGAATTTATTGGTAAATCAGGGTGGAAAATAAGTATTTGGTCAATAACAAAAATACAACTCAATACTTTGTAACATAACCTTTGTTGGCAATAACAGAGGTCAAACGTTTACTATAGGTCTTTACCAGGTTTGCACACACAGTAGCTGGTATTTTGGCCCATTCCTCCATGCAGATCTTCTTGAGAGCAGTGATGTTTTGGGGCTGTCGCCGAGCAACACGGACTTTCAACTCCCGCCACAGATTTTCTATGGGGTTGAGGTCTGGAGACTGGCTAGGCCACTCCAGGACTTTCAAATGCTTCTTACGGAGCCACTCCTTTGTTGCCCGGGCGGTGTGTTTTGGATCATTGTCATGTTGGAAGACCCAGCCTCGTTTCATCTTCAAAGTTCTCACTGATGGAAGGAGGTTTTGGCTCAAAATCTCACGATACATGGCCCCATTCATTCTGTCCTTAACACGGATCAGTCGTCCTGTCCCCTTGGCAGAAAAACAGCCCCATAGCATGATGTTTCCACCCCCATGCTTCACAGTAGGTATGGTGTTCTTGGGATGCAACTCAGTATTCTTCTTCCTCCAAACACGACGAGTTGAGTTTATACCAAAAAGTTCTACTTTGGTTTCATCTGACCACATGACATCCTCCCAATCCTCTGCTGTATCATCCATGTGCTCTCTGGCAAACTTCAGACGGGCCTGGACATGCACTGGCTTCAGCAGCGGAACACGTCTGGCACTGCGGGATTTGATTCCCTGCCGTTGTAGTGTGTTACTGATGGTGACCTTTGTTACTTTGGTCCCAGCTCTCTGCAGGTCATTCACCAGGTCCCCCCGTGTGGTTCTGGGATCTTTGCTCACCGTTCTCATGATCATTTTGACCCCACGGGATGAGATCTTGCGTGGAGCCCCAGATCGAGGGAGATTATCAGTGGTCTTGTATGTCTTCCATTTTCTGATGATTGCTCCCACAGTTGATTTTTTCACACCAAGCTGCTTCCCTATTGTAGATTCACTCTTCCCAGTCTGGTGCAGGTCTACAATACTTTTCCTGGTGTCCTTCGAAAGCTCTTTGGTCTTGGCCATGGCGGAGTTTGGAGTCTGACTGTTTGAGGCTGTGGACAGGTGTCTTTTATACAGATGATGAGTTCAAACAGGTGCCATTCATACAGGTAACGAGTGGGGGACAGAAAAGCTTCTTACAGAAGAAGTTACAGGTCTGTGAGAGCCAGAGATTTTCCATGTTTGAGGTGACCAAATACTTATTTTCCACCCTGATTTACGAATAAATTCTTTACAAATCCTACCATGTGGAGTCATGGATTTTTTTTTCACATTCTGTCTCTCACAGTTGAAGTGTACCTCTGGTGCAAATTACTGACCTCTGTCATCATTTTAGGTGGGGGAACTTGCACAATCGGTGGCTGACTAAATACTTTTTTGCCCCACTGTACGTGAGAACCAACTCTATTTTATTATCTTCAAAAGTGGTTACTGATGGGATTGCTTAGGCCCATTTCCTTGATTTTGAAAACAACGTGAGCTTTGTTTTGTCTGTGTTGAGAACAAGTTTAAGCTGAAGTAATGATTGCTGGACAGCAAAAAAGGCTTCCTTCACAGAGTCAATGGCTTGGACAAGAGTTGAACCACAGCTGTAAATAACTGTATCATCAGCATAGAAGTGCAAGTTTGCATCTGGCAGATTTAGACCAAGATTGTTTATGTAAATGATAACTAGAAGGGGACCTACAGAAACCTGTGGCACTCCGTTGTGCACTGTAACAAAGTCAGAACATAGACCGTCAGATTTTATGCACTGAGACCTATTACTGAGGTAGTTTGAGAACCATGCCACTGCTCTCTCAGAGAGTCCTGACTGGAAGAGTCTAAGTTTTAAAATACAATGATCAATAGTGTGAAATGCTTTTGACAAATCAATAAAAAGGGATGCACAGTGTTGTTTCTTATCATGTGCAATAGAATTTCATTGACCACTCTCATTGCAGCTGTGATAGTACTGTGATTTTTCCTAAAGCCTGATTGATATTCAGATAAAATGGCATTGGTGTGTAAAAACTCCTTTAACTGCTCACATGCAAGAGCTTCAAGAACTTTGGCCAGCACAGATAGATTAGATATTGGTCTGTAATTAGTTAACACTGCTGGGTCGCCCCCCTTTAATAGAGGATGTGCGATTATTATATTATCTTATGCCACATTATACCCCTAATTAAAGATTGTGAAATTATTATGTAGTTTTAGTTTGCATTATTCTCCTGACTTAGAAGAAGGTGATAACTATTACATTTATGAGACTGCTGATTTATTGTGAATGGATGATATTGTTTATGATGCATTATACTGCTGCGTTATAAGAAACACTGTTTTCAGAGAATCATGGCCTTATTTGTCTGATTAGAAAAGAACAGAACATACTGCACAGGAAGCCAAGGTCATAACTTAGGCTCACTGAGAGAGAGAAATAATGTGGATGTTTAGGTTTTATGACTAGGTGGGGGCCTCCTGAAGCTATAAGACTGTGAGAAACGGTCAGACACGTCGAGATCAGGCAGACACCCTCCCGCGCTCATCTCCCATTCGGATGTTTAAAGCTCAAAAGTGTTTGTATGGAATAATGAGAATTGTATGGAATAAAATGATTGTTGACTGAGCATTTATACACTGAGTGCTGTCCTTCCTTCAGCCCAAAGATGAAAAAATTGGGAGGATTTAACAAGGAACAAAAAAGCTGATTTCCATACGGAGGGAATTTCATTCGTATCCAGTGTGAGGTTCAAAGGTGTTGTGAGAGGCTCTGCCACAAAATCAGCTGCCAGTTTCAAGAAGTAAGGATCTAGTAAGTCTGGCCCTGGAGATTTTCTATGATCTAACACTTTAAGAGCTTTACAGACCTCCTGCACAGAGAAAGGAGCAAAGTTAAATGGCTGACCAGTGTACACCAGAAGGTTTGTGCCAGATTTTACAGAGACTGCGTTCAGAGAGTCAAACAAAGACCTAGAAGATATAAAGGGTTTGTTAAATCAATTCATAATCTCCTTCCTGTCATAAACAGAAACAGAATCCTTAAAAACATAGGTGGGTAGCGCATGGGTTCTTTTACTCACTGAAAGAGACTTAATGATTTTCCAGAACTTCTGTGGATTTTCTCAGTGGTGACAGACAGATAATATTCTGATTTATCTTTCTTAATAGAGGAAGTACATTTGTGTCTTAGTTGTCTGAAAAGAAGCCAATCAGTGGGGGAGCCAGTTTTCCTAGCTTTGTCCCAAGCCAGGTTATGCTCATGAATGACATCTGCCAGCTCGGGGGAGAACCAGGGGTTTTCACGACCTTTTATCCTATATCTCCTTAATGGAGCATGTTTATTCACAATTTGCATAAACCCATCCCTAAAGAATGCCCATGCTAATTCTACATCAGGGATCAATCCTATTTTCTTCCAGCCATAGATTGAGAAATCATGATAAAATGTTTGTTCATTAAAATTTTTAAAAGTTATTTTAAAAATAATACAATGTTGTGACTCGGGCACCTTAGTATTTCTAATAACAGCAACAACACAGTGGTCACTTAAGTCGTTACAAAAGACACCCAAGGATCAAAATTTATGAGGAACATTTGCCAAAATCAAATCAATCAAGGTAGACTTTTCGAGGCTTTGGAGATTTTACCGAGTGGGTAAATTGACCAGCTGGGTAAGATTGATAGTATCACAGAAAGATTTAAAATCATCTGAAACAGTTTTGAGCCAATCCCATTTAAAGTCACCAGCTAAAACAAGCTCACCATAATTTAGTTTGGACAGCAAAAGGTTTAAAGAAGGCAGAGGTTCTGTGGAGGCAGAAGGAAGTCGATAGCAACAAGCAACTGTTATGCGAAGACCACTTGCAATATTCACATTCAGAGCCAAAAATTGCAATTGTTTGCAACTGGATTCTGATAGAACGATTGTAGCATCAAATTTTGACTTAACATAAGCAGCAACACCACCACCTTTCTTAAGCCTATCGGTACAATAGATATTGTATCCAGCCATGCTAATATGTTCATCAGATATATATTTAGACAACAAGGTTTCAGAAATGAGGACAATACCTGCATCTCTTTATTGAACCCAAATCTTGATCATATCCATCTTGGATAACAAACTGCGCACATTAAGATGAACTATCTTCAGCCCAGGTGAGGATTTAAATTCAGATGGTGTCTGACTACATTGCAGCTCAAGGCCTGTGTTAGGTTGCACATTACCAAATAGGAGCAGTAGAATGACAATCAGAAGTCTCTGCTTTGTAACATTACTTATTGATGATGATGGGAAAAGTTGAAAAAAAGCACTGTTTTTCATAACTAATTTTGTAATCATACAAAGCAAGAAGGTTTTGAAGGTGAGGTAAATCTTTGTGTAGATCAAATGATGAATTCATGTCCTGTTCCCAATACATTAGAAATTGTACAGGATGTACAGCAGCAGTGATGCATGTAGATCTGGGGACCATGTCTCGCAAAATGAGGACACTGTTAAATGTGCTCGTCGTAGGAAAACTGAGTGTCCCAAAGTCCCCCACAGCCAATAAGTAAAGTAAAGTTATTAAAAAAGCCATTATCCAAAACACACAATGATTGTTGATGCTGAATTAAATAGGCTGCACAGACCTAGGATGGCAAGTAAGGCTCCAGCCAGAAGCTCAGGTCCTGGTGGCTTGCTAGCAGAGGGCTTCTGCTAGCACATGCACCAATGTGGTGTAGAGGGCTTCAATTAACAGCACAGGGCCCGATGTAATGCAGATGAGTTTTTTCTAGCAGCACAGGCCTTGGTGTGGTGCTGATGTCTTCACTAGCAACAGAGATGCAGATGGTTCAGCCAGCAGTAAAGGCCCTGGTGCGGTGCAAATGGCCCCAACCAGCTTCCAGGCTGGACTACTGTAATTCATTATTAGCAGGATGTCCTACAACCTCCCTGAAAAGCCTTCAGTTAATCCAAAATGCTGCAGCAAGAGTACTGACAGGGACTAGAAAGAGAGAGTATATTTCTCCAGTATCGGCCTGCCTTCATTGGCTTCCTGTTAATTCCAGAATTGAATTGAAAATCCTGCTCCTCACATACAAGGTCTTAAATAATCAGGCCCCATCTTATCTTAATGACCTTGTAGTATGACATCACCCTATTAGAGCACTTTTCTCTCTCATTGCAGGCTTACTTGTTGTTCCTAGAGTATTTAAAAGTAGAATGGAAGGGAGAGCCTTCAGTTTTCAGCCCCCTCTTCTGTGGAACCAGCTTCCAGTTTAGATTCGGGAGACAGACATTATCTCTACTTTCAAGATTAGGCTTCAAACTTTCCTTTTTGCTACAGAATATAGTTAGGTCTGGACCAGGTGACCGTGAATCCTCCCTTAGTTATGCTGCAATAGACGTAGGCTGCCGGGGGATTCCCATGATGCATAGAGTTTTTTCCTTTCCACTGACCTTTCTCACTCACTATGTTTTAATAGACCTCTCTGCACTGAATCATGTCTGTTATTAATCTCTGTCTCTCTTCCACAGCATGTATTTATCCTGTTTTCCTTCTCTCACCCCAACCGGTCGCAGCAGATGGCCCAGCCCCTCCCTGAGCCTGGTTCTGCTGGAGGTTTCTTCCTGTTAAAAGGGACTTTTGCCTTCCCACTGTCGCCAAAGTGCTTGCTCATAGGGGGTCATATGATTGTTGGTTTATTTTCTCTGTATCTATTATTGTACGATCTACCATGCAATATAAAGCGCCTTGAGGCGACTGCTGTTGAGATTTGGTGCTATATAAATAAAATTGAATTGAATTGAAAATTTCCAAGAGTTTACAGAATAGTTTAAAATACTCTTAAAAAAGCTTGTTGGAAAAAACTAAAATCCATTTAAAATAGTAAAAAACAAACAAACAAAAAATACCCCACAAATTCAAAGCAGACATTCCACAAGCTGCTGCCATCTTGGTCAAAGGTGCCATGTTTCACACTTCGCTGTGAACCATTCCAAGCAAGTAAGCAGGAGGCCATCACCGGATGAAGCCAACAGAACAACATCATCTGCAAAAAGCCTTTCGCCACTTGGCTATGCTTAGAAATTCTGTACATAAAAATTACGAAGAGAATTGGTGACAAAAGGGTAGCCCTGGCAGAGCCCATCGCCAACCAGGAGCAAGTCCGACTTATTGCCGTCTATCCGGACCAAGTGTATAAGTGTATAAGTTGTATAAAGACTGAATGTCCTGTAGCAATGGACCAGACATCCCATACTCCTGGAGCACCCCCCCACAGGACACCCCAAGTGACACAGTTGAATGCCTTCTCCAAGTCCACAAAACACATGTACACCGTGTGCACTATCATCTTAGGCAAGTTGTAGAGGATTAATTTCATTATGGATCAAGGACAGTGCTCTTGGTCAATCCAATATGTTAATGAACCTAAACCTGAATGTTTAAGAATGTAAAAGTGAGTTTTTGTCTTTAAGAGAATATATATATATTTATGTGCAGAATTATTAGGCAACTATTAGTGTGCAGAATTATTACGCAACTGAAATTTTTTTTCCCACCTCACTAGTTTATTTGCAAATGTTAAAGTGAGAATGATAAAACAACTCAAAATGTACAAAAAAGCATTTCTGACATGTTAAAAAAAATGGTGACCAATATAGCCACCCTTCTTTTCAATAACTGTCACAAGCCTTCCATTCATGGAGTCTGTCAGTTTCTTGATCTGATGACGATCAACTTTTTGTGCAGCAGCGACCACAGCCTCCCAGACACTGTTGAGAGAAGTGTACTGTTTCCCTACACTGTAAATCTCCCGTTTAAGCAAGGCCCACCGGTTCTCAATAGGGTTTAGGTCAGGGGAGGAAGGGGTCCATGTTATTATCTTTTCATCCTTAAGGCCTTTACTTGCTAGCCATGCAGTGAAATACTTCGATGCACGCGATGGGGCATTGTCCTGCATAAAAAATCATGGTCTTCTTAAAAGATGCAGACTTTTTCCTGTACCACTGCTTGAAGAAAGTGTCTTCTAAAAACTGGCAGTAGGTTTTGAAGTTGATTTTGAGGCCATCTTCAACCCGAAAAGGTCCAACCAGCTCATCTTTAATAATACCAGGCCATACAAGTACCCCACCTCCACGTTGTTGGCGTCTGAGTCAAAGTGGAGCTCTGTGTCCATTACTGATCCAGCCACGAGTCCATCCATGTGGTCCATCAAGAGTCACTCTCATCTCGTCAGTCCATAAAACCTTTGAAACATAAACTCTGGGCCAAGAAATATCTGAAGTCAGATTTTTCAACTTTGCGTGTTTTGTTCAGTGGTGATCAGGTTACAGCCTTCCTTACCTTGGCCATGTCTCTAATCACTGAACACCTTGTACTTCTGGACATTCCGGGTAGGTTGCAGTTAAGGAATATGGCAGGACTGGAGGATAATGGGTTCCTGGTAGCGTCATGTTTGAATCTTGTCAAATCATTCGCAGTTAAACTTGCGTCTTTGTTTTCTCCATACACTTCTTGCGACCCTGTTAGCTATTTGCAACAAAACCTTTGATGGTTCTGTGGTCATGCCCCAATATCTCCACAATTTCAAGAGTGCTGCATCCTTCTGAAAGACTTTTTACAATTTTTGACTTTTCAGAGTCCATTAAATCTCTTTTTTGTTCATTTTGCTTGAGTGAGAGGAGCTGCCTAATAATTATGGACACCTTTAGATAGAGTGTTGATCTCCTTAGGCCACACCCTCAGTCGTTATGCAAATACAGGTCACCTGATATACTTTAATCCATTAACCCTTTAAGACCTACCATAGAACCAAGTCCGCCAGAGCTTATAGTATATTTTTACATGCTGTGGAGCCATTTTTTGGAGCATTTCAAGTTGCTATACATCAATACAACCATTATAGCCCAAATTTTGATAATATGTCTGCATTAAGTGCATAGTTATTACATAAATTGCAAAAAAGTGCAATAAACTACAAAAAAATTGAAAATCGTTTTTGATTTTTTAACATATATTTCTAGTTAGAGAAATTTAAGAGGCTTATCCCTCAAAACTGTAAATACAAAAAGTTGCACAAACTAGTTTCCCACCAAAGGAAATTTATTTTAAGTGTCTTCATAGTTTTATTTTTGAGATACACCAATTTTCATATACTGCAGGAAAAACGAAAAAATATATTATAGTGCAAATTTGCAAAATAACAGCATATGCATCAAAATAAAATATTTCCAGCAGTGCAATATGAGTCCTCAGCATCCCAGAATCGACACAGAAAGTCATAAAGTCAAACATAACTTTTAAAAACACAAGTATAGGCTCATAAGGCCACGATGGTAAAAAACTACATTTCCGCAAAATGACGTCACTTCCGGTTTCGGGCAGGTCATGTGATAGTTCACGCTGATGGATGTAGGAAGTGTTACGAACAGCTGATCGGATTGGCAAAGCGTGTTTCTGGAATATTATGTTTTTGTTGCTGCAAGTGCTTTTTATGCAGTTTTTGCAAAGCTATATGTGGAAGGAAACTGTGACCTAGGACAAGCTGATGGCATAAGATGTAAGTACAACTCCTCCGGTTTCATATGCAAAAAAAAATTATTGTGCTAGCTTACGTGGTTGCAGTGCTACCGGGATTTAAAAATAGTTACGCAAAATGGAGCGTGCCCGCTCCGACCGGCTCTAAAGGGTTATTAAGCACTCAAGTTTATACAGCTTGAAGTTGGACAACATGGATAAAAATTGTGATATAGCCAAAATACCCACTTGCCTAATAATTTTCCACACAGTGTTGACTGGTTGGGCAAACTCCCATGCACCCTCAGTTATCCTTGAGAGGATAAATAGCGGAACCATAACCCTAACCCAGACTCTTCATTAGTGATGGGAATTCGGGCTGTTTTTAGAGAACCAGCTCTTTCGGCTCGCCTCAATAAAAAGAGCCGGCTCTTTTGGCTTTTTCCCCTAGGTTTGGGACTGAGGACAAGATGGCGCCTGTGTTTGGCTTTGCCGCTTGTACAGCTCACTGGTACTATACTGGTCGACCGTGGCTCAGGGGGTTGGGAATTGCATCTGTAACCGGAAGGTCGCCGGTTCGATCCCTGGGCTCTCTGTCCTGGTCGTTGTGTCCCTGGGCAAGACACTTTACCCTACTTGCCTACTGGTGTTGGCCAGAGGGGCCGATGGCGCAATATGGCAGCCTCGCTTCTGTCAGTCTGCCCCAGGGCAGCTGTGGCTACAACTGTAGCTTGCCTCCACCAGTGTATGAGAGTGAATGAATAGTGGTATTGTAAAGCACTTTGGTTGCCTTGAAAAGCGCTATATCAATCCATTATTATTATTATTACTGGCCGCTATTGTCACTTGCAATATTATTTGTACCGTCCTGTGTTTTGATTTTGTCTCTGCCACCAATACTTATGATCGGGGCATGATGTTGTATATCAAAGATTCAATGGAGAGCTACTGTGACAGCTGGGACAGTTACCGGAAATTTTTCCCTCCACCCTTTGTGTGTTCCTCACCTGATTGCATGTTACCATACATATCGGTGGGATTTAACACGAAGAAAATAAGAAGTAGGGGAACCAGGGCCGGTGTCCAGGTGCGACTGAGAAGGTACCGAAGATTAGCTTCTTGGATGTGGGAAGAATCCCGGTGCCTATGACCAATTCATCTACTGCCACCTGGTGCCGATGCTACACTTCAGTTCCCAGCTTGGAATCTATGGTCTGATGGCCCCATGTTCACTTGGCGTCCCTTCTTCGACCGCCATTTTGATGGCAGAGGTGATGTACCACTATGGATATTAGCTTCTGCTAGCCCTGAAGTCCCCGCCCAGCGTAACAGGTGTAGAGGTGCGCACAGGTGTTTATTTCGAGTGCCACTGCAGTCAGCTGTTGACTGCACCAACCAAACGTCTTCAATCAGGTTTGCCCTGCTCAACACTCGCTCAATCACAAACAAATCGTTTATTTTAAACAATCTTTTTATAAAGGAACCTCTCAACTTCTTGTGTTTAACTGAGACGTGGCAACAAAACATGGATTATATACATCTGAAGGACATTTGTTCGACTGGCTGCTCCGTCATTGGAACTCCACGTCTTTCTGGACGTGGCGGAGGTCTCGCTGTTGTGCACCAGGACAGATTCACATGCAGACTGATGAAATCGGATTCTTTTACTTCATTTGAACTTCAGATGATCAAGGTCGGCTTTTTAATCTACCGAGCTCCTGGCCCTGCCGGAGTCTTTTTAACTGAATTTAATGACCTCCTATCATCCATTATTAAATTAGAGAAGGTGGTAATGTTGGGAGATTTTAACTTTCATATTGATGATGCATCCTGTAATATGGCTGCTGACTTCATGACTATCACAGAGTCTTTTAATTTTATGCAGCATGTTTCTGGCCCTACACATGTAAAGGGTCACACATTGGACCTTGTTTTCTCCTTGGGTTTAAATATAAATGACATTCGTGTGGAAAATGTCCATGTGAGTGACCATAGCTGCATATATTTTAACTTGTCGTTTTATTTGGATCCCCCGGCTCCCAAAATGACGATTGAAAGGCGAATCATAAACCTGAACGCCGGCAAAAGGTTCTCTGCCATTTTTGACGTTGAAATGACTTACAATGATTTGGACGCTCTTGTCTCATCCTTTAATAACCAGTGTAATTCGATTTTAGACATAGTGGCACCTCTGAAAAAAGTACTGTCCTACGTTTGAAATCTCATCCTTGGTTAAATGAAAACATTCGTAATTTCAGGAGATATTGTCGCAAGCTAGAACGTTTGTGGAAGGCTTCCAAGCTTGAGGTTTATAAGTTACACCTTAAAGAATCTATCCTCTTGCTAAATGACGTGGAAAAATGCCAGAAAAGAGTATTTTTCACACCTCATAGCTTCAAAAAAGAAAGATCCTAAATTCTTGTTTAAAACAATTAAGAGTATTGTTTCTCCTGATGCTCCTTGTGCACCAGTTCACTCAACGTCCGACTGCAATGAGTTTATGAACTATTTCAGAAATAATGTCATTGCAACCAGGTCTAATATCTCTCCATCATCTTCTCAATATCAAACTTTTAACTTGCTTTCCTCTGATACTTGGTCGTCTTTTACTCCTGTTACATTACAAGACATCAGAGGCCTGCTTTGTCATATGAAACAGACTTCAAGCCCCCTTGATGTCCTTCCATCTTCATGTAGGTGGGTGGGGGAAGGGGGGGTTGCTTCCACACTAGTGTGTTTGATTCAATTGGCCCCTGTATTGTGGAAATGATAAATACTTCTCTTCACACTGGCTCAGTTCCCAGCTTCTTTAAACATGCTGTTGTTGAGCCAATATTAAATAAACCCCAGCTGGATCCATCTCTTCCTAACAGTTATAGGCCAATATCCAAATTGCCTTTTATATCGAAAATTTTAGAAAAAGTAGTACTAGAACAACTTAACTATTTCCTGGATAAAAATGCTGTTATGGACACTTTCCAGTCTGGTTTTCGTAAATTGCATTCCACTGAAACGGCCTTACTTAGAGTATCTAGTGATATCTTGATGGCAGCAGACTCTGGAGAATACACAGTGCTGGTCCTGCTGGATCTCAGCTCTGCTTGTGACACTGTAGATCACAGTATCATGATAAACAGACTCGAGAACTTGTTTGGGATTACTGGTGTTGTTTTAAAATGGTTTATATCATATCTGTCTGAGAGATCTTTTACTGTTTGCATGAATCATGTCACATCAGAATCAACAGTTTTGCCGTGTGGGGTACCTCATGGATCTGTCCTGGGTCCAATTCTCTTTTTACTTTATGTATTTCCCCTAGGCCAAATTATTAAGCGCTATAAATATATCTCCTATCATCTCTATGCTGACGACATCCAACTATACTGTTCCTTCAAAATGTCTGAGTTTTATAAATTGTCTAATTTAAGTAATTGCCTGACAGAAATCAACAAATGGTTATATGACAATTTTCTCCAACGAAACTCTGATAAAACAGAAACTCTAATTATTGCTCCAGACCACATGGTCCCAGAAATTAGACAGCATATCAGCTTCTTAGACCCTTATGTAAAATCAAGCCTTAGAAATCTCGGTGTCATATTTGACAGCTCGATGTCGCTCGAGCAGCACTCTAAGCAGCTGGTCCGAAACTGGTTTTATCATTTACGGAATATTTCTAAACTCAGACTAATGGTATCAAAGCTTGAACTTGAGATGATTATTCATGCTTTTATTTCTTCTCGTTTAGACTATTGTAATGGCCTTTTTACTTGTTTTAACAAATCAGCCTTAAATCATCTTCAGACTGTGCAGAATGCTGCACCACGTCTCTTAACAGGCACCAAGAGAAGATCGCATATCACTCCAGTCTTGGCCTCCCTTCACTGGTTGCCTGTAAATTTTAGGTTTCATTTTAAAATTTTAGTTCTAACCTTTAGGGCCCTGCATGGTCAGGCTCCTCAATATTTATCTGACCTGCTGAAACCACATACATCTTCTCGGGCTTTAAGGTCATTAGATCAGAGACTGCTGGTGGTACCGCGCACTCGTTTTAAAACTCGTGGTGATCGGGCCTTTCAGACTGTGGCACCACGGTTGTGGAATTCTCTCCCACTGTCTATTCACTGCACGGACTCCATTGATTCTTTTAAGAAACAGCTGAAGACATTTTTATTTAGAAAAGCATTTGATTAATTTCTTCTTATGCTGTTTTTGTAGTTTTATTGTTTTACATTGTTTTATTTACTGTTATATTGTTTTTATATTCCTATTTTCTGTGTTGTAAAGCACTTTGTGATTTTTTTCTGTGAAAAGCGCTATATAAATAAATTTTACTTACTTACTTACTTACTTACTCCCATCCGGCTCTTCAGGTTGTTTTGTTGCTTAAATTAATTTATTATCAACAACAATAAAACATTATGCACAAAAGGTCTTGGTTCTGGTCGCGTTGCAGCTGTTGGGGATCTATGGCCTCCAGACCCTCGGTATCCCCTGCGGCAGACTGGACCTGAAGACTGGCTGGGGGAATGTGGCTGGGGGAATGTGGCTGGGGCATTGCAGAGGCCGAAGGGCATCACCTTAAACTGCCGCAGTCCCTGGCCAATGGAGGAAGCAGTCTTTGGGCGGGCCTCTGGTGTCAGCTCCACCTGCCAGTAGCCACTGCGCAAATCGAGGGAACTGAACCAGCAGGACCCAGGAATGTCGTCAAGGGCATTGTCAATCCGGAACAATTGGTAGGAGTCCTTGCGTTTGATGCTGCTGAGTTGACGATGATCGATACAAAACCGCCAGGTACAATCCTTTTTCCGAACCGGTACGGCTGTGGAGAGGGTCAACAGTGTTAAGTTCCTAGGTGTACACCTTGCTGATAACCTGTCCTTGTCCATTAACACCACAGCAGTTATCAAAAAAGCACAAAATACTCTCCACTCCCTCACTCCCCCTTATAAAGGCAAATTAAACTGTTGCCTCACAGCAAGATGATCAATTCAATCAGGCTGGGGTCTTTCTGTGCGGAGTTTGAATGTTCTGCCCGTACCTTTCATTTAGCGGTGGAACTACTAAGAGAAGTAAAATAAAACCTTAAATTACATTTATTTTTTCTTATGATAAGGCCATCCATCCTTTTTCTTCTGCTTATCTGGAGCCGGGTCGCGGGGGCAACAGCCCAAGCAGAGAAGCCCAAACCTCCCTCTCCCCAGCTACCTCCTCCAGCTTGTCCGGGGGAACATTAAGGCGTTCCGAGAGATATAAACTCTCCAGCGTGTACTGGGTCTACCCCGGGGCCTCCTCCCGGTGGGACATGCCCGGAAAACCTCACCCAGGAGGCGCCCAGGAGACATCCTTGTCAGATTCCCGAACGACCTCAACTGGCTCCTTTCGATGTCGAGGAGCAGTGGCTCTACACTGAGCCGCTCCCGAATGGCTGAACTTCTCAACATATCTCTAAGAGTGAGGCCAGCCACCCTTCTAAGGAAGCCCATTTTGGCCTGCTTGTATTAGCGATTTTGTTCTTTCAGTCACTACCCACAGCTTGTGACCATTGGTGAAGGTAGGGACATAGATCGACCAGTTAGTCAAGAGCTTCGCTTTTACATTCAGCTCTCTCTTCACCACAACAGTAGTTGGAGCACACCCTCCGGTCCCCTTTCTTAAAGATGGGGACCACCGCCCAGGTCTGCCAGTCCACGGGTACTGCCCCTGATCTACATGCAACATTGTAGAGGTGTGTCAACCAAGACAGCCCTACAACATCTAGAGCATTCAGGAACTCGGGGCGGACCTCGTCCACCCCAGGGGCTGTACCACCAAGGAGTTGTTTAACTGCTGCAGTGACCTCGTCCCCAGAGATTGGCGGGTCATCCCCTTCGTCCCCAGACTCTGCTTCTGCCACAGAAGACATGCCAGAGGGACTGAGGAGTTCCTCAAAGTATTCCTTCCACAGCCCGACAATTTTCTCAGTCGAAGTGAGCAGCACTCCACCTGCACTATACACAGTAAAGGTAGAACACCACTTTCCCGTCCTGAGTTGCCTGATGGTTTACCGGAATCTCTTCGAGGCAGTCTGAAAGTCTTTTTCCATGGCCTCTCCGAACTCCTCCCACACCCGAATTTTTGCTTCAGCCAAACCTCCCACACCGCATTCCGCTTGGCCTGTCGGTACCAATCAGCTGCCTCCTGAGTCCCACAGGTTAACCAAGCCCGGTAGGACTCCTTCTTCAGCTTGGTGGCTCCCTTCAACTCTGGTGTCCACCATTTGGTTCGGGTATTACCACCACGACAGGTACCAACTACCTTGCCTCCACAGCTCATTGCAGCACCTGTGGCAATGGAGGTGCTGAACATGGTCCATTCGGACTTAATGTCCCCAGTCTCCCTCGGAATGCTGTTGAAGCTCTGCCGGAGGTGTGAGTTGAAGATCTCACGGCCTCTGCTAGGCGTTCCCAGCACACCCTCACTGTACGTTTGGGCGCGCTAGATCTGTCCAGCATCCTCCCCCACAACCTGATCCAACTCAGTTGGATCATTTAAAATCCCAGAAAACAAAACAGACACTATTTCTGCAAAAGACATAACTGAGATGTTTGAGGAGCCTGACAATTTTCCTATTCATTCACTCTCACATTCACACTCTGGTGCAGGCAAACCACAGTTGTAGCCACAGCTTCCCTGGGGCAGACTGACAGAAACGAGGCTGCCATATCGCGCCATCGGACCCTCTGGTCAACACCACTAGGCGGTAGGGTAAAGTGTCTTGCCCAGGACACAACGACCTGGACAGAGAGCAGGGGGATCGAACCGGCAACCTTCCAGTTACATATGAGCTTCCCAACCCCCTGAACCACAGACGCAATTGATTGCATTTATCCATCCCAAAATAGATTTTTTTGATTTTTGTTCTTAAATGTATAGAACCATGGTTTTTTTTCAGTAGGAAAGATGGTGGACAGTACAGCATTTATCTGAACAATTTGTGTGGATTCAGTCCACAGACATACAGTTAGTGGGGTTAGATTAACTGGAAACTCTAAATTGCCATAGGTGTGAATGGCGACCTGTCCAGGGTGTACCCTGCCTGTCGCTCTAAGATGGCTGGTATAGACTCCAGCACCCAGCAACCCCCCCTTCCCCCACCCACCCACATGACCCTGAAAAGGATAGGTGGAAAAAAATGAATGGATGGATGAAAAGAAATCTGGTTTGTGTAGCTTGTTTTAATTCCTAAAATTCATCAACAGTCTCAATTATTAATACAGTGAAGGTTATGATTATCAGTTAATAACAAATAATAAAACAGAATAACCACCACATGTTTATAGGATTAAAGTCTATGATGAATCTTCATATTTCTGAAGATCAAACCTGTTTGATCTTTGAACCTTATTGGCCTCAGTGATTAAACACATGCTTTACTTTATTACTATCCACTGTTGTACCTAATAAGATGTTGTTATTAAAAGATGAAAAGATTTATTGTGCAAAACTAAGTCATTTCTAGTTTCATATTTACATTGTTTGTATGACTCTCTGTATTTCTCTGACAGCTTGATTGTTTCTGGCACACTGCAGTAATCCCTGCTGAGTCTCGTGGAAGAGGAAGTCAACTTCCAGCTTGACTTTTGGATCATTTTCAGCCCATTTTCTTCCTCCGGTTGAGAACTCAACATTTCGGGTGTGATGCATTCGCACCAGAATGACCAGTTTACCACTTGATGACACTATAAGACAAAGGGAGAGATAACAAACTTCATGGATTAATTTTCTGAGCTCACTCTGCTGAAGAGGATGCGCTCAGACTACAGCTCAGTATTCAATTCAATTCAATTTTATTTATATAGCGCCAAATCACAACATAAGTCGCCTCAAGGCGCTTCATAGATACAGAGAAAAACCCAACAATCATATGACCCCCTATGAGCAAGCACATTGGCGACAGTGGGAAGGAAAAACTCCCTTTTAACAGGAAGAAACCTCCAGCAGAACCAGGCTCAGGGAGGGGTGGGGCCATCTGCTGTGATTGGTTGGGGTGAGAGAAGGAAGACAGGATAAAGACATGCTGTGGAAGAGAGACAGAGGTTAATAACAGATATGATTCAATGCAGAGAGGTCTGTTAATACATAGTGAGTGAGAAAGGTGACTGGAAAGGAAAAACTCAATGTATCATGGGAATCCCCCGGCAGCCTATGTCTATTGCAGCATAACAAAGGGAGGATTCAGGGTCACCTTCAACCCCATAATACCAGATACCCTTACCACCAAACTGGAACACATCCCACATCCCCCTCACCAGCCTCTTACTGTATGCTTGTGGCAGGGCATGGTCTGCGGTGCCCCTGCAGGGGTGGCGGACACACCTGAGCAGCATGTGCAATCACGCTTTGCCGGCATAAAGACTCCATAGTGGGTCCTGTGATGTGGCTGTTGTTGATGTGAGTGGGGCTGTGAGCTGAAAAGCTGCAGCCGACTGATTTAAGTGTGTGAAAAGCAACCAAGTCAATAAGATGCTGAAAAGCATGAGCATGTTATTGGGTCTGCTGTGGGTTCTTTACAACACTCTATTCACGTATGACTGGACACCAATTTACCCAACCAATGCCATTGTCAAGCCTCACACCACCAAGGTTGGGCTCATCTCTGATGGAGATGAGAGAGCGTACAGGGTGGAAGTTGTTAAACTGTCCTGCTGGTGCTCAGGAAATAACCAGAAGCCGAATGTTCTAAAAATAAAAGAACTCATAATGGACTTCAGGAGGCACAGACAGGTCCACTCCCCTTCCATTATAAATGGAGAACTGGTGCAATCTCTCTCCACCTTCAGGTTTCTGGGCACTCACATCATTGCCAAGCTCACCTGGAACCACAACACCATCACCCTGGTAAAGAAGTCCCAGCAGTGGCTGCACTTCCTCTGTGTCATGAGGAAGAATAACCTGGATTAGAACTTGCTGTTAGCTTTTTACCATTTCTTAGTGCAGAGCATGCTCTCATACTGCTTGGGTGTTTGGTACGCAGGGGCCACAACTTAGAAAAGGTAGGCTGTGCAGAGGGCGATTAACCCCCCAAAACACTTGTTATTAATCTCTGTCTTCTTACAGAGCATGTCTTTTATCCTGTCTTCCTTCTATCGCCCCAACTGGTTGCAGCAGATATCCACCCCTCCTTGAGCCTGGTTCTTGTGGAGGTTTCTTCCTGTTAAAAGGGAGTTTTTCCTTCCCACTGTCTCCAAAGAGCTTGAATATAATGGTTATTATGCTGCAATTCTCTGCAAATGTTCTGGGGTCTTTTATGACCTCTTGATGAGCCGTTGCTGGACTCTTGGGGTAGTTTGGGGTGGCCAGACACTCCTGGGAAGGTTCTACACTGTTTCATGTTTTTGCCACTTGTGTCACGGTCCTGGGTCATTTGACCCAGTGCTTTGTGTCTTCCTGTGTTTTGTACTATGATTTATGTATAAAGTTCATTTTGATAGTCTTTATTTTTTGCTTTAGAGTCTAGTTGTCCTGTTTTGAGTTTCTTGTGTTCCTAGTTTAGTTCCCTGGTTATTTAGTAATTCCCCTCACCTCTGGTCGGTGTCTATCTGTGATTCTTGGTTTATTGTGAAGGTCTGTGTCTTATGTCAGTGTGTTCAGTTTACGTTCCACTGTCTTGTCAGCTGTTATTTCTCCCAGCTTTGTTCCCCCCTGTCTCCAATTCCCTGATTTCCGATGTGACTATATAAGCCCTGTGTTTTCTCCTTCTTGTTGCTGGTTCATCTGTGTCATCACCCCTAGTCTACCTGTGTCTCCAATTCCAGGTTTCAGGTCTGCTTTGTTAGTTGTCCCAGTGTAGGTTATCTTTAGGTTCTGTTTCATATCCACTACATTTCTCTTTGCTCTCAACTGTGAGTAAAGCTCCCTTTTAGTAAAGGGAGTGCCTGCTCGTGGGTTCGACATGGCTTGCCTCATCAGTCGTGACAACTTGTGGATTATGACTCTCACTGTGGTTCACAGGAGTCCGAGAGCTTTAGGAATGGCTTCATAACTTTTTAAAATAGAGATCTCATTTACTTTGTTTCTCATTTCTTCCTGAATTTCCTGAATGGATCTCAACTTTCCAAAGACCTTGAGGCAACAGTTTTTGTGATTTAGCGCTCTATAAAGTTTAGGATTAGGCTTCAAACTTTCCTTTTTGCTAAAGCATATAGTTAGGGCTGGATCAGGTCACCCTGAATCCTCCCTTTGTTATGCTGCAAAAGGTGTACACTGCTGCATTGAGTATTTTCTTTTCAGTCACCCCCTTCTCACTTAGCATGTGTTAATAGACCTCTCTGCATTGAATCATACTTGTTAGTAATCTCTATTTCTCTTCCACAGCATGTCTTTTATCCTGTCTTCCTTCTCTCACCCCAACCGGTCGCAGCAGATGGCCGCCCCTCCCTGAGCCTGGTTCTGCTGGAGGTTTCTTCCTGTTTAAAGGGAGTTTTTCCTTCCCACTGTCGCCAAAGTGCTTGCTCATAGGGGGTCATATGATTGTTGGGTTTTTCTCTGAATATATTATTGTAGGTCTCCCTTATAATATAAAGCACCTTGAGGTGACTGTTGTTGTGATTTGGCGCTATATAAATAAAATTCAATTAAATTATGAATAACCTTTATTGACCAAAACAATTATGACAATTGTTTATTACCTTCCTCTCTTCCCAGGGCTGCGTCCACATCTGATCCAGTACGGGCTGTGATTGGACAGAAGATCATGATGACGTCACAGTCCTGCAAGCTGGTGATCTGCATTTCCACTGATGTTTGGTCCTTTACTTGTTCCAGTATGGATTCATCAGCACCAAAGGTCTGACCAGTAACAACAGGACAGACTTTCACTATGTGTCGAATCCATGATTGTGATGAAGATGATGGCTTGTTCTTTGCTGAGAGAGATGAGGCTTCATCATACTTTATCACATCTGAAGTTTTAAAACTTGGAGGAACCCTTGACTTTGCAGGCCGTGGTGACTGTTTGGATTCTTTTCCTGGTGAGAAAAAGTTCAGAATTGATGCTGAACACAAACAGTTTAAAGTCTGATTCTACAGCTGCACTCAAATTCTTAGTGATGATTGCTAACTACTATATCTAAAGATGCTTTACTCAAGCTTGTTAACCCAGTGTTGCAAAAAAAAAAAGAATATTATTTTGAACTAATATTCATATTCCCCTCTGGGAATCGCAAGCTTATTGGAGGGGTTTGTGTGTCCCAGGGATCTTAGGGGCAACGTTGTCCTGGTTAATTAACCCCTGGTAGGGTCTCCCATGGTAAATTTGTCCTGGCTGAGCGACCAGACAATTAGCCCGGGATAAGGTTACCAGGGCCCCGCCCTGGTGCCAATTCGGGGGAGGGTGCCCACGGGTGAAAATCTGGAGGCAGGGCCTTAGTCCATAAGCCCATCGCGCACAAATCCGAAAAGGGGACCTGGGCCCATCCTCCTTCAGGCCCACCACATGCAGGATGTGCTGTAAGTGTCGGATGCATTGTGTGCCAGGCAGCGTCTAGGAATGCAGCCACTGGCGGACCAATCCCCGGCTACCAGGACCAACAACTGGATACAGTGAATGAGGTTGAGAGGTACCAGCTAGATATAGTCAGACTTGGCTTGCTGCCTTTATGTTGGGGTTTCTCTCAGTTGATGAGAGGGTTTGTTCCCTGTGCCTTTGGTTCTGGGAATAGGTCCCGAATGTTGTCTATGCTTATGCGCTAAATGACGGTTCAGAGTACTTGGCCGTCTTGGGGTCCCAAGGCAGGGTGCTTGATGGTGCCTGGGGACTCTGTTGTCCTACTTGGAAACTTTAACGCTCATCTGTCCAATGACGGTGAGACCTGCAGGGGTGTGATCATGAGGAATGGGCTCCTAGATCTTAACCCGAGCTATGTTTTGTTGTTAGGCTTCTGTGCAAACCACAGTTTGGCCATAATGAACACCATGTTCGAACATGAAAGTGTCCATGTGCACATGGCACCAGGAAGTTCTACACTGCAGGTCGATTAATGATTTTGTAATTGTATAATAATAATAATAATACATTTTATTTGAAAGCGCCTTTCAAAACACCCAAGGACACTGTAAAGAGCAAATAAGACAAGCATAAAAACAGGAAATAAACACAATAAAGAAAGAAAGTTTAAGAGCATGGAGAAGTTATATAGAACGGGCCATTTTGAACGGTTGGGTTTTGAGGGGAATGAAATTATATTTCTGAGGTCAGGGGGTAGGGAATTCCAAAGTTGAGGGGCAGAGTGACTGAAACCCCTGCCCTCGATGGTAATAAGATGAGAGGGAGGAAAAGAAAGACAAAGAGAAGAGGAGGATCTGAGGCACTGGGATGGGATGCTTTAGACCTTGGTCAGTGGCTGTAGCAAAGACAAAGCAAAGTAAGGGGTTTGGAGAGCCCATGGAAAGACTTTGGGTCTTCTTTGAGTGGTGCTGTCGCTTGGTGTTTGCTATCTCTGCACTAGAGTATCACTTCCTGTTCCTGTTGCAACACAGTGGCGTTTTTGTGTAGCTTATCTGCATAGAAATTTAATTAAAAACGTTTAGATAAAATTCTTCCGAACAGTATAAACTTCACATGCTTCATCCGAAGCACACTCTGTGTGTACTCACTCCTTAATTTGTAGCCAAGGAATTCACTCACCGTGTCTTTACTTTTTCACTAACTTAGCTTAACTCATAGCCAACTTGCTAGAAGCATGACCTCTTCACCTGTCCCTCCTGCACTTTCTTGCTCTTTGTGTCAGATGTTAGTTACTTCTCGGCCTCCTTTAGCAGTAATGATACTTGTAATAAATGTAGCATATTTGCAGCTCTGGAGGCCAGGAATACTGAATTGGAGACTTGGCTTTGCACCCTTAATTCACCTATAGCTAGCCAGGCCCCTGTAGCTGGTGCAGCCAAAGGTAGTGTAGGCCCCGCTAGCTGTCCCCCCTGGCAGACGGCTGGGGAAAGAGGGCAGCTGGGTGAGGAGGAAGCATAGTCTTAAACTGGAGCTCCAGTTACACCACCAACCTGCTCATGTGTCTAACTGTTTTTCCCCACTCGGTGACACACCCGCCGGGGGTCAAACTCTGGTAATTGGTGATTCTGTTCTGAGACATGTGAAACTAGAGACACCAGTAACCATAGTCAGGGTCAAACCTTACAATATAAAGAGCCTTGAGACGACTGCTGTTGTGATTTGGTGCTGTATAAATAAAATTGAATTGAATTGAAAAAGACTGTCGGACTGCCTCAAATAGATTCTGACAACCCATCAGGCGACTCAGAAGGGGAAAGCAGTCGGGTGGTGGAAGGAATAATTTGAGGACCTCCATACGTACTCCACACTGGGATGTCTTCCATGGAGGAAAAAGAGTCTGGGGACAAGGTGGAGGGCTTGCTTATTTCTGCGGGTAAGGTCACTGAGGCAGTTAAGCACGAACAGTTGTGGAATTAGATACTCGTAAAGTTTCTATTCTCTTGTTTTTCAGCATCATTATAGCTTCTGTCACTTACTCTCTATGGGCTTTATATTGAAATCCCATTAAAATTAGAGTAAAAAGCCATGAAACACAAATCTACAATTTCTGAACCAACTTCAGAAGTTATCTCTACGATATTTGTCATGCAATGATGAGTGAGCCTCATCTGGCCACAAAACTGCTTGTCAGTCACTTCACACATTAATTTTGAGCTTCTGAAAATGGGTGGCTGTGCAAGCATATGTAATTTTTTGTACTATACTGCAAAGGTAAAAAAATAGAATAGAAAAATAATAATGTGTGGATTATAAATCATCAAATGTGTACATACTTTGTGAAGGCTCTTGAAGGTCTTCCTGCATTTAAAACACACAAAAGAAATCTAACTGAATTGAGAATCTAGCAGAAACCACTTGTAAAAGTTTTTGTATTTTAGTGTTTTCATGTCATCATATTATTGGTGAAGTTTTTGAGTGAGACTTGTGATGCTTGACTCTGATTGATCATTCCTGCTTAGGAGTGCAAAGTTTAAATTTTCCAAGATTTCTGATGCGTAACCCTGACCTTATTGTTACATTTTAATGTTTGACCTTTCACACAATCCACAACATAAAACTTCTCCTCCATGGCTGCATTCAGTACTGAATAAGATTTTTAGGTTCAGAGAGCTGCACAGTAATTAATACATAATGGCCAAACTGTTTCATTTTGTAATAAAGGATTTCAGAATGTTATCAAGGCAGTATATTGTAAATTAATTTGTTACAAAAGTCAAAGACATTATTCTAATATTATCAGGAAAAAATGGGTAAATTTGTGACAGTGCCAGTAAATTAATGAGAATCAAAGAAAGGTAGTGGTGTGGAGGTAAGAGTAGAGACTCTAAACTTGTACTTATTGTCATGAACTGGCAGTTTGCAGGCAGGAAAGGACCCAAATGCAAACTCACTGACAGGACAAAAGGTGAACTCAATATTGAAACTTTATTTTCTGGATGCAAAAAGGCAATACAAAACCAAAACTGGGCAAAAAAGCAAACTATGCTGGGAGTACTAAATACACACAGAAGGACACAGGGAAACGCACACAACTATGAGGTACTACGCGACACGGAACTGAGGGAGATGTGGGAGCACAGCTGAGGCTAATAATAATAATAATGAGACAGGGAAAAGAGCAAACACAACATGACATACACTGACGAGAGACTTTCAAAGTAAAACAGGAAGTACACAACAAACACAGAGACCCAGACTAGACACTGAATAGAGGCAACACCAAGTACAGTGACAGGAGCGACATGAGACACTACTGACTGGGGAACAGAAAGACAAATGTGAGGAGAGAAGTAAACCTGCACAGAACATGGGGTACAGGGACCAAAACCCAAAGGAGTAGAAATTTCAAACCAACAAGAACAGAAGAGCTATAAGTATAAAGGTATATAGTGAAACCCAAAACACAACCATCCAAAGAAATCAAAAGTACAAATCTCAAAATGCTAACTCCCGGAGAGAGAGTCAGTCTCTAGAAATGCTAGTTTAGTAGCTACATACACAGCTTCAGAGTTTTCACTTTCTGACTTAGCCTTTAGTTTATTTTTTGTTATAATCCCAGGCTCAAAAGAAGCAAAACAAAAACAGTTTTTACCATCCACTGAGCTTAAATTAGCACTCTTAGAAGAAACAGTCCTGAAATTCTCTGAGCTGCAATCAACACCCCTAGAGACCACTGTCTTCAGTGCTACATCCTCACTGTGTATGACTGCAGATAATTCTAAAACAAATTTAGAAGAGAAGTTAGCCTGGAGAAATAGTTATAACTGAAATAGACCGAAGTGCAAGCATGTGAAATTGCCAAAACCTGAGCAAAACAAAAGGAGCCATTTATTCAAGGCTAGTAAAACAGAATTAAAAAAAGAAAGAGGCAAAACTAAACCATAACATAAAGTGGGTGAGCTAAAAATAAGAAAACCCTAGAACAAGAACATCCACATGGACATAGAAACCTGACATGAAATTCATACCCCTGGAGACATGGCATGAGATAGAAACAAGGCACCATAACAGATACTTGGACAAGGAATGAATGAACACACACAGAGTAAAAGCACACAAGAGGTGAACTGGGGGAGTGTAAACACATGGGGAAACGGCTGACACAAATGAAGACATCACAGGGAAAGTGTAAAACTAAACACATAGATCATGGGCTGCATCCCAATTCGGGGGCTGCATCCTTCGGAGGACCCGGCCTTTACAGTCTACAGCTCCTCCGAAGACCAAGAAGGCCGGAAGTCTGAGGCTTGTGAAATAGGAAGGTCTAGCCTCTGTCGCGCTGTTCAGGTTGCCTAGCAACCATGATACTAACCACTGGAAACATTTCACACATCATTGTTTGACAGCAAAGAAGGAGAAAATGTTTTGTCTTTTTTTTCATCGTCTTCCTCGTCACCTTTATTTATAAAGAACTTTAAAACAACCACAGCTGGAACAAAGTGCTTTACATTGGATCTATATAATAACATTACATAGAGCTGGAGCACCAGTTTCAGTAAGTTGAGAAACCCGATGCAGAGATCTCAGGTTTCGATAATGTTGATGGCAGAGGTTTAGCCTGGGAGGGGATGGGCAGTGAGGCCAGGGAGCATCATCAAAGCCGATCATGGGCAACAATCAGGCATCATTAGGATCCAGGAAATGCAGAGATACAAACAATCTTGGAAATAAGCCATGCGCTGGTTGGAAGACAGCAGAACAGTTCCTTAGAGAATACACATGCTGACCACTTCGTTTACCCTGGCGACGAAGAAACTTTCACCAGGAAGGTAGCCTGGAAACCCGGTACATGTGGGATTTCAAATACAAGTGGGGGCAGGGGTTGCTGCCCACCAGCTCCAAATGATACAATATTTTGGACCACAGGTTGGACGTCCAGTAGTATCTGGCGATCATACCGCAGAGACTTTGTTTTGTGGATGACACAAGTTAGAAATAATACGAACAGGAACAAACTCTGCAGTGACAGATGAGCAGCCACCTACAACGGCGCCATCTTGCCAGCCAAAGAAAAAAAAAAGAAAACTTGTGATTTTGTTCTTTTCGTGCTGGGAGAGTAACACATCTGTTGTTCATCTGTTTGTTTTTATATGAGCTTTGATTTGATAAGTATGTGAGGCTGAAACCACGGGACTGTAAAAAAATGATTGTTGGGCTTCATTTCTTTACTGAACAGTCATTTTAAGATTAGCTAGTAAACAACAATTAGGTAGTGTTCTTTATGAGACTAAAGTCATCTCACTTTGGTGATGTAAATATAATATGACCAACATTAAAGTTATTATTATATTAATCAGTATTAGTTATTACAGCAGTGAACTTGAACTCTGTGTCAAATACTGAGCTTCAGTAAAGATTCAAGTTGCAGTTATTAATATTTCCTATCACTTAAAATCTTCACTCAAAGACAAGCATTTTTGACAGCGTATATATAGATGTCACGGTCTACGGGAGGCAGACCAAGTGGAGAATGAGAGGAGGACTCAAGTGCGGACACTGACGAGGAGACGGAATTAACTTTAACAAAAATGAGCCTTTATTTGTATGGAATGCCAGGACTGACATAAGGAATTAATTAAATATGGCAATAATTAATTAAATTGTTTATTATTTCTACATCTAATTAATTATTTATTTCACATTTTAATTAATTATTGCCACATTTAATTAATTATTTAATGGTATATTTAATTAATTCATTTTGACACAATTGACTCCTTCAGGTCTCACCATGAAATAATTTTATTTATCAACCTCACCCATCAAACCCAGTGGGCACAGTTAACGCTGATCGAGTCAAAACGATTGCTTTGGCCTGGTGGCCATTGTTTTTAGAAGGTGTTTCTGCACACACCAACTGGCATGTGAAATCTAAGAGAACTGAACTTTGAAACACCCTGTTTGTGTGTCACCAAATACCATTTTTTAGCCGCGAATTTAGTTGTCACAGTATTATGTATTATGATTAATGTTCTGGTTATATTTTGATTATTATTCTAGATGTAGTTCAGTGTCAAGTCTGCGTCTTTGTAAATTGTTTCTTGTTTCCTGTTTTACTTTGAAGGTTCATGTCTGATGTCAGTGTGTTCAGTTTTACTTGCCCCCTGTCTCTCTAGCCCTAATCTCTCCCAGCTGTGTCTCCCTCCTGTTTCCCATTCCCTCATTGCTCCCCTGTGTATATGAGCCCTGTGTTTATTTTGCTCTCTGTCGTGTTATTAATATCTGCGCATCCTTAAACTTCTCTGTGTGTGCCGTGTACCTGATTTGCCTGCCTATTAGTTTATTTTCCCCAAGTATAGTTAGTCTTCTGTTCAGTCTGCAACCTGCAATAAAGCTGTTTATTTTGAGTTCACCTTTGCCTCAATGAGTCCTGCATTTTGGGTCCTTTCTCCCTGCCTGCCTGTACACAACCATGACAGTAGTGGTTTAATCTTCAGATATCTGGTCAGGTTGTCAAGATTGAGCCTCTTTACAAAATTGCTTCAATTATTTCGGAGATGTCTGCCCAGTCCAGTCTCACGGCAAAGCGTGAGATAGACCCCCTAGCCTCGCAAGCAATCGAGCTGTTATTACTGCCGACAAAGCGCATGCCCAGGTACTCGACTTCCATAACCCACGCTGTACACGGCCTTAATTTACTGAGGTTATATTTATCAGGTTTTCATTTCCTGGTGTTCGTATGTGTCATACGCTTTTCAGTCGCCAATTCTGAATCATAACTAACATTAAAAACCTGTGGCACGGTGGCTAGCACTGTTGCCTCACAGCAAGAAGGTCCTGAGTTCAATTCCACCATCAGGCTGGGGTTTTTCTGTGTGGAGTTTGCATGTTCTCCCCGTGTTTGCGTGGGTTTCCTCTTGGTACTCTGGCTTCCTCCCACAGGGTTTTTATAAATGCATAAACTTTTTTAAAAGAAGCATAAGAGACTCAGCAGCAGATAAAAATTACATTTATACATTCCCTGCTGTCCTTGTCTAGTCTCCTGTTTTTTTTGTATTACTTTCCCTGGAACACTCTCTCACAGTCTGTTCTCTAAAACCTAAAAGAGGAATTATGGATTTGATCAACTGGTCCCTGAATGCAATTGACACCCTTTTCTCAACGAGAAGTCTGGGCTCGGGTGAGCCTGAGTGTCCTGGAGGTACTTTCCCTGCCGGATACACGATAAACGGGTGGCATAACTGGAGGGTCGTGTGCCTGGCGGGACTGTCGATCGAAGACGCTGAAGATATCTATCTATTCGGAACCATGATAACAGGGTTCTTGCTGATCGGAGCTGGCTTGGCCCTGGTTTATCGAAGAATTAAGAAAGCGGAACCGGCTGTTCAAACTCCCACAAGGCTGCCTGCTGGGATTGAAACGATGGGACGAGGCGTGAGTTCGCAAAATGGGCTCATTGAGTGCAGCACGGAAAAGATCTCGGAGAAGCTTGCAGCTGCTGTGAACACTCAGAATAAGACCTCTGAGAACAAATTGGATTACATCTTGGAGAAGCTCACTGCGCTCGTGAGTTTTCAGAATCTGCTCTTTGAGCACAAGAATGACAACATCACGGAGCGTAAGTTTGATAACATCATGGAGAAGCTCACGGGTCTCCAGCAGGAGATTGAGAGACCAGTGTCGGACTGTTAGAACAGCTTTGAAATTCATATGAGTTGTTCGCACTAAAGTAAAAACCACGATCACTTCATGCGGATACCACTTCAGCGCCAGCTGTGGTCTCAAGGCTGGAGTTGAACAAAAACCCCCTGATAACAGACTGTGCTTTGACTGTTCTTCCTATCCTATGCAAGGCCACCTGGGTTGGCTGGAAGTCTGTTTACTTAGCCTGGCAGGGCGAAGGACACTGTCTCAGCTGAACTCTGGACACACACACACACACGCAGTGGTTAGACTACACGCCTTTGGAACAGAGGATCGCAAGTTCGATTCCTGCCTGGGGCGTCTGTATCCAGTAAGGGTCCTAAGGCTAGACCCCCTATGCTAAGCGAGCCTACCGCAGACATGAGTGAGACAAATAAATATGAAGGCATGCCGGCTCGGACGTCGCCCGGATCAACAAGGTCCGCGTCAGGTGTTGAGGAACCAGGGCACCCTGACGAAAAGTGGGCTACTGGAACAAGAAGGCATCGGTGGGCAAGAGACGAAAACAGGGCGTTGTTGGAATGCTACTACGCAAGTAACCCCGGCGGAAGGGGCTACATGAATAGGATGAGGGACCTATGGATTCTTCGATACCCAACATCCACAATGACGGCGAAACAACTAGTAGCTCAGTGTTCCAACATTCGAAAGAAGGGACTGCTCTCACAGCTAGAGATTGACGAGGTACAACACAAATGCTACGGCAAGGAGGAGTCAGGACGCCAGGTCAGGGGGGCGATATCATCACCCCCACCCGAGATTGGGTACATAGCCCCAAGTGCGATAGGAGAAGGATCGTTGAGTGCGAGAGGAACTGACCTGAAAAATAGGATCATGGCCAAGCTTGAAACCTGGATCCCCCGTAGTCGGTTACCAAGATTACGTGAAGTACCCTCAGAAGGTCTGCTAGATGATGTTAATGCAGCACTACGGACAATACCTACAACCACGATTACCGACACTAACAAGCTGATCTACAATACGGCAACAGTGATCAGTGAGATGCTTGGCTACAAATTGAACAGCGACAAGGGGCAGTACCCTCCATGGAGAAGGAGGCTAGAGGGCAAGATCAAAGTAGCACGGAGGGAGGTTAGCCAACTAACGGAGTTGCAGAAAGGTGCGACAAAGAAGGTGCCTAAGAAATACAGCAAGCTGTCCATACCTGAGGCCTTGGAAACTGCCAAGCAAAGACTCACAGCCTTGGCCAGCCGCTTGAGGAGGTACACCAGAGAGATAGAAGGCAGGAGAATAAACCAGCTGTTCTCCACAGAACCAGCAAAGGTGTACTCTCAGTGGCAAGGGAACAATAAGAGAACAGCACCACCAAGGCTGGAGAAGGAGCAATACTGGAAGAGCATATGGGAGAAGGATGCAACCCATAACGGCAATGCTCAGTGGCTAGAGGATCTGAGGGCAGACCACAGCGACCTCCCTGAACAGGGTCCAGTAACCATCACAGTGGCAGATATCCAAGAAAGGGTCTCCAGTATGAAGAGTTGGACAGCACCAGGGCCCGACATGGTTCACGCCTACTGGCTGAAGAAGCTGACTGCACTCCACGAGCGTCTGGCAGCACAAATGAACCAGCTGCTAGTTAACGAGAGACACCCGGAATGGCTAACCGAAGGCCGGACGGTCCTGATCCCCAAGGACCCCAAGAAGGGACCGGTCCCCTCCAACTACCGACCAATAACCTGCCTCAGTACTACATGGAAGCTCCTGTCAGGCATCATATCGGCTAAGATGAACAGGCACATGGGTCAATACATGAGCGGGACACCGAAAGGAATTGGCAAGAATACCAGAGGCGCAAAACACCAGCTACTGGTAGACAGAACAATCAGCCGAGACTGCAAGACCAGACTGACCAACCTGTGCACTGCCTGGATTGATTACAAGAAGGCCTATGACTCAATGCCCCACAGCTGGATACTGGAATGCCTAGAATTGTACAAGATCAATGGGACCCTAAGAGCCTTCATCAGGAACTCAATGGGGATGTGGCGTACAACACTAGAGGCCAACTCCAAGCCCATAGCACAAGTCACCATCAAGTGCGGGATCTACCAAGGAGATGCTCTGTCCCCACTGCTGTTCTGCATAGGCCTGAACCCCCTCAGTGAGATCATTAACAAGACTGGCTACGGATACCGACTACGGAACGGAGCAGTTGTCAGCCACCTCCTGTACATGGATGACATCAAGCTGTATGCCAAGAGTGAATGAGACATCGATTCACTGATCCACACTACCAGGCTATACAGCAATGACATTGGAATGTCGTTCGGACTGGAGAAGTGTAGTCGAATGGTATCAAAGAGAGGGAAGGTAGTCAGAACTGAGGGGATTGAACTACCAGAAGGCAACATTGCAGACATAGAGGACAGTTACAAGTACCTGGGGATCCCACAGGCGAATGGGAACCATGAAGAGGCCGCTAGAAAAGCTGCAACCACCAAGTACCTGCAGAGGGTCAGGCAAGTCCTGAGGAGTCAGCTGAATGGTAAGAACAAGATCCGGGCCATCAACACATACGCCCTGCCCGTGATCAGGTACCCTGCTGGGGTAATAGGCTGGCCAAAGGAGGAGATAGAAGCCACTGACATCAAGACAAGAAAGCTCCTTACCATGCATGGAGGGTTTCACCCCAAGTCCAGCACCCTGAGGCTGTACGCTAAGCGGAAGGAAGGGGGCCGGGGACTGGTGAGTGTCAGCACCACAGTCCAGGATGAGACAAGGAACATCCAAGAATACATTGGGAAGATGGCCCCAACTGACCGAGTGCTCAGTGAATACCTCAGGCAGCAGAAACCCAAGAAAGAGGAGGGAGACGAGGAACCATCATGGAAGGACAGGCCCCTGCACGGTATGTACCACCGGCAGATAGAGGAGGTGGCTGATATCCAGAAATCCTACCAGTGGCTGGACAAAGCTGGACTGAAAGACAGCACAGAGGCACTAATCATGGCAGCACAAGAACAAGCTCTGAGCACAAGATCCATAGAGGCTGGGGTCTATCACACCAGGCAAGACCCCAGGTGCAGGCTGTGTAAAGATGCCCCAGAGACAATCCAGCACATAACAGCAGGGTGCAAGATGCTAGCAGGCAAGGCATACATGGAACGCCATAACCAAGTGGCCGGCATAGTGTACAGGAAGATCTGTGCTGAGTACAACCTGGAAGTCCCGAGGTCAAAATGGGAGATGCCCCCAAGGGTGGTGGAGAATGACCGAGCTAAGATCCTGTGGGACTTCCAGATACAGACGGACAAAATGGTGGTGGCTAACCAACCGGACATAGTGGTGGTAGACAAACAGAAGAAGACGGCCGTAGTGATCGATGTAGCGGTTCCGAATGACAGCAATATCAGGAAGAAGGAACACGAGAAGCTGGAGAAATACCAAGGGCTCAGAGAAGAACTCGAGAGGATGTGGAGGGTGAAGGTAACGGTGGTCCCTGTGGTAATCAGAGCACTAGGTGCGGTGACTCCCAAGCTAGGCGAGTGGCTCCAGCAGATCCCGGGAACAACATCGGAAATCTCTGTCCAGAAGAGCGCAGTCCTGGGAACAGCTAAGATACTGCGCAGGACCCTCAAGCTCCCAGGCCTCTGGTAGAGGACCCGAGCTTGAAGGATAAACCGCCCGCATGGGCGTGCTGGGTGTTTTTATATATATACACACACACATGCAGATGTACACTCATCCCCCCCCCCCCCCTCCAAACGCCTTCGACGCTTATTCCCTTCCGATGCTGACGGTGGATGAAGGTTTTTTCATGTGCTATGTGCAGAGGTGTTCTTTTTTCTGTTCTCAAATTGATCTCCCTATTGGAGCTCTGTCTGGGGGGAGTTATTTTTTTTTCTCCTTATCTTTCCTCATGTTGTGCATTTTCCATTGTTATACCTCTCTGACCTGTCTTCCCCATGTGATGTTTTTGTGTAATGTATGTATGGTCGGGGGGTAAGATGGCGCCGCCATTGCGTGCAATTGATCGGCAGCCTTAACATGAAATTTCCCACTCGTGGGACTAATAAAGGTATCTTATCTATCTTATCTTAATAAATAAACAAATTAATACACGCAAGAAACGATCAAACCTGTTCCGGCAATTTGAGTTTGTATTCCCTCAGCTGCAGAGTCGCTGCTGTTTAAATGTTTGAGAGGGAAGATTAGATATAACACAAAAGTCAAACAATAATACAGTCTACGTACACATTTGATATGAGGTCAGTACATATAGTGGCTGTGTCCTGTTTTAAGATCATATATTCAAAATTGTTTTCTGACCGGTGTCGATCCAGCCGCTCAGAGACTGTGGTTACCATGGTTACTGCGTAAGCAGCTGTAATTTAAACAGCTGGCACTGCGGAAACCTACCGGCAACATGAGTGTTTGTTTTTCTTTGCAAAAGAACTGTCTTAATGGTTAACTGAAATTAACTTGGATAAGTTATAGTTAAGGAGTATCACAGATAACGCCCATGTGAGCTGTGTGACTGTTCACCACTACACTGAAATAAATCGGCAATTAATGAAATACACGTGCTATATCATAAACTATGATATAAATAGGGAAGTCCTATTAACATGTTTAGTTTTAAAGGACACCTTCCTGCCTTTAGTCTCATTCATGAGCAGTATTAGCTTTCTTCTAACATCCAGAAGTCTGCATGATGTGTTTCATAGTTTCTAACAAGCCTTTGACAGTTAAACATAACATGACCGAAACAGCAAAAAAAATAAAAATAAAAAAAAACACACAAATCATATGTTAACCTCATTTATTTTTAGTTAAGTAAACTCTAAAAATTCTAACAGATAGCTGTTGCTTAGAATACAGTTGAATAACTATTAAAAAACAGATGATGTAATATTTCTGTCCAGGTTGCAGTCTTCATGATAAACACGCTGTTGCAAACTCTGCTCCTCTCGGTGGAAATATGCCTTGTCTTTCTTCTTTGTATAAAAACATTTTAAAAGTCAGTTTGATCCCAAAATTCACTGTTAAAAAATTCCAAAACACACCTGATAAAGAAAAGCGAATAGTTCAGTCTAACACATGTGCTAGTGAGCCATTAAACTTCAGTAAAATTATGCAGTTATGAAATGTAACTCTAACCTCAGCCAAACCGATTTGCTCAGTTGTAAATAAAACACTGACGTAAACGTGACCCGACAGACAGAACCTGAGTGAATTAAGTCCAGTGTTTAACCCTTTAAAACCGTTGGGAGCTGGCACGCTCTGTTTTGCGTAACTATTTTTAAATCCCGGTAGCTCTGCAACCACGTAAGCTAGCGCAATAATTTTTTTTGCATATGAAACCGGAGGAGTTGTACTTACATCTTATGCCATCAGCTTGTCCGAGGTCACAGTTTCCTTTCACATATAGCTTTGCAAAAACTGCATAAAAAGCACTTGCAGCAACAAAAACATAATATTCCAGAAACGCGCTTTGGCGATCCGATCAGCTGTTCATAACACTTCCTATGTTGGAATAGACGTCAGCGCGAACTTTTGCATGTCCGCAATTACCTGCACGAAGTGAGGTCATTTTTGCGGAAATGTAGTTTTTTTTTTACCATCAGGGCCTCATGAGCTTATACTGGTGTTTTTAAAAGTTATCTTTGACTTTATGACTTTCTGTGTCGTTTCTGGGATGCTTAGGACTCACATTGCACTGCTGGAAATAGGTTATTTTGATGCATATGCTGTTTTTGTTGCAAATTTGCAGTATAATATTTATTTTCGTTTTTCCTGCTGTATATAAAAATTGGTGTATTTCAAAAATAAAACTATGAAGACACTCAAAATAAATTTCCTGTGGTGGGAAACTATTTTGTGCAACTTTTTTGTATTTGCAGTTTTGAGGGATAAGCCTCTTAAATTTCTCTAACTAGAAATATATGTTAAAAAAGCAAAAACGATTTTCATTTTTTTTGTAGTTTATTGCACTTTTTTGGAATTTATGTAATTACTATGCACTTAATGCATACATATTATTAAAATCTGGGCTATAATGGTTGTATTGATGTATAGCAACTTGAAATGCTCCCAAAAATGGCACTACAGCATGTAAAAATATAATATAAGCTCTGTTGGACTTGGTTCTATGGTAGGTCTTAAAGGGTTAACCACTGAGAGCTAAAACTCAGTTGAGGTTTCAAAGCTGTGTGCCGGTGATTGAACATCAGCCGCGGATAAAGTGGGTTCGCCTATAAAGTGCTCTGTAGGGAAACAAGCTCCAGCAGCTCTGCACTCGGGAAAATAACTATATTTACTTATGTTGTGCAGAAAAATTCGCTGACATTGTGTTATATTGAGCTCCGGCTGCCCAGTTAATCTGTGACTATCACCAGGTAACATGGGCGTGTTTCATGAATTAGCAGCAGGTGTTAAACAGCTGACAGGTTAGGAGGATGTATGCAGGTAAACTGAGGGTCTGTTGAGCTGATCGCTGGTGTTGTGAGAAAAATGTCAGCTCGTTCTTTATGTTACAGAAGCACAGAGACACAAGACCAGGCGGAAAGAGACGATCGTTCGGTGAAAATGAGAATCTGCGAATGCAACATTTGTAACACGGAGAGTGGAATATGTAATCAAACCGGTTAACATACCCCCCCCCCCCCCACACACACACACACACGCACGTCTTGATGCATTCTCAATCATCCAGGAAAGTAAATCTCCAAAAAGTTGATTCTGTTCATCTGGACATAGCATTATGTGGGAGAAACGTTTCGTCACTCATCCAAGTGACTTCTTCAGTCTCAGCTGACTGCAGGTCATGAGGATTTGCATAATTAAGATTAAGGAACTGACCTCCCAGCCCATTTTTCCTTCAGTGGGCTGGTTTCAGTCATTATGCAAATGTACTGTTTATAAGATTGGGGAAACCTGCAGTCAGCTGAGACTGAAGAAGTCACTTGGATGAGTGACGAAACGTTTCTCCCACAAAACGCTACTTCCAGATGAACAGAATCAACTTTTTGGAGGACCCCCCCCCCCCCGCACACAAAAGAAAAAAAAACAAACAACACCGGGGCTGTGAGCCCAGTACACTCTGTCAGCTCACTGTTAACAGAGCAAGTGACCTCTCTGAAAACATCTGAGCACTTTTGCAAACATGTTCTATGTTGACAACCTGACCAGACATGTGGAGATTACACCACTATATTTGCGGCTAAAACACGATTAAGTGTAGCTGGTGACAGAAAAATGGGGTATTTTAAAATTTTACACCACCACCATTGCTGCCAGTGATTTGAAATGCATTCTGGGATACCTGGCTGCCCCAAGTCCACACAAGCAATCGATTATGTAGAATCGATCTGTCTTGACTGACTTTGCACGGCAACTAATCAAATGTTAGAGAAGCTGCAGTGGCAGCGTTAACCCCGCCCCCTTAGTTTGATGGGTGAGGCTGAGAGGTAAATGATTTCAAGGTGAGACATGAAGGGTACAATAGTGCCAAAATGAATTACATAAATACATCATTAATACATTGGGTGGCTGTAGCTCACGAGGTAGAGCTGGTCACCTACTGATCGGAAGGTTGGTGGTTCGATCCCTGGCTCCTCCAGTCTGCATGTCAAGTATCCTTGGGCAAGATACTGTGGAGATACAGAAATTCTTTTATTGCTGCCATATAATCTGCATCATTATAATTGCATTAATAACATTCTTTACAGCATTATTTCATCTAATAATATTTCTCACAGTATTGATACTGCATTACAGTTGTTTATTGAAGATGTCCATTTGAGGATTCTTCCATTATGTTAACTTTTACTACAAGTACAGTTAGAAATATTTTATACACATTGCATATCTGTGCTTATTTTGAGTTGATGTTCGGTTCATTAAGGGTTTTAAGCTTCACTGGCGTGACTATCCAGGTGATACATGCTGAGGGAAACTAGAACATAGAAGGATAACTGCAACGCATGGTTACAGTACATATAATACATATAATCTAGGAATGTGTCCGGCCTGAGGCCTTAACTCATTTGGTGTCTTACTATATTTTACTCTACTTGGCAACAGATGATCAGAGTCAATAATTAGCCTCAGAGACCCTGAGGGCTTGAAGTTTATTACCTTGTATGGAAGGTGTTATCAAAATGAGAAGTTCTATGTCTGCTTATAGCTATTAAAAATGTACGATTAACTGTGACTAATGTCTGGAACCTATTTTAATCTGTAATTGACGCCATGGGGAGGGGGGAGGGGGGCGTGTACCCCGCTGCTTTATAAGTGTCCACAACATGTATTTTGGTCAGAAGACATATGTTGATGTTTTCTCCGGGCTGTTAATAAACTCAACGTTTGCTTGCACTTTTCTGGGGCCTCCGTGGTTTGTGACACTGCTCTACATTGATCGATTTCGCGACAATACTAACCCGAACTTGCTCTCCGATGCATCCATCGGAGTATGAATGTCGTTAGAAAGCACTATGTATAGATAAAGTGCTTGTGAGAATGGGTCTGACTGGGTGAATGAGGCATGTTGTATAGAGCGCTTTGAGTACTCCGTGAGAGTAGAAAAGCACTATATAAGAATCAGTCCATTTACCATTTAAATGTGTTAATAATTAAATAAATGTGTCGTAAATATTTATTCAATTAATTACTTCCCATTTTAATTAATTATTGCCACATTTGATTAAGTATTTAATGGTGTATTTAATTCATTCATTATGTCAGTCCTGGTGTTCCATATATTTGGGGCTGATACTTGAGCCTATAAAAATGAAGCAAAAAGGCTGAGACCAAATAAGAAAACTATGAATAAACTGTGACAAGACTAGAGAGACTATGAAAGCTATGAACACTGATAATACAATGAAAGTTAAAGGGACAATATGAAGTTTAAAAATAGACACAGGGAAGGGAACAAAGATGATGCAATACTGAACACAGGAAGACTGGGGACTTAAATACACACATGAGGTGATCAGTGGAGATACATGAGGACACAGCTGACAAGAATGAAACATAATAACAAGAGAGGGGAGAGTAAAACTAAACACATGAACACAAGACCTATTTAAAATAAAACAGGGAACATGGAAACTAGACATGACAACACAAGCTTATCAGACCTAAAACACATGATAAACTAGACAAGAACCCAAACATAGAAACCAAGGAAAACATAATTAATGGCTTAACCTCAACTAAAAGCTAAAAAGGAATAACGCATGAAGTATAATCAGAAACCTAACATGAGACGAATACCTGTGACAATAGCTGTATTATATATGAGACATATTGTTCTTTTATTATGTTGGTATTACTACATTTGGCTCAATGGTTACATACATTTGTAAAAAGAAAATGTACGAGCTGTGATAACTGTGTCTGATAGAATGAAGAGTAGACTGATATATTAAATATTCCTTTATTGGGTGAGAAAATCAGACCATGTCATAACTGCTTTAAGTCACACAGAATAGATATCAGAGCCTTAAACAGGCTGACTTCTGCTAAATGGGCCAAACTGGGCAGAAAGTCTACAACCACATAACATCCTTATAAAATATCATGTAACATTTTAGGTCAACTTAACCTCAGAATATATAAAACATTTGCAGCAATATGATGCAACAAACACAGCAGTACTACTAATCCAAAATACTCAAAGCTTCATAGAACTGAAACAAACATGGACATTTATTTTTAGCTCCTGTGACAAAGTGGCTAGGACAGAATTCATTTGCCATTTGTCACTTGCGTATATTGTTATTCTGTGTTATGTTATCCTATAGTCTATCATAATGCTTTAATGTAAACACAGCACATGTAACCTTAGCTCTACATACTATCCCGGGTCTGTTTGTGGTAGCATTGGTTATATTTATGTCATCTGTGCAAATGCACTTAAAGCTAAATGTCACTTCATCATTAATTGATTTGAATCTTTCATTTGTTTATGTAGTTTGGTTATACGTACCATTGTGTGTTCCTTTGGACACGTCCTATGTGTAAAACAGGTATGTGGGAAGGGCCGCCCCAGTACTTCCTGATTTTATAGGATATGATGTCACTGATCATGTCAATTGGGTGTAACCAAATGAAGGGGTGTTTATTTTGTGTAAAATTGTTTATTTCATTTAAAATAACCCCATGAGTCAGATTAGGTGAAGAGATTGACTTTTCAAACTGTTTAGTTGGGTGAATGAGTTTGTTAAGTGGAAAAATGATTTTATTCCTGTTTCTTTGTCTAGACTGTGTTATTTAGTCTACCCTGTTTTCCCAATGGTAGAGGTTAATGAGATCCAGGTGTGAGTGGAATTTTATATAAAGCAGGTGAGATTTTGACTCACAGCTTCTGATGTTTTTATGAGATAATTGTTGAAAGGCGACGCCAGAAAATAAAGGACACTTAAAAGAAACTTGAACTGTCTGCAGATGCTGTCTTACTATCACCTTTCATGCTGCTTATGTTATGCTACTCCACAGCTCCATTCTGCTGCTGATACATACTTTAGGTTTCTGAACATTAAACTTGTTGCTGCCTTTCATAGTGTGTAACGTGAAGGCTCTGAGTACTCTGAGTACTTTCTCCCACACTGGAAACACTGGGATGATAACATTATGTGAACATTACCTAATAAGACTGATTCAGGACAGACAGTTATGTTAAACTTTCCTAGCAGTCCTTCACAAACAGGGAACAGTCTGTCTATTCTCTCCATCTGTCAGCTGCTGCTGGCTCTTCCTCCTCCTCTTCCTCACACACTGCTGAGTTTGTCCTGGTGGATCATCAGGGCTGCAAAGCCTCACAGATGATGTGCAGCAGTGGGTCCCTCAGTCTGTCCTCACTCTGGACACTTGCAGTCGTCACACATGGAAATCAAATGTGTGAGAAGCTGCAGGATTCAAACACAAGTGTAACTTATAAACACATGTTCATACTTTTATTCCACAATCAGAGAGAAAGAAACAGAGAGAGAGTGCAGGACAGACAGACAGGTGACAGTCTCAGGTGTACACACTGCTACACAACAGCACCAGAGAAGCAGGATTTAATGTTTGTGTTATTACGAAACAAGAAGAGTTCCAGATGGTGCAGTGGACACATGTGTGACTGCTGTGATTAAAGCATCTTTCTTTCAGCTTAACGAGTGAACCGTCAGCTCGTTCAAACACACGTTAAAGTCCATTTGGCTCGACACCACCGAACAGAGGCAGCAATATAACACAGCTCACATTAACAGTGCAGTGAATCCTGCTTGTGCCGTGATGTTCAGGACTGCAAACCGAGCAGCATCACTGACTTTCAGCTTGTTGTGTTTGTGGATATATGACTGACTTTAATTATCCATAAAATCATCACATTCTCTGTAAGATTAACGTCAACTATTGAACGGCGTATATTTTGAAGTAAAGGCTTTAAAACCAAGTTAACGCTGAAAGTACAAACATCACTAATGTCACATAACTTTGCCGACATGTGGCCAACAGTAATGTTTTAATGTTCTTCGTTATTTAACATTTCGACATAAATAAGTGACATAATATTCAGTACTTACTTTTAAAAGTTTACTCTTCAATCGCCCCACTTCAGCCGTCCGCCGTTTTTTTCAGCAAAATTATCCACACCCACTGACGCGCTATGAATTCTGGGAACATGTTGGGCCACGAAGGATACACCGATCCATCCTTCAAATTGGTGGAAATGAAAGATGCATTTGAAGCAGCCTCTGTCGCGTGACTGTGATGTAATCGACCTTCAAATGCAGCCTCTGAAGGATCGTGGTGTGCAGATCGATCCAAATATCAATTGTATTGATACCAAGTTGGTATCGGATCAATACTAGCCTTGTGAGATCGATTCTCTACTTTAAGTTTTGCTTTTGTTTGGAATGCTGTGCTTTCGGCAAAGATGAAACAGCCAGGTTGCCGGACTCGTCGCTGCTGTGTAACAGAACAGGCATACTTTGCTCCTCCTGCTCCCTCTTGTGTTTAGAGGTTGCTCTGTCATGTGATGTGACTTAGACACTTTGAGGGTTGTTAAGCTGTTTACATATCATTTAAATTGTCACCAGTTGTTTTTGTTGTTGAGAATTTTAATTGTACTTTTTGTATTATGGGCTCTCAATGAGAAACTATAAGACAAGAAACTGCAGAGAAACTGCATTGCAGACTACGCCCAGCCACAATAATAAAGTATTTTATTTTTAATTATAAACTTTGTCCCAATTATGTCCTGGGTTCTAACAATTTAATAATAAAAAAGGAAACATTACAAAAAACACTTAAAGTCATGAAAATGAATTGAGATTTAGCAATTCAATGGCGAATCCACCTTATTTATTGAAAAGTATCGGTATCTGTGATACTGGACCGTATTTACTTGGTATCAGATCGATACCAAAATATGCAGTATCGCACACCACTACGAAAGGGTGAAGACCCTGAATTGGGATACAGCCATAGAAACACACAGTCTCATCAAAATAAAACAGAAACAGAATGAGATGCAGACAATATCTATTAATGTCAAATCTAGCCTTTCTTTAACAACATAAGCAAACTGCTTTTATATTTAACAGACATTTCTGTTTAATTAAATTTAAAATAATAATAAAATAAATAATTCAAAAAAGTTTTTAGGTGTAAAATGTTGAAACCATCTATAGACTGAAAAGTGTTTGCTGAGCACTTGTACATAAATTTCAATAGTATTATACCTTTTCTGGTTTCCAATATTTCACCAGAGCCTCGTGTTCATTCTTACCTGTTGATCGCTTGATTGCTCTTCAGTAGCCTCTTCGACATTTAGGACAATACCATGTCTACAGTTTGGACACTTCAATAATGCGCTGTCTGAGCCTCTAGACTGTGGACACAGGTTACATAAAACAATGTTTGTGTGCAATTTTTAAAATAGAACACAATTTATTTCCACACTATGACCTGTGAGCAGTCCAAGACCTTTGGTGAGAGGAACAAATTACCTCAGGGTTAATGTAATGTGAGGAAATAGGAGTCGCTGTATGGTTCTAGTTTGGTTTATACACAAGTCGTTCCAGGCCTTTTGCTTGACCATCTCCAGATAGTTTGGATGCATATGACAATTATTTTCAAATTTTAGCTTCATATGTCATAGAATATATTTTTTTATAAAAATGGTCGATCAACCCACTTTTAGGCCTTTTTTTCCTAAAGTCAACTCTGCCGAAGCATTTGAACATAAATATTTCAAAACTTTTTAAAGATAAACTCCTAAAATGTTCAATTTTCTTTTTCACCATCATAATAAATTAGGATGTATAATTTGGTGAGACACATCAAATAATGTCTGAGCCTGAGTTGCTGCAAGTTAAAATATATACTAAAAACAAAAAACACAGCCCCATAAAGTTCAATATTTTAGCACTAAGTAATAAAAACCTTCACCCTAAAAAATAAAACCAGTAACAATTCCTGAGTTGAATTTGGCTGGATTTCACAAATGAATATTTGCCCTGAAATTCTTGGTAATAAAAAGGACAAATTTTAATTTTTTTCCAAATTTAATGCTGGATTTAACAAATAAAACAAGTCAAGCGACAAAAACAAAAATACCATTGGATTTTTCTGTCCAAACAGAAACAAAATCCTGATATGTTGAGGTGGGACTTTAATTAAAACTCAGAAGAACTCTGGTAATTGGTGATTCTGTTCTGAGAGACGTGAAGCTGGAGACACCAGCCACCAGAGTCAATTGTCTTCCAGGGGCCAGAGCAGGCGAATCTGAAGTAAATTTAAAATCGCTGGCAAAGGGTAAATGTAAATTCAGTAAAATTATAATTCACATCAGCAGTAATGACACCTGATTATGTCAGTTGGAGGTCACTAAAATCAATATTGAATCGGTGTTTAACTTTGCCAAAACTATGTTGGACTTTCTAGTTTTCTCTGGCCCCCTCTCCAATCAGGCCAAGAGTGACATGTTTAGCTGGTTGTTCTCCTTAAATTGCTGGCTGTCTTAGTGGTGTCCAAAAAACGATGTGGGCTTCATAGATAATTGAGATAACTTTCTGGAGGAAACCTGGTCTTGTTAGGGTAGATGGCATCCATCCAATTTTGGATGGATCAGCTCTCATTCCTATTAATATGGACAAATTCTTTAAACCTCCTAAAATGTGAATATCCAGAGTTGAGATCAAGAAGCTGAGTTGAAGTCCTACATTGATGTTGACTTATTTAAACTAATCAGAAACCTCGAAGCACAGGCCGGGTGGGGGGCGATGTGGCAGCAATTTTTCACACCAGCCATTTTAATCAACCAAAGAAACAGAAAGACTTTCGATTCATTTGAAAACCTGATGCTTAGCCTTTTCCACCTGAGGTGTAAAACTCAAGAACCAGTCTTATTTGTTATCATCTATCATCCACCTGGGCCTTACACAGAGTTTCTGTCTGATTTCTCAGACTTTTTATCTGATTTAGTGCTCAACTCAGATGAATGTATTAATATGGATGATGTAAACAGCTATGTAGATGCAAAAATAACAACCTCAACAAAGCATTTAATGTAATCTAAAGTTAATTGGCTACACCCAAAAAACAAAACACACACATGCACATAACTCAATCTTGATGTTGTTTTAACATATGACATAGAAACTAAACATTTAATAGTATTTCCCAAAACCCCTCTCTTGTCTGATCATTTCCCAATAACGTCTTGATGCATTCTCAATCATCCAGGAAAGTAAATCTCCAAAAAGTTGATTCTGTTCATCTGGACATAGCGTTTTGTGGGAGAAATGTTTTGTCACTCATCCAAGTGACTTCTTCAGTCTCAGCTGACTGCAATTTTCCCCAATCTTATAAACAGTACATTTGCATAATAACTGAAACCAGCCCACTGAAGGAACAATGGGCTGGGAGGTCAGTTCCTTAATCTTAATTATGCAAATTCTTATGACCATTGATCAACAACCACTGACCAAAACCCACTGATCAACGGCCATGAGTACCATTCACAGAGAGTTGGGGAATGGCTGCAATCACAGCATTGTAAGATGGCGAAAGATGTACCATTAGGCCCCCTCCTCGATTCAGAGATGGTCTTTCCCTTTTCACGTAAATGGCCTCCTTGACTCCACGCTCAAACCAGCGTTCCTCCCTGTCCAGGATGTGTACATCCTCATCATTGAAGGAATGTCCACTGGTCTGTAGGTGTAAATAGACTGCAGAGTCCTGGCCTGACGAGGCAGCTCTTCTGTGTTGTGCCATCCACTTCGCCAGAGGTTTTTTGGTTTCCCTGATGTATAAATCCTGGCAATCCTCCTGGCACTTAACAGCGTACACTATGTTACTCTGTTTTTGTCGGGGGCCCCAATCCTTGGGGTGGACCAGTTTTTGGCGCAGCGTGTTTTGGGGTTTAAAAGCCACAGAGACCTGGTGTTTAGAAAAAATGCGTCTCAACTGCTCTGATAGTCCTGACACATATGGGATCACTACAGGTTTTCGCTTGGGCAGCAGTTGTCCTTCTCTCCTGGATTGGCTGGAGCTTTTTTTAGGAGCCTTTACAGCTTTGACAAAAGTCCAGCTGGGGTAACCACATTTACTCAGGGCCTTCTTGATGTGCCGTTTTTCTGCCTCCCTGGCCACTGTGTCAGTGGGGATGGTGTTCGCTCTGTGTTGTAGCGTCCTAATGACACCCAGCTGTGCTCCAGTGGATGATGAGAGTCAAACCTTAAATACTGATCCGTATGTGTAGGTTTATGGTACACGTCAGCTTTAAATGTCCCCCATTACTGATGGAAATCTCACAGTCTAAGAAGGCTAACCTGCCACTTTTCATATCCTCCCTGGTGAATTTGATGTGTCGATCCACCGAATTAATGTGATCCGTGAATTGTGGTACATCCTGAGATTTGATTTTCACCCAGGTGTCATCCACATATCTGAACCAATGGCTTGGTGGTGTTCCAGGGTAGGATAGCAAAGCCCTCTTTTCCACTTCTTCCATGTACAAATTGGCCACGATGGGTGAAACTGGGGAGCCCATGACACACCCATGTTTCTGCCTGTAGAACTGACCCTTGTATGTGAAGTAGGTGGAATGAAGACACAGTTCCAAAAGCAAACACACTTGGTCGATGCTGAGAGTGGTCCTGTTGCTGAGGTTGGGGTCATCCTGTAATCTCTTACGAACTACCTCCAACGCTTCCGTGACTGGGATGCAAGTGAAGAGAGATGTAACGTCGTACGAGACCATGGTTTCATCTGCTTCCATAAGTGCCAGGATTTATACATCGGGGGAACCAAACAACCTCTGGTGAAGTGGATGGCACAACACAGAAGAGCTACCTCGTCAGACCAGGACTCTGCAGTCTATTTACACCTACAGGCCAGTGGACAGTCTTTCAATGATGAGGATGTACACATCCTGGACAGGGAGGAACGCTGGTTTGAGCGCGGAGTCATGGAGGCCATTTACGTGAAAAGGGAAAGACCATCTCTGAATCGAGGAGGGGGCCTAATGGTACATCTTTCGCCATCTTACAATGCTGTGATTGCAGCCATTCCCCAACTCTCTGTGAATGGTACTCATGGCCGTTGATCAGTGGGTGTTGATCAGTGGGTTTTGGTCAGTGGTTGTTGATCAATGGTCATGAGAAATTGCATAATTAAGATTAAGGAACTGACCTCCCAGCCCATTGTTCCTTCAGTGGGCTGGTTTCAGTCATTATGCAAATGTACTGTTTATAAGATTGGGGAAACCTGCAGTCAGCTGAGACTGAAGAAGTCACTTGGATGAGTGAGGAAACATTTCTCCCGCAAAACGCTACGTCCAGATTAATAGAATCAACTTTTTTGAGATTTCGCAATAACATTTTAACGTACAATATTGGGATATAACAGCAGTGAGTAATAGATTAACAAAGTCTGAGGATGTAATTCAGAGGTCAAATATCTCATGAATAATATTACATCCTAACACTGTACAAAAAAGAAGAGCCTTAGATCAGAAGCACTTGACTCCCTGGTATAACTCTCAAATGCACATGTTGAAGCAAATAACTATATGTAACAGAGTAGAAGTAGTAAATTAGAGGTTACCCAGGTCTTATATCTTTATTTTTATTTTTGCCTTTATTAAATCGACACAGTAAAGACTGATATTACAGCAAAGGGAGAGAGAGAGAGAGGGGAAGACACCAAAGAGCTCCAGTTCGGACTCAAACCCAGGCCGGGAGCTCTCAGCCATATAGCATAGTCCTTTATAGCTTTAAGACATTCCTGCAGTTTAACTAATTGGTGTGTGTTATCCGGCTTCATGGATAGATAGAGTAGGGTCTCATCTGCATAGCAGTGAAAATGTATGCAATGTCTGTTGATGATACTGCCTAAGGGAAGCATGTATAATATAAACAGAATTGGTCCTAGCACTGAACCCTGTGGAACTCCATAATTAACCTTAGTGTGTGAAAAGGACTCTCTATTTACATGAACAAGTTGGAGTGTATTAGATAAACATGATACAAATCACTGCAGTGCAGTATGTTTAATACCTACTGACTTTTTGTCAGCCTGGCTACAGTGCTGAAAAGAAACCTAAATATCTTATTATTTTTTTCAATCAATGATGAAAATTGTGATTTTCTAACTTTACGGAGGGCTTTCTAATAAAATACAAAACCATTTTTCTAGTCTTAATGATGATCTTCTGAATTACTGGCTTAATTGTCTCTCCAGCATATCTGCTTTAGAGTTATACCAGGGAATCTTCCAATTTGAGGCTTTCTTTTTCAGGGGAACAAATATATCCACAATTGTAGTTAGTGAAGCAGTAAAATTATTATTATTATTACTACAAAATAAACCACTTCTGTGGGATAGAAGATAACAGAGGATGAATTACATCCTAGAACTTAGTTACAGCAGATGTCTTTCTGAAAATGCTTTAAGCAGACAACTGAAAATACAGGTAATGATTAGACTAGTAATTCTGGTTTGTCTAAGTAACTCAGAGGAACAGGTTGGGTTTTTTTGTTTTGTTTTGTTGTTTTTGGTGCATTACTATGAACCTTTAGGAATGCCACTGACCTTCTTATTTGGTGGACCAGGGTTCTCTAGTGATCGCTTCTTCACACCTGCTGACTTCTTACCTGTAACCAGAAGGCCTCCTTTACCCGTAGAAACTAGTTTAAGCCATGAATAATCTATACTGACACGTGAAAGTAATTTATCTCTGTAGGAGCACTCACCTGCAGATAATTCATCCATGACGTATTCTAGAGAAATGAAGCAGAAACAGATTCCATGTTTATCTGTAACATCTGAAACTGACTGTGATGAAAAACTACCCACAGACACTACCAGTGTAAGGGATGTGGAGGTGCTGGCTGATATGAGTGACTACAGTTTACGGTAGTCCGACTGATGTTCTTCTGAGTCTGATCAACAGATGTTTTAATAATCAACTATCCCACAAACACTACATTTAACTGAAGTACTAACACCACAAATTAGTCACACTGATTGCACTGTGATGCCACCTATAGTCAGGAAATTGTAAAGGTTGCAGGCAAACATGTGGAAGTAACAGAAGCATCAGAACCATTTACATGGTTTTTAGTTGTTCTTAGTAGTTTCACCTGATTCTAAGAGTATTTCACCAAAGGAACAAGTTTATATTATTCAGTTAAACTGAGAAAAATTGATCACAACTGAATGTACTTCATCACTCTCTTGCCTGTTGTGTCTTTCCTGTGGAATAGCAGCTAACTTTTCTCTCTCTAACTTTGATGCAGTCTCTCTCACAGACAGATTCCTGGATGAATTTTGAATTCTGTTTTTCACAGCATTAACGTCAGCGATATAAATATATCAGCAACTCAGGTGGACACATGATTCAACCAGAGGACAGCTGCTATACAAACTGTTCATCCATATAAACTTTTATGCTGTGCAGGATAACACAAATATAATTCAGTCTCAGATCCTGACCAATTCATGTATTAATGTTATACAGTAACTGTTTCACACGCATAAAACTTTGGCTTTTCATTTTCTACCATAAGTTAAGTTGCTGCGTATTAAATTTTGCATTATATACTAAAAAAATCAGACAACAATCACCATAAAGGCTTTAAATCAACTGAATTCTGCAGACAGAACTGAACAAATAGCAAGTAAGAGTTCATAGAGTAAGTTCAGAAGTTTACTGGGAGGAGAGACAGGTTTACTTGCAGCTTTCAGACACTCTGCTCTTCTTCTGCCGCTCCCAGACTGCTGATCTTCTTATACTGAAACTCACTGAAATTGCACGCTTATGTCTACATTCTATCACCCCACCCACATATACCATGTCATTAAAAATGAACCTCCTACTGTTTAATGGCACCACACATTTTTCTGTTTGTGTGTATGCACAGGTGTGAGTTCTTACAGCAGAGAATGAAAGTGAAAGTGAAAATTCTTTCAAATGTGACGAGGGTTATAAAAGCAGGAGGATCGTTCCGATAATCAGTCCTTCCCTCAGCAGCAGAACTGCAAACCCAGGACAATGGGTAAGTCAGAAAAAATGTTTTATCAGCATTTGTGTGTTTTCTTCTAGTACTGAGTAGCAAACTACAGAGACTTGGTGTTGACAGTGTCATCTCTGAGACCATCACAGTTAAGCTCTGCCTTAGTTATCTGCAGTTTACAAAATACTTGAATACTTGAATGATTCAAATTAATTTCATAGTAAAGACACAAAGGAATTGCTTCCTTATAAACAGCAGGTTGGTTAATGTTGTAAATAATTTGAACATGTGTCTTTCTGTCTTTAGGGGCTTCTCTTTCTTCTTCCTCTTCTCCTGTTAGTAAGTAACAAAGTTAACAATAGCACAATAAATTAATGGAAACAGCTATTGTATTCACAGTAATAGTTTAATGATAAACAACAGGTTGGATAAACTCATTAGGAAGGCCTGCTCTGTTCTGGGATGCAACCTGGACCCAGTGCAGGTGGTGGGGGACAGAAGGACTCTGGCCAAAATACCATGTCTGATGGACAGAGTCTCCCACCCCATGCATGTAAATGTTGCTGAACTGCAAAGCTCCTTCAGTGACAGACTGCTGCATCCTAGATGCATGAAGGAGTGTTTCCGCAAGTCCTTCCTCCCTGCAGCTGTGAGACTGTACAATCAAAACTGCTCCCAACAAACATAGATGTTTACATCTGCGCTGTAACTGCAATAATTTAATCAACCGATTCGCACTACAACCTGGGTTTGCCTCTTATTTGTAGTTATTTTTAATTTTAAGTTAATTTAATAACTGTACAGTACTCTGTTTATATTAACCATTGTCCTTGATGTAAATATGTAAGGAAAATTGTGTATGTTTCTGTTCTGTGTCCTGTGTACTGTTTGTTTGTATATGTGTCTTTCTGGCTGCTGTTACAACCAAATTTCCCCTTGTGGGACAATTAAAGGATTATTCTATCCTATTCTATTCTTGATTGTACATCATTTGAACATCTATCGTTCTGTCTTTAGGGGGTTCTCATTCTTCTCCCTCTTCTCCTGTTAGTAAGTAACAAAGTTAACAATAGCACAATAAATTAATGGAAACAGCTATTGTATTCACAGTAATTGTTTCGTGATAAACAACAGGTTGACTGTACATCATCTGATCATCTGACTTTCTCTTAACAGGGGGTTCTTCTCCTTCTCTTGCTAGTAAGTAACATAGTGAACTATTAGACAGCAAATTCATGGAAACATTTAGTGTATTCACAGTGATTGTTTAGTTATTAACAGCAGTTCAGTTAATATTGCACACCTTTTGACCACTTGTCTTACTCTTTTTAGGGAGTTCTTCTTTGCCTTCAGGTAAGTAACACAGTTAACTAAGGGACAGCAATTCCAAAAAAAAGTTGATTCTGTTCATCTGGACGTGGCGTTTTCAGTGGCATGAACGTTTTCGTCACTCATCCAAGTGACTTCTTCAGCCTCAGCTGACTGTAGGTGTCCCCAACCTTATAAACAGTTATATTTGCATAATGACTGAAAGTATCAGCACTGACTAGCAATGGGCAGCAAGAAACTAACCAAAGCAAGAAATTGTTCTTGCATGGATTAGGGTTAGTTCCATGCAAATGGAACGTCTGTGAGTTTTAATTTTCTTCTGTTTTGATGGTGAATTAACTTTAGTTACGTGCCTAAAAATTCTTGTTTTTAAAACAAATACACACACATACACACATTGTGGGCCTTGTCTAATTACAGGGAGTGCAGAATTATTAGGCAAGTTGTATTTTTGAGGAATAATTTTATTATTGAACAACAACCATGTTCTCAATGAACCCAAAAAACTCAATATCAAAGCTGAATGTTTGTGGAAGTAGTTTTTAGTTTGTTTTTAGTTTTAGCTATTTTAGGGGGATATCTGTGTGTGCAGGTGACTATTACTGTGCATAATTATTAGGCAACTTAACAAAAAACAAATATATACCCATTTCAATTATTTTTTTTTACCAGTGAAACCAATATAACATCTCCACATTCACAAATATACATTTCTGACATTCAAAAACAAAACAAAAACAAATCAGTGACCAATATAGCCACCTTTCTTTGCAAGGACACTCAAAAGCCTGCCATCCATGGATTCTGTCAGTGTTTTGATCTGTTCACCATCAACATTGCGTGCAGCAGCAACCACAGCCTCCCAGACACTGTTCAGAGAGGTGTACTGTTTTCCCTCCTTGTAAATCTCACATTTGATGATGGACCACAGGTTCTCAATGGGGTTCAGATCAGGTGAACAAGGAGGCCATGTCATTAGTTTTTCTTCTTTTATACCCTTTCTTGCCAGCCACGCTGTGGAGTACTTGGACGCGTGTGATGGAGCATTGTCCTGCATGAAAATCATGTTTTTCTTAAAGGATGCAGACTTCTTCCTGTACCACTGCTTGAAGGTGTCTTCCAGTAACTGGCAGTAGGACTGGGAGTTGAGCTTGACTCCATCCTCAACCCGAAAAGGCCCCACAAGCTCATCTTTGATGATACCAGCCCAAACCAGTACTCCACCTCCACCTTGCTGGCGTCTGAGTGGGACTGGAGCTCTCTGCCCTTTACCAATCCAGCCACGGGCCCATCCATCTGGCCCATCAAGACTCACTCTCATTTCATCAGTCCATAAAACCTTAGAAAAACCAGTCTTGAGATATTTCTTGGCCCAGTCTTGACGTTTCAGCTTGTGTGTCTTGTTCAGTGGTGGTCGTCTTTCAGCCTTTCTTACCTTGGCCATGTCTCTGAGTATTGCACACCTTGTGCTTTTGGGCACTCCAGTGATGTTGCAGCTCTGAAATATGGCCAAACTGGTGGCAAGTGGCATCTTGGCAGCTGCACGCTTGACTTTTCTCAGTTCATGGGCCGTTATTTTGCGCCTTGGTTTTTCCACACACTTCTTGCGACCCTGTTGACTATTTTGAATGAAACGCTTGATTGTTCGATGATCACGCTTCAGAAGCTTTGCAATTTTGAGACTGCTGCATCCCTCTGCAAGATATCTCACTATTTTTGACTTTTCTGAGCCTGTCAAGTCCGTCTTTTGACCCATTTTGCCAAAGGAAAGGAAGTTACCTACTAATTATGCACACCTGATATAGGTTGTTGATGTCATTAGACCACACCCCTTCTCATTACAGAGATGCACATCACCTAATATGCTTAATTGGTATTAGGCTTTCGAGCCTATACAGCTTGGAGTAAGACAACATGCATGAAGAGGATGATGTGGACAAAATACTCATTTGCCTAATAATTCTGCATTCCCTGTAAATAGCCTCTTGCCCTTTAAATATCAAGGGGCGGTTACTTTGGTTTAAATTGGCAAATTTGTATGATTGACCCCATTTTTTTTTACTTATTTGAGCCAAAAGAATCACATTGCGTTGACCATGATTATGTTAGTGCCACCAATCATAAGTTGTAAGGCAAGAAATGTGCTGTTAAAAACATGGCACTATCATCCAATCGCTGTCATCCAATCACATGTCTGTAACTAGTCCCCTGGAGTCCTGGGTATAATTGGCCGTTTTTGACTAATTTTGATTTTACCTTTAAATTTCACCTTTACAAACTGTTTAACTGGCCTTGTTTGGTATCACTCTTTTTAACACAACCTGAAATGTCTGCATTTACAGTTGCTTTTCATTTTGATATACTGTATTAAAACAATGGATCTAAAATCAGAAAAAAAAATAGTATGTAGAGCAGAAAAAAGTTTTTGCACTCTAACAACCACAAAAATGTTTAATAAATCATTAGCTTGACATGCAAATATTCAATTCAATTTTATTTATATAGCGCCAAATCACAACAACAGTCGCCGCAAGGCGCTTTATATTGTGTAGTAGATCATATGATAATAATAAATAATATAAGTTGTAAATGTTAAAATCCTATGGAAAAGTTTTGCAGACAAAATAAAATGCAGCTATTTGTCTAAAAATGCAGACAATGTGTTTTTTATAACCATTTCAAACTATTTACAGAACAATCAGCAGTGCTGCAGAAAATATGATGCCAGCAAAATATACTCCAATCTTCCTTTAATTTCAAAAATTCTTGATTTGAGATGTGAAAGACATCACAAATCTTTCACATATTTCACATGAGGCAATAGAACACCACGGATAAGTCTGTGCTCCACCTCTGGTAGCTCACCCCACCTGCAAAGCGGTCTCATCAAAAGTAGAAACCACCCACCATCTCCAAAAAGTTTATTCTGTTCATCTGGACATAGCGTGTTGTGGGAGAAATGTTTCGTCACTCATTCAAGTGACTTCTTCAGTCTCAGCTGACTGCAGGTTTCCCCAATCTTATAAACAGTACATTTGCATAATGACTGAAACCACCTCACTGAAGGAACAATGGGCTGGGAGGTCAGTTCCTTAATCTTAATTATGCAAATTCTCATGACCATTGATCAAAAACCACTGACCAAAACCCACTGATCAAAGCCCACTGATCAACGGCCATGAGTACCATTCACAGAGAGTTGGGGGAATGGCTGCAATCACAGCATTGTAAGATGGCGAAAGATGTACCGCTTTTCTACTCTTTCTGAGCACTCAAAGCGTTTTACACAACTTGTACATTCACCCATTCGCACAAGCACATTTTTCTAAGCGCTTTCTAAGTAACATTCACACAGACATTCATACTCCGATGGATGCATTGGAGAGCAATTTGGGGTTAGTATCTTGCCCAAGGATATTTGGCATGCAGACTGGGGAAGCCACGGATCGAACCACCAACCTTCCGATCAGTAGATGACCCGCTGAGCTAATGCCACCCCGTTTACTGGAGAGCTGGGCGCTTTGCTTGTCCACGGTGTTTCTGAACGCTTCCAGTGTCCATTGAACTTTGGTATTCAGGCGTCAGCTCACACTGAGGGCACCGAGTGTACATCCTCATCATTGAAGGAGTTTCAACCGGCCTGTAGGTGTAAATAGACTGCAGAGTCCTGGCCTGACGAGGACCCTCTTCTGTGTTGTGCCATCCGTTTCGCCAAAGGTTGTTTGGTTTCCCTGATGTATAAATCCTGCCAGTCCTCCTGGCACTTAACAGCGTCCTTGGGGTGGACCAAGTTTTGGCGCACCGTGTTTGGGAGTTTTTGGTACTCTTTGCCATTGATCAGTGATCAATGGTCATGAGAATTTGCATAATTAAGATTAAGGAACTGACCGCCCTGCCAATCATTCCTTCAGTGCGCTGGTTTCAGTCATTATGCAGATGCACTGTTTATAGGTCAAGGTCAAGGTCAGATTTATTTATATAGCACATTTCCAACAGCCGATGCTGCACAAAGTGCTTAACAATAACAATAAAATTAAAAACTACAGTGTAATACAATAATAACAATAGAAACAATAAAATAGAAGAATTGAAACAATACTAACTAATTCAGATAAATCCAAAATGCTTGGGTCATAATGTGTTAAAAGCCAGAGCGTAAAAGTGTGTCTTTAGTAAAGATTTAAATTGCTCAAGAGTTTGAGCAGATCTAATATTAAAGGGGAGACTATTCCAAAGTCTGGGACCTGCCACAGAGAAGGATCTATCACCACGAGATTTGAGGTTAGTCCGTGGAATGGACAACAATAGTTTTGAACTAGATCTCGTGGGTTTTCCTGGAGCATAGGCAGAGAGGAGCTCTGACAAGTAGGGGGGGGGGGGGGGGCTCGGGCGTTGAGTGACTTAAAAACAAAAAGTAAGAGTTTAAATTGGATCCTGTAGGGGACAGGGAGCCAGTGTAAAGAGGCTAAAATTGGGGTTATATGCTCTCTCCGTTTGGTACCGGTTAGCAGGCGAGCAGCAGCATTTTGAACCATCTGAAGGCGATGGATGGTGGCATGATCTAGGCCATAATACAATGAATTGCAGTAGTCCAATCTGCAAGTAAGAAAAAGGTGGATGATACGCTCGAAGACGTCAGCCGGAAGGTATGGCTTTATCCTGGCTAGCTGTCTTAGCTGAAAAAAACAGGACTGAACTACTGCACTCACCTGCTTATTCAATTTAAAAGAACCATCAATGTAAACTCCGAGGTTTTTTACATGTGTTTTACAATACGAGGAGAGGGTACCCAACGTGCTGTCGATATGATTGAAATTGCCAAAAATGACAACCTCAGTTTTGTTTTCGTTTAGCTGTAAAAAATTTAATGATAACCACTGTTTAACGTCGTCAAGGCAGCGTAATAAGAGCTGCGGTTGATCTGATCCTGATTTTAAAGGTAGATAAATCTGTAGATCATCCGCAAAGCAATGAAATGAAATGCTGTACCGCGAGAAGATGGAGCCCAATGGCAGCAAATAGAGTGCGAAGAGGGCGGGACCCAAAATAGAGCCTTGAGGAACGCCGTATTTAAGAGGAGCTAATTTGGAGTTGTGGGGGCCCATATTGACATAAAAGAACCTTTCTGTCAAGTAGGAGCGAAACCACTGAAGGGCAGATCCTTTTAGGCCAGCATGCGATTCTAGCCGTGATAACAGGATGTCGTGGTCAACCGTGTCAAAAGCTGCTGACAAGTCCAACAGTAAAAGGGCAGCAGGGCTGCCAGAATCCATAGTTAAGAGAATATCGTTAAAAATCCTTAAAAGTGCTGTCTCAGTGCTATGTAATGATTTAAAACCAGATTGAAATTTTTCTGAGATCATATTAGAATCGAGGTGTGCCTGCAACTGTAGATAGACCACTTTCTCCAAAACTTTAGATAGAAAAGGAAGCTTTGAGATGGGCCTGTAATTAGACAGAACAGTTGGGTCCAGGTTTTGTTTTTTAAGAAGAGGCTGAACTACAGCTTGTTTGAAGCATAGTGGGACGCAGCCTGTAGTAAGGGACGTATTAATCAATTTCAGAATAAAAGGGCCAACAATATTAAAAGTGTTTTTGAGCAGACTCGGGGGAAGAGAATCAGAGGGGCAGTGTGATGATCTTAGGCCACTAACTATCGCGGTCAGGTCCTTAAGGGAGACGGGATCAAACTGCTCTAAGACAGCTGAACACACAGGTGGAGGGCTTTGAACTGAGACAACAGACAACGAAACAAGGGCCCTAATCGATAAGATCTTGTTATTGAAAAATGCTAAAAAATCATCGCACATACTTGGTGAAGAAGTAACTCCAGGATTATCACATAAACTAAAAAAGCGATTAAGAATGTTAAAAAGTACCTGAGGCCTATGACCGTTTGCTGATACTAAGTTTGAGACAAATTGTGTTTTTGCAGTTTTTACAGCTTCTTGATAAGCAGGGAGACAAGTCCTTAAAATCTGTAAGGAAACATACAATCTGTCCTTTTTCCATCTCCTTTCAGCGCGTCTGTAGTCGCGTCTGAGGGAGCGGGTGTAATCGTTCAACCACGGTTCTGATGAATTCTTAGCGCGCACAGTTCACAGTTATAAGCTTGGGGAAACCTGCAATCAGCTGAGACTGAAGAAGTCACTTGGATGAGTGACGAAACGTTTCTGCCACTGAAAACTCTACATTCAGATGAACAGAATCAACTTTTGGAGATTTACTTACCTGGATGATTACGCATACATCAAGACATCCTCCCCACCAGCTAAAGGGGCCCCAGTTCTACAAAAGCACAAAGACCTATAATCGAGGGTTAGGGTCCAGTGCATACACCAACCCACAACCCCAGCAGCACACCAATCACCACCCAATGCCCAGTCATAGCCCCAAGGTTGGAGCTTTTAGGAACCCAAAGTCATTAAGCCCGCCCCGAATCCACCCATGAGTCGTATGGCAACCAGGCCGGTAACCTACATCCATCGACACAGACTCCCCCAGCAGCGCAGCATGCAGCCACAAGAAAAACACCAGCCTAAAGCCACCAAAGCCCCATCCAGGTCAGGACCACTGCCTCTGCTCTGTGTCCCCCAAGAAAACCACCACTAGAGAACATGCAGACATCAACAACCAAAGTGGGGGGTAAAAAACCCCCCACTCCTAATAGGATATGTTGCCAATCAAAGGAGCCCAAAGACACTGATGTAATGTGCCGGCAGAGGCTATAACTAGACTATTATGGTCTATCATATGGTCTCTATCCATTCAGGTACACCATGCATTCTCCACAGAGAATTCCTTTGAGCACCTTACCCATGACTCTCTCAAACATGGCAGGGGTATTGCAGAGACCAAAAGGAAGAACTTTAAGTTGCCACAAGCCTACGTTGGTATTGCATGGAGTCTTTGGGTCCTTCTTTGTCACCTTATTCAAAGGCCGTAAATCTACGCAAAACCGCCAGTCACCCTTCACTTTCTTTGCAACCATAACAACCGGGAAGGCCCGAGGGCTGGTGCAATCCAGAATTGAATTCAAAATCCTGCTCCTCACAATCAAGCCCTTAAATAATCAGGCCCCATCTCATCTTAATGACCTTGTAGTACCATATCACCTTATTATAGCACTTCACTCTTGCACTGCAGGCTTAGTTGTTGTTCCTATGGTATTTAAAAGTAGAATAGGAGGGAGTGCATTCAGTTTTCAGGCCCCTCTTCTGTGGAACCAGCTTCCTGTTTAGATTCAGGAGACAGACCATATCTCTACTTTTAAGATTAGCAAAAAGGAAAGTTTTAAGCCTAAAGCATATAGCAAGGGCTGGACAAGGTGACCCTGAATCCTCCCTTAGTTATGCTGCAATAGACGTAGGCTGCTGGGGGATTAACATGATGCATGGCGTTTTTCCTTTCCATTCACCTTTCTCACTCACTATGTGTTAATAGACCTCTCTGCATTGAATCGTACCTGTTATTAATCTCTGGCTCTCTTCCTCAGCATGTCTTTTATCCTGTCTTCCTTCTCTCACCCCAACCGGTGGCAACAGATGGCCCCGCCCCTCCCTGAGCCTGGTTCTGCTGGAGGTTTCTTCCTGTTAAAAGGGAGTTTTTCCGTCGCACTGTTGCCAAAGTGCTTGCTCATAGGGGGTCATATGATTGTTGGGTTTTTTCCTGTATTCATTACTGTAGGATATACTGTACAGTATAAAGTGCCTTGAAGCAACTGTTGTTGTGATTTGGCAGTATATAAATAAAATTGAATTGAATCCCTCTGCCCATGCAGGTTCAGCAGCACTCGGTCCAGTCCCAGCTGTAGCCCCCATCTGGAGTGGCCTGGTCAGCTCAGTCAGGGTTTAGAAGCCCCAGCACACAGTCCAGGGCCTCCTGAAGGGACTTACTATTAGCTAATATTTTCTGGGCCCGCTGCTCATCTGGAAGCAGGGCCTGGAGGAAGTTGTCTCGAGCAAATTCACCCTGGATGGTGGGGGGCTTGTGGACATAGGTGCAGTGGACTAGCCCGTCAATGTCATTAGCCAGATCACTAATAGACTCCCCTGGTTGGGGGTGGCTGCACCATAATCCCCTCTGCCCTCTGGGTTCAAAAGCATTAAGGTAGACAAGACATCACCAGTAAGGCACATAGCTAGCTGTAGGGATTTCTCTTCAGCAGACCACCCACCAGCCCTGGCCAACAGTTCAAATTGTGCATTAAAAACTTCCCATGGAAAGCCGGCTTCCCTCGCCACATTCGCAGTCGTTTGTCTCGACCTGCTCTCTGTGCTTAACGAACTTCCGGACCCCAGTGGCGTAGTCGCGTCTGTGAGCGTCTGCTGTAGGTTTTTGCTTGATCTTGGAATAATCCATTATAGGCATCCCACAAAGTCCTGCAGCAATCTCCAGCATCCACAGCTGATGCAGTGAGTAGGGGCTGTACGAGCGCGGAAAACTCTGGAGGCAAAAAGCTTCACTTTCACTTCTGACACCAGTGTAGCGTCCCTCTGACAGAAGACAGAGACGATCGGTATTCCAGTTCCCAGGAGTTTATTAACAACAGTAACATGGGCTACTGTGGGCCTTAGCCAATGCCAAAACAACAGGGGAAAAAAAACGCGCTGTCCTGAATCAAAACAAACCACAACTCATGCTCCTTTTTTCCACACACACCCACAACAACATTCACTAACACCTGCCCCCAAAAACTCTCAGCCAACCACACCCATGCTGTCCTCCAGACTCTCTGTCTTTGGTAACTGATCTGATTGAAAGGCCAAATGCCCTCTAGACTACAACACATTAAAAGATACTCAGTAAATCAGTATGCTGCTGTGGTGCAACTGTGCCATAAGAGAGTGGCAATACTGAACACAAGACACTGATAACACAACAGTCAACTTACTTGGAAGCCACTCTATTAGTTGTTGAATGAAATAAGCTTGTAACAGAGTTCTTAGAGGCACCTACTGACATTCCTCTGTGTTCAAAGTTTCTGATATTGATCAATTAGTCATATCAGTCAGCATCTCAACATTCCTGACACTGGTATTGTCTGTGGTTAGCTTCTGAAAATATTCATTCAGTTTCAGATGTGACAGATAAGCCTGAAATCTGTTTCTGAATCTTTTCTCCAGAGCATATTTTGGATTGATTATCTAAGGGTGACTGCTACAGAGACATGTTACTTTTACCTGTCAGTTAAAATTATCCTCACCTTAAACTTGTTGAAACAGGTAAATATGGATCTGTGGATACAGGTAACCAGTCAGCAGGTGCCCAGAGGCCAACATCCAAATCTCAACAACAAATACCGGAGGAGCGTACCACTCATTTACAGGTTAGTTAAAAACAACAAAACAACTGTTTCCTCTTAGAAAAGTGACTTAGATGAACCGGAATGACGGGCCGAACCTGTTCTTGTACTTTGAATGATGTTTTGTACCGTAAATGTCCATAGCATGTACTGTCATTTTGAAAATGTAAAGTGATTGAATTTCTGCTTACATGAAGTCATAATCACATGTCAGTACAATTAGCATAATGTGCAGGAGGAGTAGCTGTCCCACAATAACTAGCACACACTGATTATGATGTCAGTGTTGGGAATGTTGACAATGTGCTGACATTGCACCCACCGACTTCTGCAATAAGGCAGAAGGTTCCACACCATCCGGGCAAGGACAGAGAGACTAAAAAGGAACTTCTATCCAAAAGCCATTGGGTCCTAAACCAAAACACACCAGGTGCTAAGGAGACAAGACATTGAAGAATTTGTGAGTGCCAGGATTATGTTAGTAAAGATGATTTGACTTGAATACCAATTTGAATTGTGCCTCCCACATTCTTGCTCTGTGGCTGGCACTGTCACTTGGTGTTCACGTTCTCTGTGGTAGAGTATCACTACTTGTTCCAACACAGAGTGGTGTTTTTGTGTAGCTTATCTGCATAGAGTAATCTACTTAACCCTTTAAAACCGGTCAGAGTGGGCACGCTCCATTTTGCGTAACTATTTTTAGATCTCTGTAGAACTGGAACCACATAAGGTAGCGCAATAATTTTTTTGCATATGAAACCGGAGGAGTTGTATTTACATCTTATGCAATGAGCTTGTCCTAGGTCACGGTGTCCTTCTACATATAGCTTTGCAAAAATCGCATAAAAAGCACTTGCAGCAACAAAAACACAATATTCCAGAAACGCTTTGCGGATCTGATCAGCTGTTCGCAACACTTCCTACGGTGGAATAGACGTCAGTGCGAACTATCGTATGTCCACCATTACCTGCCTGAAACTGGAAGTGATGCCATTTTTCAGGAAAATGTAGTTTTTAACCGTTAGGGCCTTATAAGCCTATACTTGAGTTTTTAAAAGTCATTTTTGACTTTATGCTTTTCTGTATAGTTTCTGGGATGCTTAGATCTCAAATTGCCTTGCTGGCAATATTTTATTTTGATGCATGTGCTGAGATTTTTTGCAAATTTGCATTACAATATTTATTTTCGTTATTCCTGCAGTATATAAAAATTGATGTATTTAAAAAATGAAAGTATGAAGACATTGAAAATAAATTTCCTGTGGTTGGAAACTATTTTGTGCAACTTTTTTGTATTTACAGATTTGAGGGAGAAACCTCTTAAATTTCTCTAACTAGAAATTTATATAAAAAAACCCCCAAAAACAGATTTTCAATTTTTTTGTAGTTTATTGCACTCTTTTGCAATTTATGTAGTTTCTATGGACTTAATGCATACATATTATTGACATTTGGGCTATAACGGTTGTACTGATGTATAGCAACTTAAAAATGCTCCCAAAAATGGCACTACAGCATGTAAAAATATAAAGATAAGCTCTGGCAGACTTGGTTCCATGGTAGGTCTTACAGGGTTAAAAACCTTTAGATGACTTCTTATTAAATAGTGTAATCTTCATGTGCAGCATCTGCAGCACACTCTCTGTGTACTCACTCCAAAGTATTCACTCACTGTGTCTTTACTGTTTTGCCGGCTTAGCTTATCTTGTAGCAGACTCGCTAGCAGCATGGTCTCTTCACCAGTCACTCCTGCGTTTTCCCGCTCATTGTGTGAGATGTTTAGTTATGTCTTGGCCTGCTTTAGTAGTAAGGATACTTGTAATGAATGTAACATATTTGTAGCTCTGGAGTAGGGCTGGGTATCGTCACTGATTTCTAGAATCTATTCGATTCCCATTCACAAGGCCCCGAAATGATTTGATCCACGATTCGATTTCAATCGGGAAAATTTTTGCCTCAGACAGTCAGAAATATTATAATTCTTTTCACATATCAGTACATTTCAATATTTTTATATCTATAAAAAGAAATCTGACACTTGTGAGACTTTTTCAAAGGTGAAAGCATCACAGCAGATGCCTTTGTGTCAAAGTAACTGAGCATAATATACAAAAAAGACATGAAGGTGTTTATCCTGGCCTGGGATCTGATGCTGCTGAAGTGAAGCAGAGCAATGGTAGAGTTGTGCGTAATAAGCAAGCGAATAATGCAGAAAACAGATTTTTAGACGGGAAACTTCTTGAAGTACACTGAGAGAGAGAGCGCTGTGCATGAAGTGTGATTTTATTGTGGTGGAAGTAAAACAGCAAAAATAAGAGGGAATTCATGACGATGTTTATGTGAAGCGAAATGCGAAGCTTATTTTGGATATACTATTGCTGCTGGTTAGGTCAGTATCGTTTGGAGAGAGACAAAAACGTGCAGCTTCAGAATCTAGCACAAAAAATGTGAAAGCGCGGACCCGCCAAAACATCAGAATCAGCGAGCTGTCGGCTTTAAGCCCCGACCGTGTCTGTGCCGTCAGGTGAGAAAGGCGACATCTCACTGATTTTGATCCGTCGGCGGGTCCGCACTTTGTGTTTACATTTTAGTGCAGAATCCATGTACATGCTCTCGTTTACTGTTGTAGCTGTTTGGTGGTTGTTGAAATTTTGTGAGGTTGAACATGAGATTCTGGCATTTCGGGCAAAATACATGTATGTTTAAAAATCAGGATTTTAATGAACCGCTATCACTTTATCCAAGCTAGAATCAATTTTAATTGATAATCAAAACCCAACCCTACTCTGGAGGCCAGGATTACTGAATTGGAGACTTGGCTTCGTACCCTTGATACACCCGCAGCTAGACAGGCAGCTGTAGCCAGTGCAACCGGAGGTAGCTAAAGGTAAATTCAGTAAAAGCATAATTCACCTCAGCAGTAATGACACCTGGCTGCGTCAATCAGAGATCACTAAAATTAATATTGAATCTGTGTGTAACTTTGCTAAAAATATGTCGGACTAATGCTGGCTGTGTGAGTGGTGTTGAAAAAATGATGTGAGCTTCATAGATAATTGGGAAACTTTCTGGAAGAATCCTGGTCTTGTTAGGAGAGACAGCTTCCATCCTACTTTTCTATGGAGCAGCTCTCATTTCTAGAAAAATGGACAAATTCTTGAAATCTCCTAAAATGTGACTATCCAGAGTTTGGACCAGGAAACAGAGTTGCAGTCTTACATGCCTCTCTGCATTTTCTCTTGTTGAGTTGCAAATTTTAAGGCCAATATGATAACCTTACCCCACCAACAGAGTGGAGGTTAATCTTTCCAGATCAAATTAAAATCAAATCACTCAAAAAACATCATCTGGGAAAGAGTACAATTCTTAAAGCAGAGTTTATTAAACAGTGTTTAATAATGTGTCTTGGAAAGCTGGAAAGGAAATGGCGTGTCACTAATTTAGAAGATCATCATTTAGCCTGGAGAAATAGTTTTTTGCTTTATAAGAAAGCCCTCCGCAAAGCCAGAACATCTATTGATCACTGATTGAAAAAAATAAGAAGAACCCTAGGTTTCTCCTCAGCACTGTAGCCAGGCTTACAAGAAATCAAAGCACTGTTGAGCAAACCATTCCTTTAACGTCAACTAGTAATGACTTCATAAACTTTTTCATAAATACAAAATTTATCTACAGCTTTTAGTACCATTGATATTCATTTAGAGTATTTTTTCGCCAGTTGATCTTTCTGAAATCCCTAACCCTTACTTAGGGTTGCAACTCTGTTGCAGGTAAACTAATGTCTAAGCCCAGCATTGCAAACAACAGCAGAACTTAAAGAATCGATCTCACGAGGCTGAAGGATTCTTCACGGTGTTCTGGAGGAACAAGTCGTCTTCTTCAAAGCAACTTGAGCGTGAATGCGCAAAAACTGTGGAGTTTATCCAAGTTCATGGTCATTTTAGTGAACTTTTAGTGAAACTCTTTTCTTGCTGCGTCACTACTGACTTTTTAGCTAACGTAAGCTAAAGTGGCAGTTTCTGTGTTTGTTTTTGACGCTGTCTCCAGTACGAGATTCCGGAATGGCACCACTTACCTCAACATCCAGCTGTTAAAACACTTATATCACCACGTTGTGCCATTTGGCTTTTTCTACCTTTAAAACCCGGAGAGCAGCCAAATGGCTTTTAGCTAAGCTTTAGCTTCAGCCAAGTGGAAGCTAAATTGGCTAGTCATTCATATGTATATTAGGTTGTTAGCTGGGAATTCTGGAGGGAGGGGAGTGGGGGTGTGTGATTGAGGGCGTGGGGGAGCTGCTAAAAGCTGTGCACTTCCTTTTGTGTTTCATCTTGATGCATTCTCAATCATCCAGGGAAATAAATCTCCAAAAGTCACCAACTTGGAGTGTTTCAGTTTGCCATCTTAGGGAGAAATCAACACACATGGGTGTATGTCCTTTGTTGCTGATATTTATTGATGAAAACAGTACAAAAAATCAACCATTTGTACACATTTTTACAAATAATTATAAAAAGTGGGTGAGTACATTTCAACATTTTCAGCAATCACTCACAATCCTGGCACTGCCATGGTATCTGTAGTCTGCATTTACCACATGTGTATCTGTTGCAGTGAACACATCGCACAGTGGCATGATTGTGCTTGCAATTGTGTTTGACCTGACACATGGCTCTTTTTCCAGGGCTCGGTGTGGAGGGTTGTGTCAAAGGCAACTGTTCTTTTCTTGCCTTCTTCGCAGCTACATGAGAGTGAGCTAACTCCCTTGCAAGCTCCACCAGGAAGTCCACCCGTCTTTCCTTCGTCCCGGTGCATGCTTGATACAGCACATGTGCATTCAGTGCTGCCATGTCAATCATGTTATAAAACACGGCAACTGGCCAGCGCCGTGTTCCTCTGCGGACAGTGTACTCCCGAACCATCTGGTCCATCACATCCACGCCACACTTTGTTTTGTTGTAAAGGGTGACAGTGTTTGGCTTCCTTTTGGTAGTGTTATCAGTCTGAACCACGCCGTGCATGCTGCTAAGAATATAGACTGTCTTCTTCCGTTTGGCCGCATACGCCGTCAGCGTGGCAGCAGAGGTTGAAAACACCTAAGAAATAAGATAAATTGTTATTTCCATAGCACTTTTACACACAATGAAACACATAAACATAGAACCACAAAAGACCTGCAACATACCTGAGTGGTGAATTCATTGCGATCTGTCTGTCTAGTGGATTGAGGAATTTCCCTGCGAATCTTGTTGACTGTGCCGAGGATGGTGGTTTTCCGTCTAAGAAGTTTTTGCGCAAGTGAAAGCGATGTGAAAAAAATTGTCCGTGGTAACATTTCTGCCCTTGTCTAGGAATGGTTCCATCAGCCTCATTACTACATTTTCAGAAAGTCTCTCCCCAGTGGGACGACTGGGGTCCTTGCCAAGATATGGGAAGACATTGCAAATGTACTTGGATTTTAGGTCGCAAGCCACCCAAAACTTGATCCCAAACTTGTCAGGTTTACTTGCAATATACTGCAGGAAACTGCACCGAGTCTTTGATGGGAAAAGCTGTTCATCAACGGTGATATGTAGACCAGGGTTGTAGCACGTGATGCAGTTGGTGACAAATGATCCCCACAAACTGGAAATTGCAGCGAACTTATCAGTCTTTGCTCGATCACTGCGGGTGGACTTGTCATCAAAGCGTAGGTGTTGCATGATTTCTTGGAAGCGGTTTCGTGCCATAGTTCCAATTATCTGTGGGTTTCCCAGGTTTGCTGACCAGCAGTCATTTAGAGATGGAACCCTGGTAACCCCCCGCAAGATGACAATTGCAATAAATGCCATTAGTTCAGGGAGGTCCATGAACCAATGAACATGCTCCGTTTGCTGTGCATGTTGAATTGTCCATTCTTGAATGCTATGAAGCATGTCAAGAGTGATGAAACACAGGAAGCTCCGAAGGCGACTCGTGATATTTCTCCTGGCCTTAGCCGTTGGCTCTCCATCTGCTAAAAGTGCACAGCTTTTAGCAGCTCCCTCCCCCACGCCCTCAATCACACACCCCCACTCCCCTCCCTCCAGAATTCCCAGATAACGACCCAATTTACATATGAATGACTAGACAATTTAGCTTCCACTTGGCTGAAGCTAAAGCCTACCTAAAAGCGTACCAGCCATTTGGCTGCTCTCGGGTTTTATAGGTAGAAAGGTAGAAGCCTGGTGATGCGAGTGTTAAAGCTGCATCAACCTGAGCCAAAAAGTGATTGAGCTGGAACAAAGGATATCCACGCTATACCAAATCCAGGGGGCTGAATGCGAACTTGACACGATCCTCCTTGGCAAAGCTCAAACCACCGCTACTGGCGCTGAGCTTGCCGACACAGTGCACCATCCAGCTGCTGTGTCCCAAGATCCCGCCAACAGTCAACACAGGCTCTCAACTTGCGTCGCTGGTGCTTCTGCCAAGGACGAGAACTCCTGGTTTCAGCTAGGGGCCAGACCCAAGGCTCTGGTCAGCTCCACTCCACTCCAACCAGCGCCATGGACCGTGGTTGAGACGCGTGGTGGCTGCAGAGGGGGCAGGAGGATCCGTCTCTCGCACCCTAACCCTAACCCTCCGGCGCGGTAGTACTGGAGAATAAATTCAATGTCCTGGATCCTGTGGACTTTCCTCCTCTGACCGCTAGCCCTCGCCATCCCGCTGTGTCACTGAGGTCTGCGCCATCTCCACCACTCCACGGCAACCCGACGCTGTGGTGCAAACTCACCGCGGAGAGCTGTGCTTTACCCCGGCTCCTTGGAGAAGAGGACCCACGGCGGCGGCTACCTGGGAGTCACTCACGCAGTCCGGCTGGCGCATCTCCATCTGAACACCCCCGGTGCCGCGGCGCGGGCGTCTCAGATGGCCAGCAGCCCCCGGTGGCACCTCCTCTCTCCACGCTGATCCTCGGGGATTCCATCGTCAGGAACGTGCGGATGAGGGGGGCGCTCACGCTGTCGTTCCCGGGAGCCACTGTTGTTGACATAGTGGACAGGATTCCCAACATTCTGGCATCCCACCCACAGGTTAACCGGCTCATCATCCACATCAGCACCAATGACATACCCAAACAGCAATCTGAGCTGCTGAAGTTGGACTTCCTCCAACTCTTCAGCCTCCTTGGTCAGTTGCAGGTGAGTGCTTTTATCTCCGGGCCCACCCCCACCTGTGGCAGAGGGATAGGCCGTTTCAGCCGGCTGCTCAGCCTTAACACATGGCTTTCCTCCGCCTGTGTCTCCCACGGCGTGGGTTTTATTAACAATTTTGATGCCTTCTGGGAGAGGAGGCATCTTTTTGGGGCAGACGGGCTCCACCTCAACGCCTGGGTACGCCGTTTGCTGTCCGCCAATTTGACATTTGGCGTACAGCACTCCCGCACACCGCCCTGTCACTACACCAAATTGACATTACCTGCTGATCTGTCTGCCACTGACTGATGTTCCCCTGGTCCCAGCTCCTATATTTGTTCCACTTTTAACAGTAATACACAAAACTCTGGACTCGGACCTCTCTCTCCCACAGTCAACACAATACCCGTCATAATCACAAACAGAGAGCAACAGAATTATCATAAATCCAGTAACTCCAAAAACATTAATAACCTCCGGCCTCTTCAAAAATATCAACATCCATTCAACTCTATTGTCAAAAATCCACCAGTCTCAATCAGTATGGCACTTTTAAATGTCCGCTCTCTGTTGAACAAGTCTTTTATTATTAATGATTTAATTTTAGATAATAAACTTGACTGTTTATTTTTAACTGAAACATGGCTGGGCTCGGATGCACCAGTTGTTCTCACTGAGGCCTCCCCACCAAATTTTAATTTCTTTTTTCCTTTTAGAAGTGGTAAGAGGGACTGCATCTTTGGCCAACAACACACTCACCTCCAAACAAATTTTATTTGATAATTTTACCACTTTTGAATTCCATGCTATTGTTTTCAGCAGCCCTCCAGTTTTATCTGTCACAATTTATAGACCACCTAAAGACAGCGCTGCTTTTATCAAGGAATTCTCAGAATTTTTAACAAACATACATTCAAAATATAATATGATAATTTTAACCGGTGATTTTAACCTGCACATAGATAATCCTTCTGACCCTGCATCAAAAGAATTCTTAAACATTCTTCACTGTTTGGATTTTACCTGAACGTCACACAGCCGACTCACAACAGAGGACACAATCTGGACCTGGTCATCACCCATGGGCTGTCCACCAACGTGTCCTCTGTTGTTGACTTGGCTGTCTCTGACCACTACTGTGTGTTTTTTAACATCACCGGTTTTATTCAGCGGGAGACCTCGGTGCGAACTGTGAGGAGGCGCTAGCTAACCTCTGAAGTGGCTGCAAATTTTACCAGGGTTTTAGACGAATGCCCCCCTGTGATTCTACCTGCACCCGGTGATTTTATTTTTAATTATTTTAACAGCAAACTGAAGAAAAGCCTTGACTCCGTTGCTCCACTCACCACCAAAAAGATTAACGTAAAACATGCATCACCCTGGAGAAACGAAGAAGTCAAAAAACTCAAAAGAAATTGCAGGGCAGCAGAAAGGAGATGGAGGAAAAATAAAAATACTATCAACCATCAAATATTTTGCAAGCAACTTAAAATGTACAATAATACATTAAGGAACTCAAGAAATTCATACTTCTCCAAAATAATCAGTAATAACAAAAGTAATCCCAAGGTCCTCTTTTCCACCATAGATCATTTATTTAACCCTGATTTTAACAGCTCCCAAAGAACCCCACAGACTCACTCTGTGAGCAGTTTGCAGACCACTTCAGGGGAAAAGTCAGCGCCATCAGATCTGATATTTTATCTAATCGCGATATGATTTTAAACATATCTGAGGGCTCAATTGTACCTGAGGAGACACTGGACAGCTTTGTCCTGGTTAATGCTGAGAACCTTCAGAAAGTTTTCTCCACAGTGAGACCCACCACATGTCTTTTAGATCCAATCCCTTCTTCATGTCACGGTCTGGCTGGGGCAGACCGTATGTGTTGTAGAGGAGGACCCAAACGCAGACCAAAACGTGGTGTGGATTAACAAAACAAGCCGTTTATTGAGACTAGCAACGAGGGCAGAAAATAATTGGGCATCGGTGAAAACTAAACAATAACCTAAACTGGGTGAACTAATAACAAAACATGAAAAACCTTAACCATAGTGAACTGACATGGGTACCTGGAGATGAGACATGGATGCGCAGACGACCTGACAACAAATGACTGAAAGCACACGGACTAAATACACACAGGAGGATAACGAGGGAAGTGGGAACACATGGGGAAACAGCTGACACACATGAACATAATGACGTCACAGTGGGAGAGTCAACTGAACACGATGAAACCAGAAACACCAGACCTCTTCACAATAAAACAGGAAACATAATGAGACGCAGACATGACAACCAGAACTTGACAACGTAAGACACAGACATGAAACACATGAAGAGCAGGGGAGACTTAACATGGGTTGGAAACACGAGGGGGAATTAATAAGAACTAAAATCACCTAGGCATGGTAACAAATGAACTTAGAAAACCTGAAGGGCTTAAACATAAACTATAAACATCAAAATGAACTAAAACTCAAAACACTGGGTCATAAGACCCAGGACCGTGACACTTCACTCTTTAAAACACTTTATGGATTTCTTGAAGCTGAGCTTTTATACATGATGAATTGCTCTCTGCAGTTGGGTGTCTTCCCTGCTGCCTTTAAAACGGCGGTGGTGAGGCCCCTTCTGAAGAAGAGCAATTTGGATTGTAATGATTTTAATAACTACAGACCTGTATCCAACTTACCATTTATAAGTAAAATCTTAGAAAAACTTGTTTTTACTCACATTAATGACTTTTTGAATGACAGACAGATCCTGGAGATATTCCAGTCTGGATTTAGGGTGAACCACAGCACAGAGACGGCTCTCCTAAAGGTTTTAAATGATCTTAGATGTAACTGGGACGCCCAAAAGCTCTCAGTCCTGGTGCTACTGGATCTAAGCGCAGCCTTTGATACAGTAGACCACGCTATTCTTTTAAACAGACTGAAACACATGGTGGGCCTCTCTGGTGCTGTACACAACTGGTTCACTTCCTGTCTCTCTGACAGATCTTTTATGGTGAGTATGGATACATGCTCCTCTAAGATCCATAAAATGACATGTGGTGTGCCTCAAGGGTCGGTTCTAGGCCCTGTACTTTTTAATTTGTATATGCTCCCTCTCGGCGGTGTCATCAGGAGGCATGGAGTGAACTTTCACAGTTACGCTGATGACACGCAGCTGTACATCTCTGTGTGTCCTGATGACACCAGACCAATGGATGCCCTTTTTAACTGTATTTTAGATATAAGATCTTGGATGGCAGAAAACTTTTTACAGCTTAACCAGGACAAAACTGAAGTTTTAATCGTCGGTCCTGAGGCTCAGAGAGAGAAACTCTTGTCTAAATTACAGGCATTTTCACTATGTCCTTCGCTACAAGTGAAAAACCTGGGTGTTATTTTTGACTCTGAGCTTGGTTTTATCCCACATATTAAACATGTAACCAAAATTGGATTTTATCATCTAAAAAATATAGCCAGAGTCCGCCCTATTCTCTCTCGGGCCAACACGGAGATGCTGATGCATGCTTTTATTACCAGTCGCATTGATTACTGTAATGCCCTGCTCTCTGGTCTTCCTAAGAAGAATATTTCAACTTTACAACTTTTGCAAAACTCGGCAGCTCGTGTGCTGACGAAGACCAGAGGGCGGGCCCACATTACACCGGTTTTAGAATCGCTGGTGTGCTTTTCAGAGGCTCTATGTTTAGCATATAAGGAGATTGCTTCTATGGACTCCTCATTTTCTGTTTATGATCCTAATATAACCCTAAGTGGGTCTTGTGCTTCTGAGCAAGTCAATTTTCCTTGTGTTTTGCCTGAGCAAGCTAATACAGAGACTGTCAGTTATGCTGCTCCTATGAACAGTTCAGTTTTCCAACCAGCCCCCTCAACCGTATTAAACCTGCTCCTGTATCTGAGACTCCCTGTGTTACTCTGCCAGTTTTTCAGTCTGTTATCTTTTATGTGCCTCAGCTGGAACATGTAAATGACAATAAGATGCTCAAACCCTACTCCTCGGGTGGAAGTGACTGGTGTCCTGTCCACCCCTGCATCCATACCGGTCCCTGAGGTGAGACACGCCAGGGAACAGCCAGTCTCCGCACCCGTACCTACTCCTCGGGTAGGACCAGCTATTTTCCAGCAGGTGCCTGCACCCGTTCTCATCTCCGCTGTTACCTCAGGTGAGTACATCCAGCCATTTTCCTTGTGTTCTGGGAGCTCAGGAAAGTTAGTTTAGCAATCATCACCTGCTTGAGCTTATTCAGCCAGCTGAGGACTGCATCACACTTAAAAAGCCCAGAGAGAATGCTTGTAAAACACAGTCGCAATCGTTGAATCCTGAGCTGACTGTCTGCCCTGTGTAGCTACAGTTAGTGTCCCCTCTGCCCGAGGACTCCGCACCTGCTGGGCCTGCTTCTGTTTCTGCAGTGGGTTTTGGAGAACCGCACCAGTTTTCTGTTCTTGCTAAGGTTTTGGGAGAACCATGCTTGCACTTCCTTGTGTCTGCTGGGGCTGCAGGAGAACCGCTCCAACAGTCTGGTGGCTGTAGTGAGTCCAGCCAGCACCTCCTTGTGTCCACTGGTGGCTCTGGTGAGTTCAGCCACCTCCTGGTACATTTCCTGTTACTGCCACGCCGCCCTCTGGTCCAGCTTCGTCGCTTGTGGTTACCAGATTACTGCCTGAATCTCCCTTACCTGATCCAGCGGCATGTCCATGCCGCTGTCTGGTCCACATCCTCTTCGTGCAGCATGTCCACGTCAAGCGCACCGTCGCCGGCCACTTTCCAGGCAGTTGGCTGGGGAACCTCACTGTCCTGGGCAGCTTTTGAACTGCGATTTCACACGGTCGGGCTCCTGAACTCTCTGGACCTGCTCAGTCGCAGCCGCCGTCTTCCACGCAGCTGGTCTTCCAGACAAGCTCTGTCACCTGCGCCGCTGCCACTTTTCATGTGGTTGGCCCCCTGAATTATTAAACTATGGACTGACATGCCGTAGCCCTCTGGGTCGACGCGAACTGCCCTGTTGTGGACTTTTGTGTCATTGGTCTCCAGGTGGGCTCGCTGAACTGTGTTTTGGACTCTTTTCCCTTCGACTCATGGTCGACCTTGGCATGCCCGTTTTGTGTTGGACTGGTTGGTGTGAGCTTCAGTGTTTCTGGTAGATTTTCTCTTTTGATTCTGAGTTTTTCCTCAGATGACAGCGGGTCATTTGTTTGTTGTTGTTTTTTCTCTGTATTTATTATTGTAGGGTATACCTTACAATATATAGTGCCTTGAGACGACTATTGTAATTTGGCGCTATATAAACAGAATTGAATTGAACTGATTTGAATTGATTTGAATTCCTGCAATGAAATTTTGACAAAATGGGCAGGTTTATGTCAACATTTACCCTTTGATTTTCGTAGTGTCTTTCATTTTAGCTCAGTTTTCAGATTAGAGACCACTGAGCTAAATGAAGTGAAAAGTGTTGCTGGAGAGAAGAACGTGGAATACCAAGCTCGTGTAAAAGAAACCGTAGAGACCTATACAGTAAATGAAGGAACTCTATTTTCCCACGTAAATATATAAAAATGTACCTTAAGGTCATCTTTTTTCTCTCCTAACAGGAGGGGGTCTTTAAACTTTCATCTTCTTCAACATACTCACAAACTGTTTTGTGTCTCCACAGGCTGCAGACAGCCATAGAGATAACAATCGCTGTCCAACATGTGGGGCCAAACTCCAAGGTGTCTTTCATTCTTTTTTACAACTTAGGGGAAACTCAGGCACAATTGCAAAGCCGGAATATTTTGTAATAATCAAGAAAAACATAGCAAAGAATAATCAAATGAAATCAGTTTCATAACTTGGCTCACAGTCACCGCCTTGCAGCTGATAACTGCTATATTCCTCACACTGGCACTTATTAGTTTGGCTAGCAGGGATTCTGCTGTTAGAGCACTGTAGCATCTCTAGCCTGTGGAGAAGGCATGTGCCTCAGGAGTGTCATTGGACATGATAATGAGCTTCAAATTTCCTCAAATGCAGCTTGAGTTTGTGTAAAATTCATAATAAAAGGACTGTAAATAACTATAAATAAAAGTGTTAATACATATGAAATTTTATTTTACTTTAAATTACCACTATTTACATCACACCTGCTCCACCCTACGCTCCTGAGGCAGTAGAGCTCCTTTCCCTGTCAAATTGATTCTACCTCACCGCCATAAAGACCACTTCAGGAAATCATTCTTATTATTCTCTAAAAAGTTGTATAATAACTTCATTCTGGTACAGGTAATCCATCCATCCATCCATCTGCAAAAACAACCAAAAATCCGCAATCTGTAGAGTTCAGTGGTGAGTAATCTATTATCAAGGTACCTCTAGATTTTAAATTTACAGAAAAGTGTTATAAGTAATATATAAATAAATATAAATAATAACAACCTGCTATTTTCTACATCACAAGGAAAGACAGTGAGAGTGTTCCCACTTGTTACTGGTCGCACCTTTGGAGCAGATGAATCCATACTAGAAGAAGTGAAGAACAAAACATCTCTGCAGGTTCTGATTACTAGCCTGCAAGATTGTGATGTCATGTTGCTTTTCTGTCCAATCACATCACGTATTGGAGCAGATGTGGAGGCAGCCCTAAGAAGAGTGGAAGGTAATAAACAAAATTTTGGCCAGGAGAGAAAAACATTCACATTTAATATATATACAACTGTGTCTGCAAACTGAGTTTTGGCTTTGCAGCTGAAAACAATTAAACCAGCCAGAGAACCCTAGTCAAAACTCAATCTCCAAACTTGTTCTAATATACCTCTCTTTCTGTTTTTTTTTTAGTGTCATCTATTGATAAACCCATCATTCTGGTGCTGATGCATCACACCCGAAATGCTGAATACTCAACTGGAGGACACAAATGGGCTGTGAAATACCCAAGAGTTAAGCTGGAGGTTGAGGTTTTCTTTCATGAGACTCAGCCAGGATTACTGCAGTGTGACAAAAGCAATCAGGCTGTCAGAGAAATATGGAATGAGTTATACAAGCATGTATAGGCATGTGCTATATTAATACTTGGTTTGGAACAAGAAAATTTGATAAAAAGAAAATGTAATTGCTAAAACCATTGTTCACTGCTCAAGCTGTTTAAGGATGTTGTTCACAAACATGGTGCTGGACATTTATCCTTAAACATGTGATGGTCAGTCATCTTTATTCCGTTCACATGTGGTTCTGTAAACTATAACAATCATAATCAGTGTATGGGATAATTATAAATGTTAACAATCACATGAAAAACGAAAATGTGTTTTTTTAGGCAAATTAGCTAGTTTTTGAATTGATTTTAAGATTTTATTATTTGTTTTTAAGGCGTTGCACGGGTTAGCACCCTCATACCTTTCCTATCTTTTAAACTGGTACACTCCTGCAAGATCACTGAGGTCTGCGGATTAAATGCTTCTGGCTGTCCTGAGGTCCAGATTAAAGCACAGAGGACTTTACTGTGACTTCTTCTAAAGTGTGGAACAAACTGCCCCTTCACATCAGGACCTCCCCAACATTGGACACTTTCAAAACCTGTCTGAAAATCGACTTTTATCCCTTGGATTTTCAATTAGAATGCGTTTATATGACTTTTGTTTGTCTTAGTTTGTAATCAAATCTTATTTTATGATTGTTTTTCTCAAATGTCATCATTTCTTCCTCTGATTATCTTAAATGTGCAGCACATTGGTCAACACTTGTTCTATTAAAGGTGCTGTTTAATCAAATTTAACTTTGACGTCTTTATTAAAATGTACACGGAACAAAAATATAAATGCAACACTTTTGTTTTTGCTCCCATTTTTCAGTAGCTGAACTCAAACATCTGAAAATTTTTCTACATATACAAAGACCCATTACTCTTAAATATTGTTCTCAAATCTTTATAAATCTGTGCTAGCGAGCACTTTTCCTTTACCAAGATAATTCATCCGACGTTACAGGTGTGGCATATAAAGGGGCTGATTAGACAGCATGAATAATGTACATGTTTGCCTCAGGTTTAGGTTTGTGAAATAGAACGCAATAACCCTCCTCACCCTATCTGACAACTGGATGGTTGCACAGAGGGCTACTGGAAATTCTCGGGCCACCGCACGTCATACGTAGCTCCCCACTCCCCTTCCCCATTCCAGTCCCCCTCCTTCTTTCCCCGGAAAGTGAGCGTGTAGCCCCCAGGAGACCCTGAGACACCACTTTTGCTGACTCCCCATTATATGAGACCCTATATTAAGTTTTAAGGGCTTATGTTTTAAGTGTTTTAATTTGACTGTCTTTGTTGCTACCTGAATATTCTGTTGTTTATAGGGTTAGGGGGAGATCAAGTTGGGATGGTTAGGGTTTGGGAAAAGAAACAGGGTCCCAGTATTGCTGGTCCCCCGTTGATGCACGCTCACTCGACTGGGATGGGCACTGATGCCCCCGGTTCAAAAAATTACCCATCTTGGGTTATAGTGGCCATTTACTGTGTCTATTGAGCCCGTGGTGACGTTTCGGCGTTACTTCGCCTTCTTCAGGCTGGGCTCAATGATTTAGAGACTGTCTTGTCTTCTATTTATATGTTCTCTATGCTTTCTTGTCATCCTTTGTGACTTTTATTCTCTTTGTGCTTTTGTCACTTTATTCTTATCTTTATCCATGGCACCCCCTTTCCTTACAGTTCATGTGGTTTCTTTCTTTCTCGTCTTTCACTGCTGTGATCACCCACTTCCCCACTCACCTACAAACAACACCCTCTATTTCTCCATATTTTCACACCACGATCACGCAAACACATCAGCTCAACGGCAGCACATTCACAACAGCCTCACAGCACGCACAGACTTGCAGGACACATAAGCAAGCCACGCTTGTTCATATTAGTGAATATTCACACACATAGTCAGACTTATGGAGCCTCTCACCACACTTCTTTTTCTCTTTCTATTTACAAACAAGGGATGTTTCCACATTCTCTCCACCTGTCTAAACGAAACACCCAGCGTACATCATTAGACATACACACACAATTATGGGCATGCTGAGGTTTGTCACATGGAATATAAATGGAGCTGGCACCAGAGGAAAGAGGTTAAAGATATTTAACCAGCTTAAAAAACTACAGGCAGATGTTGTTTTATTACAAGAAACTCATAAACCTGTCACAGGTTTAAACGAACTTAAAACACCTGAGTTTCCTAACGTGTTTGCAGCCTGTTATAATTCCAGACAACGGGGAGTAGCAATTTTAATACATAAAAATGTTAATTTTACAGTACTCGATACAGTTATAGATCCAGAGGGTAGATTTCTAATTATTAAACTATCAATATTGAACAAAAAACTATGTATTGTAAGTGTATATGGTCCAAATGTTGATGAACCCTCATTCTTCCACGGATTTTTTAGTGCACTCTCTGAACACCTTGATTGCACACTCATTCTTGGCGGTGACCTCAACCTTGGACTAAATGAAGACATGGATAGGCTCAACACAACAGGAACTCAGCGCAATTGGCAGTCCACAAATATAATCAAACAGTATATGAGCGACTTTGGTCTTTGCGATGCATGGCGCTCTCTTCACCCCACCAGTAAGGAATATACTTTTTTCTCGCATGTTCATCACTCCTACTCTCGTCTGGATTATTTTTTGGTCAGCAGCTCACTGCTGTGTGACATTTCAGACACTGAGATTCATCCTATAGCTGTCAGCGATCATGCTCCTGTATCTTTAACACTAATGCACAAGAATAACACTACGCCAAGAAAAAACTGGAGATTTAATATATCACTACTTAAAGATGAAGACTTTATTAAATATTTTAAAAAGGAATGGACTTCATATTTAGACTTTAATGACACTCCCGGAATATCTGCTTCTGTTCTATGGGAAGCAGGGAAAGCTGTGATGAGAGGTAAAATAATTTCTTTCTCATCACACAAAAAGAAAGAAGAAAACAAAAATATTCAGGAATTAGAAAAAAACATCAAATCACTAGAAGAAGCCTACGCGTGCAACCAAGATCAGGAAACATTGAACAAAATGTGCAAAACAAAACTAGAATTAAATGAAATTATTAATAAAAAAAAAACACAATTCCTTATACAAAGACTACGCTTGCAGAATTTTGAACACAGTAACAAATCAGGTCGATTTCTAGCTAACCAGCTAAAAATAAATAAAGAAAAAACAACTATATGTGCTGCTAAAGATTTATCGGGGAACACAACATATGATCCTGGAAGAATAAACAACATTTTTAGGGATTTCTATGAAACTTTATACTCACCACAAATAAACCCATCTAAAAATGAAATTGATCTGTTTCTTGACAACGTAACTCTTCCAAAATTACTAGACAGTCAAGCAATGGAACTGGATTCGCCACTGACGCCAAGTGAACTCCAGGAAGCCCTGATAAGTATGCCCAATAATAAGGCTCCAGGTCTAGACGGCTTTCCTGCAGAATTCTACAAAGAATTCTGGACAATTTTGGCACCAGTATTCCACGGCATGTTGCAGGAAATCGAGGAAAATGGCAGACTACCACCAAATATGAATTCTGCCAATATTAGTCTCCTGCTAAAACCAGGCAAAGACCCTGTATTTCCCTCAAGCTATCGTCCAATTTCTCTTTTAAATGTAGACCTTAAAATAATTTGCAAAGCTCTTTCAAAGAGATTAGAGAAAATGACCCCCCTCTTAATTCATCCTGACCAAACTGGTTTCATAAAATGTCGGCACTCCTCAACAAACACTCGTAGATTACTTAATTTAATAGACTACTCATACGATAAAAACATCGAAACCATAATATTATCTCTAGATGCAGAAAAAGCATTTGACAGAGTTAACTGGAAATTTTTATTCGCAACTTTACACAAATTTGGTTTTGGAAACTCTTTCATAAACTGGATAAGAATATTATACAATTCCCCAACAGCTCGTATCAGAACAAATGACCAGACATCCTCCAGCTTCTGTCTCCTGAGGGGCACCAGACAGGGATGCCCACTCTCCCCTTCACTTTTTGGAATTTTTATCGAACCTCTAGCAGCAGCATTTAGACAGGCTACAACAATTAAGGGCATAAAATGTAAGAACATAGAACATAAAATCAGTCTCTATGCGGATGATGTGTTGCTTTTTCTGCAAAACACACAAGCCAACCTCTCTGAGGTAATTACTTTAATAAACTGGTTTTCAAGAGTTTCAGATTATTCAATTAACTGGCCAAAATCTACAGTTCTCCCCATTAACTGCTCCTTCCATAATTCTTCCTCTGCCCCACTGCAGTCCGGAAATATTAAATATTTAGGTATTAATGTCTCTCCTAAGCTTTCAGACTTAACTAAATTAAACAACATCCCACTTCTATTTTTTTTTTTTTTTTTTTTTTTTAAATGACATCAGAAACAGCAGTATGCGACATTACGTGATGGCAGAGCTTCAGTTCATCCTTTGTCATTTTTTTTTTTTTTTTTTTTTAATAAATAGGACAGGGGGAATGAATGAGAGAAAGAGGGGGAGAGAAAGAAAGAAAACCAAAGGGGAGAAGAGACGGTGAGAAGGGGGGGGGGGAAGAGAGAGAGAGAAAAAAAAAAAAAGAACTCCTGGGTCACCTGTATGGAGAAAAAAAAAAAAAACAAACAAAAAAAACAAACAGAGGAGACAGCAAACAACAAAGAGCAACATAATAATAGAGAAAACAAAGCACCATCACAATAAACTAGCTAGCCATAGATATCAATATTTACTAAATAATAAACGATATTGTGCAGCACGCAAGATAGACAGCGCACAGTGTGCTTTGAGGTAGCAGCCAAGAAAGCTTTAGTCCGCGTCTGTGAATACCCATGTGTGCATACCTGTGTGGATCAGCATGCTTGCATTCCAAAGGTTTCTCCATGTAATGATCTGCTAGGGAGTGTGGGGGGGCCACAGCCCCGTCCTCCAGGGTGTGAAGCGGGTATGGAGGAGATCAAAACTCCAGATATCCAGAGGCCCCCAGAACACAAGAGACCATGGAAGACCAACAGAGGGGCAGCCGCGCCACTATTCCAGTAAGAGCTGAGGAGAGTCCCAGATGAGGGCTCGCCCAGCAGCCGCGGAGCAGAAGTCAGGGGGAGTTGCAGTGACGCGCCCGTGAGCTCCGCCGGCCCCCAGCTGTGCCTGAGTGACCGAGCCCCAGGCCGAGAGGCCGGGGACACCCCACCTCCCACATCCCACTTCTAAAGAAAGTAGAAGGCGATCTGACTAGATGGAAATCTTTACCCATATCACTCATGGGAAGGGTCGCCACTATAAAAATGATGATCTTGCCAAAAATAAATTACTTATTTTTGATGATCCCTAACAAACCATCACAAGATTGGTTCAGATCTCTGGATTCATATATTTCCAAATTCCTTTGGAAAGATAAACCCCCGCGTATCAGCTTAAAAACGCTACAAAGAACCAAGGATAGAGGAGGATTAGATCTGCCTAATTTTCACCAATACTTCTTAGCCAACAGGCTTCAGTTCATCTCAGAATGGTTAAAACATACCTTCTTAGTTGAGCCTTGGCTAGATGTTGAACAGGCACTATGCAAGGATCTAGAGATTTCAGACCTACCATTTATTAGCTCAAACATCAAAAGACATGAATGCTTTAAAAGTATCAACATCAGCTTTTCTCTGACAGCATGGTGGGAGTTTCTAAAAATAACGGAGTCTTCATTAATCCCATGCAAACGTACACCTATCTGGAATAACCCTGACATATTACAAAACAATAATATGATTAATTTCCCAGAATGGAGTTGTAAATACTTAGAACATATATTAGAGGGAACAGAATTTATTCCATTTGACAGACTAGTTGCACAATATGGGATCAACAAGACAAGATTTTTAGAATATCAACAAATTAAATCCATAGTAAAAAAAAAATTTAACCTCAGTCAAGTTGAATTACAAACACCACTAAGTGCGGCACATTTTCTTACTCTTAAATCCCCCAAATTATTATCTAAAATATACAGAACACTTTCTACATTAGATGAATCAATATCCCTTCCTATTGCAAAGTGGGAAGCAGATTTATCAGTCAGCTTAGACCAAAACTTCTGGTCTCAGATTTGCTCAAAAACCTTTAAATTAATTAAAAATCCCAGTCTGCAATTAATACAATACAAAATACTACATAGAGTGCACTATACAGGTCATCGGATGTTCAAGATGGGCTTTACATCTTCCAACAACTGCTCACACTGTCAAGGCAATACACCAGACAATTACATTCACGCTCTTTGGTTCTGTCCACCAGTGCAAAAGTTTTGGCGCGAGATATGTGAAGACTTATCAAAGTGTCTGAAATGTAACATTCCAACTTCCCCCTTAGTGTGTTTACTGGGCAGCTTAGATAATGTCACTTCAGAAAAGAATATAGCCCATATGATTTTCACTGCCCTATGCATAGCCAAGAAAACAGTCCTCATGAACTGGAAAAATAAAAATAATCTTAATTCTAACCAATATAGAAATTATCTATTAGATTACATTAGTCTTGACACAGCCTCTGCCACCACATCAGATCAATTGCTCTGGGCTCCTTTTATCAGCTCCATCACCTAGTGGGGGTGGGGGGTCATAGTTTGGTCCCGCCTTCACTGTTGTGATTGGTGTGGGGGTAGGGACAGGCTTAGGGCGTCGGGGGGTTCCCCGGAGGCATCTTCCTTGGGGGGCTCAACCCGGGGTAGCGGTCATGTCCGGTTGGGGGCTCTGTTGGCTCTCAGGTGACTGTTTCCTCGCGGCTGCGTGCAGCGGGGCTAGGGGAGGGTCTGTGCTGACGGACGTGGGTTACTGACCTGGTAGCCTGGCTGGCCCTGGGTGGGTACGGGATGGGCGTGAGGTTCTGGGGGTGCTCCGTCTCTGGGCTGGGGCCTAGTCTACTCATTCTGTCATTTCTGCATTTTTGGCACCCCCATCCTCAGTAACCACTCTGTTCTTTGTTCTGTGTTATGTTTTTCCAGTTTTTTGGCTTTTTTTGTTTTTTGGGGGGGCCTTAGGCCTGGGTTAGGTTTAGAGCAGGGGGGGGGGGATTGGGTTAGGTTTGTGTAAATGAGCAGGCCACCAGCAAGCTGTCAGCCTGAAGTGCACAGGCCATCAATGGGGCCGTGTGGTGATGTCCCTGCCCTGTTTCAAAAAATTACCCATCTTGGGTGTATGCGCACTTTACATCATTGGACCCTCGCGACGTTTCAGCATTTCTTTGCCTACTTCAGGTTGGCCCAATGTATCTTGTCTTGTGTCTGTTTGACTTCTGTCTTGTCTGTGCCTCTCTTGGCTTTTATACTCTTTCTTTGCTCCTCCCACTCTTGGCTTTCCAACTTGTGTTTCTTAAAAATTCTCTTTCTTGCTTTTGTTTCTGTTTTCCCTCTTTGTATTACTTTCTTGTCTTTACTTGTTTTCCCTTTTCTTGTGACCTATTTGTCTTTATGTGTTTACTACTTTTCTTTATGTTTGTTTTTCGTGACTTTCTCTTGTCTTACGTGACTTCTTTTCTCTTATGACCTCTTTGTCTTTCTTTGTTTATTACTTTTCTTTCAGAATCAGAATCAGAATCAGAATACTTTATTGATCCCTGGGGGAAATTATTTTTTGTTACAGTGCTCCATTTTAAACCAACATTAAGACAAGACAGACAATACGCTAACTAAGAATAGTACAATATATACATATATATACATACATACATACATAAGTCACTTATAAATAAATATTTGGAAAAGAAACATGTGTAGTTGTAGCAGCAAACAGTGTGTTAAGTGGATGCGTTTCTATTTTTTCTTCATTTCCCACTTGTTTTCCTTACTGTTGTTTTTCATTTCATGGCACCCCCTGCTGTTTTGACATCCCGTCCTTTGTTCTATATGTTTATATTTCTCTTTATGGCACCCCCTTCCCTTTAATCCTTTCCAGTGTTACGTGTCCTTTGTAGATCTCCTTGTGTCTGTTTGTTTCCTTGTGTCCTACTTTGTTTTTTTGTGACTTTGTGTTGTACCTTCTTATTGTTTGTCTTTGTGTTCTAGGGGCCCCCCTGGTTAGGGTTTGTGAAAGAGATCGCAATGAACCCTCCTCACCTCATCCGACGACTGGGTGGTTGGATAGAGGGTAACTGGAAATGCACGGGCCACCGCACGTCATGTGTAGCCCCCCATTCCCCTTCCTCGTCTCAGTCCCGCTCCCTCTTTCCCTGGAAAGTGACCGTATAGCCCTTAGGAGACCCTGTTACAGCCTCTTTGGTCACTCCCCATCATATGGGACCCTATATTTAGTGACTTACGTTTTGTTTTAGTATTGTAAAGCATTTCTCTTATCAGGTTTTTTGTTGTCGCTGGAGGATGGCCATGTAGCCCACAGGAGACCCTGAGACAGAAACCTAGGTCCCTCCCGCTTGCATAAATACCTACATTTAGTTTTTCAGCTTTTTGAGGTTTTATGTTCATCTATTATCTTTTGTTAGTCATTGTTGCTGCAGGATGGCCATGTAGCCCACAGGAGACCCTGAGACAGCAACCTAGGTTCATCCTCCTTGCATAAATGCCTATAATTAGTCTTTTATTTCTGGCATTTTAAGTGTTATACGTATAATATTGTCCATCTATTGTACTGCTATCCTCGTTATTACTCTAGAAGTTTTTTTAGTTGTTTATTTCCCATTTTTCAAATTGTAATTTTGTTTTCATGTCTAACTTTTAATTTCCAAGTTATGTCTTCTTTTTTTTTTAATTTTTACGGTCATTTAATATCTATTCATTTTAAATATTTTATTATTTATTATTATTATTATTATTATCTGTTTTCTTTTTCTTTTTATTCATTTTTATTGTATTATCCTTTTATTGTCTCATTAGTTTAACGTTATTGTTCTAATAGAATATTATGGTCAACAGTATCGAATGCTGCACTGAGGTCTAGCAGGACAAGCACAGAGATGAGTCCACTGTCAGAGGCCATAAGAAGATCATTTGTAACCTTCACTAAAGCTGTTTCTGTGCTGTGATGAGCTCTGAAACCTGACTGAAACTCTTCAAATAAACCATTCCTCTGCAGATGATCTGTTAGCTGTTTGACAACTACTCTTTCAAGGATGTTTGATATGAAAGGAAGGTTGGAGATTGGCCTATAATTAGCTAAGACTGCTGGGTCTAGAGATGGCTTTTTAAATAAAGGTTTAACTACAGCCAGCTTGAAGGGCTGTAATACATAGCCAATTATTAGATATAGGTTTGCATATTTAAGATTGAAGCATCACTCAATGGCAGGACTTATTTGAGTAGTTTTGTAGGAAAGGGGTCTAAAAGACATTGATGGTTTGGAGGAAGTAATTTCTGAAGTTAGGGTTAGGGATCTCAGAAAGGTCAATTGGCGAAAAAATACTCTAAATGAATATCAATGGTACTAAAAGTAGCTGTAGATAAATTTTGTATTCATGAAAAAGTTTATGAAGTCATTACTAGTTAATGTTAAAGGAATGGTTTGCTCAACAGTGCTTTAATTTCTTGTCAGCCTGGCTACAGTGCTGAGGAAAAACCTAGGGTTCTTCTTATTTTTTTCAATCAGTGATCAATAGATGTTCTGGCTTTGCGGAGGGCTTTCTTATAAAGCAAAAAACTATTTCTCCAGGCTAAATGATGATCTTCTAAATTAGTGACACGCCATTTCCTTTCCAGCTTGTGTCTCGTTTCCACTCCTTGTGGAAACGAGACACAAGACACATTATTAAACACTGTTTAATAAACTCTGCTTTAAGAATTGTACTCTTTCCCAGATGATGTTTTTTGAGTGATATGATTTTAATTTGATCTGGAAAGATTAACCTCCACTCTGTTGGTGGGGTAAGGTTATCATATTGGCCTTAAAATTTGCAACTCAACAAGAGAAAATGCAGAGAGGCATGTAAGACTGCAACTCTGTTTCCTGGTCCAAACTCTGGATAGTCACATTTTAGGAGATTTAAAGAATTTGTCCATTTTTCTAGAAATGAGAGCTGCTCCATAGAAAAGTAGGATGGAAGCTGTCTCTCCTAACAAGACCAGGATTCTTCCAGAAAGTTTCCCAATTATCTATGAAGCTCACATCATTTTTTCAACACCACTCACACAGCCAGCATTAGTCCGACATATTTTTAGCAAAGTTACACACAGATTCAATATTAATTTTAGTGATCTCTGATTGACGCAGCCAGGTGTCATTACTGCTGAGGTGAATTATGCTTTTACTGAATTTACCTTTAGCTACCTCCGGTTGCACTGGCTACAGCTGCCTGTCTAGCTGCGGGTGTATCAAGGGTACGAAGCCAAGTCTCCAATTCAGTAATCCTGGCCTCCAGAGTAGGGTTGGGTTTTGATTATCAATTAAAATTGATTCTAGCTTGGATAAAGTGATAGCGGTTCATTAAAATCCTGATTTTTAAACATACATGTATTTTGCCCGAAATGCCAGAATCTCATGTTCAACCTCACAAAATTTCAACAACCACCAAACAGCTACAACAGTAAACGAGAGCATGTACATGGATTCTGCACTAAAATGTAAACACAAAGTGCGGACCCGCCGACGGATCAAAATCAGTGAGATGTCGCCTTTCTCACCTGACGGCACAGACACGGTCGGGGCTTAAAGCCGACAGCTCGCTGATTCTGATGTTTTGGCGGGTCCGCGCTTTCACATTTTTTGTGCTAGATTCTGAAGCTGCACGTTTTTGTCTCTCTCCAAACGATACTGACCTAACCAGCAGCAATAGTATATCCAAAATAAGCTTCGCATTTCGCTTCACATAAACATCGTCATGAATTCCCTCTTATTTTTGCTGTTTTACTTCCACCACAATAAAATCACACTTCATGCACAGCGCTCTCTCTCTCAGTGTACTTCAAGAAGTTTCCCGTCTAAAAATCTGTTTTCTGCATTATTCGCTTGCTTATTACGCACAACTCTACCATTGCTCTGCTTCACTTCAGCAGCATCAGATCCCAGGCCAGGATAAACACCTTCATGTCTTTTTTGTATATTATGCTCAGTTACTTTGACACAAAGGCATCTGCTGTGATGCTTTCACCTTTGAAAAAGTCTCACAAGTGTCAGATTTCTTTTTATAGATATTAAAATATTGAAATGTACTGATATGTGAAAAGAATTATAATATTTCTGACTGTCTGAGGCAAAAATTTTCCCGATTGAAATCGAATCGTGGATCAAATCATTTCGGGGCCTTGTGAATGGGAATCGAATAGATTCTAGAAATCAGTGACGATACCCAGCCCTACTCCAGAGCTACAAATATGTTACATTCATTACAAGTATCCTTACTACTAAAGCAGGCCAAGACATAACTAAACATCTCACACAATGAGCGGGAAAACGCAGGAGTGACCGGTGAAGAGACCATGCTGCTAGCGAGTCTGCTACAAGATAAACTAAGCCGGCAAAACAGTAAAGACACAGTGAGTGAATACTTTGGAGTGAGTACACAGAGAGTGTGCTGCAGATGCTGCACATGAAGATTACACTATTTAATAAGAAGTCATCTAAAGGTTTTTAACCCTGTAAGACCTACCATGGAACCAAGTCTGCCAGAGCTTATCTTTATATTTTTACATGCTGTAGTGCCATTTTTGGGAGCATTTTTAAGTTGCTATACATCAGTACAACCGTTATAGCCCAAATGTCAATAATATGTATGCATTAAGTCCATAGAAACTACATAAATTGCAAAAGAGTGCAATAAACTACAAAAAAATTGAAAATCTGTTTTTGGGGGTTTTTTTTATATAAATTTCTAGTTAGAGAAATTTAAGAGGTTTCTCCCTCAAATCTGTAAATACAAAAAAGTTGCACAAAATAGTTTCCAACCACAGGAAATTTATTTTCAGTGTCTTCATACTTTCATTTTTTAACTACATCAATTTTTATATACTGCAGGAATAACGAAAATAAATATTGTAATGCAAATTTGCAAAAAAACCCAGCACATGCATCAAAATAAACTATTGCCAGCAAGTCAATTTGAGATCTAAGCATCCCAGAAACTATACAGAAAAGCATAAAGTCAAAAATGACTTTTAAAAACTCAAGTATAGGCTTATAAGGCCCTAACGGTTAAAAACTACATTTTCCTGAAAAATGGCATCACTTCCAGTTTCAGGCAGGTAATGGTGGACATACGATAGTTCGCACTGACGTCTATTCCACCGTAGGAAGTGTTGCGAACAGCTGATCGGATCCGCAAAGCGTTTCTGGAATATTCAAATCAAATCAAATCAAAATTTATTTATATAGCACATTTTTAAGACCGAAGTACACCAAAGTGCTTTCCATTAAAATCGCAGTACAAATAAAATCACAATAAAATATAAATTACAAATATATAAAATATAAGATAATTACATAATCTAAATACAGAGCCAGATGTAAATTACCCTAATTCGCCTTAAATGCCAGATCAAACAAATACGTTTTTAAACGTGATTTAAAAGACTGAATGGAATCTGACGCGCGAATATGAAGAGGAAGAGTATTCCATAGCCTGGGTGCAGCAACGGCAAAGGCACGGTCTCCTCTGGTCTTCAGCCGAGACCTAGGTTGCACCAAGAGCAGTTGGCCCGATGATCTTAGTGCTCTCTGAGGGCTGTAGAGACAGAGGAGATCAGCTAAGTAGTCAGGTGCCATATTGTTTAGAATTTTATAAGTAAACAATAGAATTTTAAAATCAATTCGATATTTGATAGGAAGCCAGTGTAAATTTTTCAGAACAGGGGTGATAGAGTCAAACTTTCTAGTGCCGGTCAAGAGACGTGCTGCGGCATTCTGGACCAGCTGCAGACGCTGCAGAAGAGAAGATTGTAGACCCAAGTAGAGAGAATTACAATAGTCCAGTCTTGACATAATGAAAGCATGAATGAGTTTCTCCATATCTTTGTGTGGTATGTAGGGTTTAGCCTTAGAGATTAGGCGTAGTTGATGAAAGCTAGTTTTTACCACAGTAGAGACCTGTCTGTCAAGTTTGAAGGAACTATCCATGAAAACTCCAAGATTCCTGGCAGTATCAGTAAGGTAGTTAGCAACAGGCCCAAATGTGTCAGTCAATTGTCCCAGAGGCATATTTTGGTCAAAAACAATCATTTCTGTCTTCTTTCCATTTAAAGTAAGAAAGTTACGTGATAACCAGTCCTTGACATCACTCAGACAATCAAACAGAGGATGTGGTGAGGATAAAGCATCCCCAGTCAGGTGAAGGTAGATTTGAATATCATCAGCGTAACAGTGAAAAGAGACATTGTGTTTATTGTGGAATATTGTGTTTTTGTTGCTGCAAGTGCTTTTTATGCGATTTTTGCAAAGCTATATGTAGAAGGACACCGTGACCTAGGACAAGCTAATTGCATAAGATGTAAATACAACTCCTCCGGTTTCATATGCAAAAAAATTATTGCGCTACCTTATGTGGTTCCAGTTCTACAGAGATCTAAAAATAGTTACGCAAAATGGAGCGTGCCCACTCTGACCGGTTTTAAAGGGTTAAGTAGATTACTCTATGCAGATAAGCTACACAAAAACACCACTCTGTGTTGGAACAAGTAGTGATACTCTACCACAGAGAACGTGAACACCAAGTGACAGTGCCAGCCACAGAGCAAGAATGTGGGAGGCACAATTCAAATTGGTATTCAAGTCAAATCATCTTTACTAACATAATCCTGGCACTCACAAATTCTTCAATGTCTTGTCTCCTTAGCACCTGGTGTGTTTTGGTTTAGGACCCATTAGTGTTAGTGAATGTTGTTGTGGGTGTGTGTGGAAAAAAGGAGCATGAGTTGTGGTTTGTTTTGATTCAGGAAAGCGCGTTTTTTTCCCCTGTTGCTTTGGCATTGGCTAAGGCCCACAGTAGCCCATGTTACTGTTGTTAATAAACTCCTGGGAACTGAAATACCGATCGTCTCTGTCTTCTGTCAGAGGGACGCTACAGTGGTGTCAGAAGTGAAAGTGAAGCTTTTTGCCTCCAGAGCTCGTACAGCCCTTACTCACTGCATCAGCTGTGGATGCTGGAGATTGCTGCAGGATTTTGTGGGATGCCTATAATGGATTATTCCAAGATCAAGCAAAAACCTACAGCAGACGCTCACAGACGCGACTACGCCACTGGGGTCCTTGAAGTTCGCGAAGCACAGAGAGCAGGTTGAGACAAACGACTGCGAATGTGGCGAAGGAAGCCGGCTTTCCATGGGAAGTTTTTAATGCATAATTTGAACTGTTGGCCAGGGCTGGTGGGTGGTCTGCTGAAGAGAAATCCCTACAGCTAGCTATGTGCCTTACTGGTGATGTCTTGTCTACCTTACTGCTTTTGAAATGACTCCAAGGTTCCTCACAGCGTTACTGTGAGGAACCTTGGAGTCATTTTTGACCAGGATATGTCCTTCAACGCACATATTAAACAAATATGTGAGACTGCATTCTTCCATTTGCGCAACATCTCTAAAGTTAGAAATATCCTGTCTCATAGTCACCAAAATTTCCAGAAGCCTCGCAGTTTTGAACAAAGTGAAACAATTTCTTGATAAAGATGCACTTCGTACCCTTTACTGTACCCTGGTTCTTCCATATCTCACATATTGTGTGGAAGTGTGGGGAAATACATATAAAAATACAACTAATCCATTAGTCACAGTACAGAAACGAGCACTGCGTATTATTCACAAGGCTGGTTATCTAGATCATACTCACAAACTAGGCGGACCTCGGCCGGCCTTTCATCGTGGAGGTGGACGCGTGCGATTCAGGCGTGGGGCGGTTCTCTCCCAATGGATCGACGGCAAGCTGCATCCCTGTGCGCTCTTCTCCCGCAGGTTGTCTCAGGCCGAGAGAAATTACGATATGGGCGACTGGGAGTTGTTCGCCATCAAGTGGGCCCTCGAGGAATGACGACATTGGCTGGAGGGCACTGAGCAGCCATTCGTGGTGTGGACGGACCACAAAAATCTGGCGTATCTCCAGGCAGCCAAGCGCCTCAACGCCCGACAAGCCAGGTGGGCCTAGTTTTTTACTCGTTTTCACTTCTCCATTACTTACAGGCCCGGTTCTAGGAACACTAAGCCAGACGCGTTGTCGCGCCAGTTCGCACCTGTGACCGATGAGGACGAGAAGGAGAAACCCATCCTGCCCCCCACCTGCATTGTGGGTGCACTGACATGGGGGATTGAAAAGGTGGTTAGGGACGCCCAGCGACAGGAGCCTGACCCTGGCACGGGCCCGAAAGGGAAACTGTATGTTCCGGCCACGGCGCGTAGTCAGGTCATTCACTGGGCACATACTGCCAAGTTTTCGTGCCACCCAGGTAAAAATCGCACTGTCTCCTTTCTATGACCTTTGTTTTGGTGGCCCTCTCTTATTCTCGATGTCCAGAACTATGTTGCGGCATGCCCAGTGTGCGCACAGAACAAAACCTCCAACTCACCTGCTTCTGGCCTCCTGCGACCGTTGCCCACTCCAAAATGCCCGTGGTCGCACATCGCCCTGGACTTCGTCACCGGCTTGCCTCCCTCTTCAGGTAACACCTCCATTCTAACCATTGTTGACCGTTTTTCCAAGGCCGCCCACTTCATTGCTCTGCCCAAGCTCCCTTCTGCCTTGGAGACGGCCCAGTTACTGACGCAGCATGTGTTTCGGCTCCACGGCATACCTCAGGACATCGTTTCCGACCATGGCCCTCAGTTCACCTCGCGGGTTTGGAAGGAGTTCTGTGCAGAATTGGGAGCTCAGGTCAGTTTGTCCTCCGGGTTCCACCCCCAAACTAATGGTCAGACCAAAAGGGCCAATCAAGAGCTGGAGGCCATGTTGCGTTGCGTCGCATCATCGAACCAAGCGACCTGGAGCGACCAGTTGGCCTGGGTGGAGTATGCCCACAACGCAAGCACGTCATCGGCAACTGGACTCTCGCCCTTCGAGGCATCGCTGGGGTATCAAACCCCGTCCTCTCCATCTCTGAGGGAGAGCTGGCGGTTCCCTCGGTCCAGCACCACCTTAGGCGCTGTCGTCGGGTCTGGCGGGCCACGCGCGCAACACTCCTGAGAACGGCCGAGCGGAACAAGGCATTGGCGGATCGCCATCGCACTCCTGCTCCGGATTATCAGGTCGGCCAGCGGGTGTGACTCTCCAGCAAGCACATCCCTCTTCGGACTGAGTCCAAGAAACTGGCCCCTCGGTCTCTTGGCCCCTTTGCCATCCAGGAGGTCCTGAACCCGGTGACGGTCCGGCTGGCCCTTCCGCCTGCTATGAAGGTACATAATGTCTTCCATGTTTCTCAGGTTAGGCCCGTCCGGACCAGCCCTTTGTAAGATCTAATCATCTTGGACAATGACAACCATGTTGATCCACAATTCTCTAACAGTAGACATGGTTCTACTGGAGTCTAAACACATCAGTAGGATTAATGGTAGAGGAAAATGGATCATCCAGAGGCTCTCAGGGCTTTGGCGGCTTTGCCTGACTCGCTTTTGTCTCAGGGCTCCACTGATGTTGGCTTAACCAACTGCACACCATTTACATTTGAGTTGACACAGTACACGCCAATTTAGTTACCCCAATACCCACACAAACTGTCAGCTCAGGAGGGCATAGCGGAAACCATTCCGTGACTGTTGAAGGTAGGGGTACTGGAACCCAGACGCTCACAGTGGAATACTCCAATTCCACCTGTGGAGAAACATGGTACTCTAAAATATCGCATGGCACACGACCTGAGAGCTATAAATGCTGTCCTGAATAATTATACTGTTTCCATTCCTGACTCCTACACAGAATTGATAACTTGTCTCCTAACCAAAAGTGATTTACATGCATAGACATAGCTAATGGTTTTTTCTGCCTGCCCCTTATCAGGTGGAATATTATTTTACTGTCTCTGTGTTACTATTCACACTCAGTATTATTGCTTTTGCATCACTTATGGTTTATCATTTATCATTTATGGTTACATAAGAATCCTGCATTCCAGGCTTAATCATATTCATGTTAAACTGAGCAATAATAAGAGGTCTGCAGATACATGCACTACACACTCCCCACACATTCCACTGTAATGCTGTCAGAGCTGAGGCCGACTAAAGACAACCCCATATTTGGTTTTGGACAACAATTGAATACACTTACACAGAGTACACACATTCAAGTCCACACTACACGCACCTACATAGTCATGTAGAACACGCACACACTTATGGAGAACTGTGAGGGCGTCTCAGGACATGCTCCCTGTTTGACATACACACACTCACAATAGACACGAATAGATATACACACCACACACACTGGTTTTCTCTAAGTGCTGGACTGAGTGGAAACATCTGGAGGCCATATAAGGGGAACTTCCTGAGTTCTGAGAACTGACTGATACTTATCATGTGACTTGACGTCATCATTGCAATAAAAGCCTTGTGACATGGTTGTTCGGGGGAGATCAGCTCTGAAAGGTTTATGATGCTCATCTTCCCCACATATATATGTGTATAATAAAAACCACTATTTTGACATCTACTGAGGACCATGCAGTCGTTTGTCTCCTCCTCAAAAACTCGAACCTTGACACCCTGGACATCTTTTCATTCACGTACAAAGGTTGTCAGTACCGTTACACCAGACTGCCATAAGAGTTTGCCCTGTCACCCGGTCTCTCAACCAAGTATTTGTGTGCTACCGGAAGGCACAACCTTGATTCAGTATGTGAATGACCTGCTGATTGCAGGTGACACAGCAGACTCTTGCAATACGGCCACTATGACTGTGTCAAAGATGTTGTCGGAAAAGGGATTCAAGGTGAGTAAAGAATAATTACCTTAGGGAGAGTGGTCTCCCAGTGGCACTCATGTTTGTTGCCCAGCCATAAGTCTGGGATTTTGAATCACACAAAACCATTACCAGTGAAGGACATGTTGTCATTTCTGGGTTTGACAGGGTATTGCAGACACTACATTTGAGACTATGTGGGTTTAACTTAATCCTTACATGACTTGGTGAAGGAGTAAGGTATGCACAACCCGACTGGCAAACTAAATTGGACAGTGGGGGCAGAGCAGGCTTTTATTGCAGTGAAACAAGCCATGTCAAGGGCAGAAGACACTGCCTGATTATGGTAAGGACTTCTTTTTAGGCGTTTCTGAAACAAAGGGGGTAGTTAATGGGGTTTTGTTCCAGAAAAAAGGGGTGTGGGTGGAGACAGGTCTTGATGTATGTGAGTGTACTGCTAGACAAAACAGAAAGACGACATCCTACATGCACACAAAATGGATTAGGGGTAGCAAAAATCATACAGAAAGTAGCACACATCACTAGAGTTATTGACCACATGGTTGCCTATATTAATTCACAGGTATTCAGTATGACCCCGCTGAGACAGGAGAGGCTGAGCAAAGTGTTGTAGGCCCCTAATTTAAAGTTTCCGCACAAGAAGATCAACCTGGCTAATACGATGGGGCTAGGGGAACCTCATGAATGCGCACAACACGTGCAGAGAGAAGATAAAGTACACCAGACCAGAGAGCAGAACCCATACATGGAGCTGAAGACTACTTGACGGATGCTTTAGGCATGATGAGGATGGATTGAAAGCTGGTTATGTTGTGGTGAGTAAGAAGGGAACCCAGTGGGAAGTGGTTAAGGCTGGGTTACAGCACACAGCACGCTAAATTAAAGAGGACAAGGACATGTGGGAAATGCTCAAATGGAGAGGAAATTTGTGTCATTGGTGGCACCCGTTCTTGAGAGACATTATAAAGCTACACGTGTGGAAATACCCAATTTGTAACCAGTACCACCCTAAACCAACAGTGAAAGCAACAGTGGCGTGATAGAAGTGGCTTTTTCCACTTCTATCATGCAAGGGTAGGAGATTGTCATAGACTACAAAGACATGATAACACAGGTAAGGGGCTATAGGTATGTACTAGTATGTTAGGAGCAGTGTTGGTCAAGTTACTTGAAAAAGAGTAATCAGTAACCAATTACTGATTACTTCCCCCCAAAAGTATTCCTGTTACTTTACTGATTACTTATTTTTTAAAAGTAATTAGTTACTTAGTTACTATTTAAAAACATGATTTACAACCTGAATAGGTGAGGTAGCCCAATTCTACTTTTTCTGCATAATCCATCATATAAAATGTAATCAAATGAAAAAGTCACTTTTTAAAAATGGTTTTATTAGTTTTAATCTTTTAACTTTATGTATCAAGCAAAATGTAATTATATGCAACATTCACTGACTGGAGGAAATTTGTTTAACATTTAAACCTATTTTCTGCACATTCCAGCATATAAAATAAAATAGGTTTTTGTGTTTAAGTAAGCCACAGCAGAAAATAAATAAAATCAAAAATCAGTGGTCCTGTTGCTCTATTTCCACCTGTTTAGCAGGAGTGGGGCAGGTGGAGGTTTGCCCTGGTGCAGGTGTGTCGCAGCCATCATGTCAGTGGAAGAATCCCGGAGTTTCTCTGTGAATTTCTCATTCCCGTGGCAGCATACTCAGTGCTTGCTTGGAAGTTTAGGAGTTTTTTTCGCTGTAAAAATAAGTTTTCTTCCCACACAGTGTACAGCGGACGCAAATGTTTTTTTCACTTTTAACGGAATCAAACTCAAAGTAAGGTCAGTACTTCCATGCTTTAAATGCTGCTCAGTCATATGCTCTCCCACACTCGATATATTATCCGTTGTTGATCTGCACACAGCTGTTGCTACAGACAGCAAAAAAAAATCACGGTTTTAGTAACGCAGTAATGTAGCGTGCTTACAGGAAAGTAACAGTATTCTAATTACCTTTTTTGCAATAGCAATCCCTTACTTTACTCGTTACTTGAAAAAAGTAATCGGATCACAGTAACGCATTACTTGTAACATGTTACTGCCCATCTCTGGTTAGGACGCATTGACTTGGTGGCCAGAGGTGAGGGCAAACAAAAGAGAAGACAGCAAATCAGTGATGAAGTGTCTGGTAAACCATTATATCCAGAGACAAAGGTTCCCTGAGAAGGTAAGATCAGACAACGGAACACATTTCATAAATGCAGATTTGGAGAGAGTGGAGGAAATGCTAGTCTTGAAGCATAAATTTGGCATGAACTAAAAGCTCTTGTCTCAAGTTTTACCAAACAGGTTGAAGAAAGAATGAGACTCGCTGAAGGAAGCACACTAGCAGAGGCTCAATGGGTCCATCTGAAAGTGCTTAAAAGGAAGTGGTTGGAGCCAAGGTGGACAGGACCGCTCGAGGTGGTGGCCAGGACCTTCCATGTGGTGCGGCTGAAGGGCAAGGGAGAGACGTGGTACCATTGGAGCCAGTGTGCTGTTGCTGATGAGCCCAGAAGGAGTGTGGAGGAAATCGAAGAGGACCTGACCGAGCAGGTCCAATGCCCTGACTCGGACGAGTCAGAGAACACCTAGACATCAACCACAAGGGCAGAATAATTCCCCGGTCTTTGGTAGAGATCTCAGGGTATTCCACCCCTGACATTGAAGCAAGAAGAGGAGGAAGAGCGCAGAGAATCGCCTGACCTGGAAGACGGTGAGTGTTAAAGTATACAAGGGTGAAATCTCCTTAGACAGAGGTTCTAGTTTGAGTACAGAGAGAGGAAGTGGATATTAGTGAAAATGGTTCTTAGGGAGAGCAAGCTTCACCTAGACCTATTTTGTTTAATCAGCATTATAATTGTAGGAGCCATTTTTATGATATGTAAGTTGTTCGAGCCTGGAGTCCTGTCACTCACGCGGAATCCAGTTAAAAGGTTTGTGAAGAATGATGTGTGGCTGATATATTCTGGTGGTTTAGAGGTAAACTATGTTAAAGGGTCCACCACAGCATATACATTTGACTTATGTACATAAATAAAGTGCTGGGAAATAATTCATCTTAGAGGGGTTATGCTGTATATCTTTGCCATGACCCTAATTTTCATAAGGGTCATGGCAGGTTTTATAAAGGTTTTATAAATGTAATAAATGGGTGCCCAGGGGGAGGTCTAAGTGCCTAAGAACCTGGTGAATGCTGAGAAAATAAAGGGCCCTCTGACCACCACCAGTAGGCAACAGGTGAAGTGTCTTGCCCAAGGACACAACAACCGAGACTGTCGGAGCCAGGGCTCGAACCGGCAACCTTCCGATTACAAGACGAACTACCAACTCTTGAGCCACGATCGCCCTGCAGTTGTCAAGTGGAGCAGAGAGTAAGACATTGTATTTGGGGGTAGGCGTAGACATAACAGGGGATGATCCCTTTGGGCTCATTAAAGTTAATTTCCTAAAGCCCTGAGCATGGGAGGAGGAAATGTCTTGGGGGGCCACAGTGACGCCTACAGGTGCAGTAGTTAAGGTGGCACCACTGAAAGGAGGAGGAGTGCTGACCATAGACTAACACAGTTGAGGCCAGAGGAGGTGATTGAGAGAGCCACTGGGTATAGATACAGCAAGACTGGATCATTCTGTCACAGGCTGGGTCTCCGACCCAGCACTTTGAGTTTTCTTTGTATTGTTCTTATTTTTTGAGATGTTGTTAGTTTTGTGTTATTTCCTATTTGCCTTTAGTTTAGGCAGTTATTGTTCCTGGGTTTTCTGTTTGAGTTCTTGCATTATTCATCACGTATTTGGTATGTTAAGTTTGTATTGTCATGTCTAGTTTTAGTGTTTCCTGTTTTATTCTGACAGTGTCATGTGTTCTTTGGTCATTGTATTTAGTTTCACTCCTCCTGGTCCTGTCATTAGATTCATGTCAGTCAGCTGTTTCCTCATGTGTCTCCACTTCCCCTGATCACCTCATGTGTGTATTTAAGCCTTCTGTTTTCTGCATGTCATGGTCGGGTCGTCTGTTTATCTTACCAGAGTCACAGTCACAGCCATAGCCTGTTTTTCCACCATAGTCATAGTTACAGTCTTTGTCATAGTATGTCATAGTCTTTGTTTCTTAGTGGGGTTTTTTGTCAGTTTGCTTTAGGTTCCTGGTTTTAGCCCTGCAATCATCCAAATAAAGGATCGCTTTCTGTTTAAACTTACAACTCCTCGTCTTCATCTGCCTTTGGGTCCTGTTTCCATTCACATCGGCGCACCCCACCGTGACACATTCAGAGTGCAAGAGAACAGCAGGTGGGGGGGATTTTGTGGCTTGTGCCACTGCTCGACCCCAACTTTTTTACTGAGACTGCCCCATTGTATCCTAATGACACATGGGGATTTAACTGCATATTAAGCTTGACAAAACAAGCCATCCCAACCAACTGCACAACCTTAACCAGCATCTTTCCACCCATTGCTAATAACACTGAAACAGGGCCTTTTTCCCATAAAGTAAACAACTAGACGTGTTCATGACCGACAACACTGTACATAATTGTGGACAGGTTAACTTGGAGTGGTGCTCTACAATTCTTAGTGGGAGCCACGGAGGACAGAGATTAGGAAAGTGGGGAAGAGCAGGCCTGTATTATTATTGTGGGTACATTAGACTGTTTGTGAGGATTCTCAAAGGGATCATCGGTGTATGTGCCATGGTCCGGTGGGAGCTTGCCTCATTTTGATTGGAGACAGAGTTGTGTGAATGGGTAAGAACACAGGGGGGCAAGTGAAACTGCAGTGTAGGCACCATGTGCTCTGGTCACTCAACGTGATCATTTGAAAAAAGGGGGGGGGGTATGTGTGATGTTTGGTGACATGTGTTGCACCTTAATTCCCAACAAAACGGATCCTGATGAGTCAGTGACTAAAGCTTCAGAAGGGTTGAAAACTTTGTCCAAAACCATGCATGAGCATTCTGGGGAGGACAATCCGTTGGAGGAGTGGATGACCTCAGTGGTTGCAGCCTACACCTATTGCAGGATAACTAAGGGAGCATTCGGGGTCACCTGATCCAGCCCAACTATATGATTTATCAAAAAGGAAAGTTTGAAGCCCAATCTTAAAAGTAGAGATAGTGTCTGTCTACTGAATCCAGGAACCTGGCTCCACAGAGGAGGGACCTGAAAACTGAAGGGTCAGAGCGTCACTCTGAGACAGGATATTTCTAATTGGAACTATCCTGTTTCCTAATTGGAAATTTACTTCAGCAGAAATAATTTTGTGTTTGATAATGAATAGTTTCTTCAAGTGAAAGGGGTGGCAATGGGCAAAAAAATTCACCCTCTTATATCCTAATTTATTCATGGTAGATTGGGAGAAGGGAGCCCTTAATAAGTGTGGGAAGAAAATGTTAAAATACCTTATAAATTTTTCGAATTCCTCCTCGGACTGGTTCCAAATTCCAAATATGTCATCCAAATATCTTACTATATTAGACACTCATGTGGACAAGAGATATTTTATTTTGTATTCTTATGGTGACAGTTTATAATCAGAACTATTATTGATCAATCATTCATCATTGTCGAATCTGTTGACAGAATAATCTTTGTATTATATCTATGTTAATCTGAGCAAAATATTAATGTACACATATTCTCATCACTTTAATCAGTCTATGGTTGCTCTGTATCATTCTTTCTATCTGCTTAAGCTGTTGCACCACATCATTGTGTTCACACCACTCGAAGATGTGGGTCCTGTTGGACCTTGGGCCGTCTACATTCAGTTCTGCACGTATTCAGGCTTACACCAACATGCACAGAGAATCATGTAACACACGCACGTTCACACACACACATATTAAGAACGGGGAGGTCGTTTGAGGACAGACTCTCTGTTCAACACATAGTCTCACAAACTGCACAAAATATCACGCACTTGTTTGTCTCTAAAGTAGCATCTGATGTCTATATAAGGAGAACTTTTTGAGTGTGGGGAACTGTTATCATTTCCAGTAAGATCTAACTGTGACGTCAGCGGGATTATATAAGGATGGGGAGCGGTCTGCTCGAAGAAGTTCGGTTCTTCCCACACTCTACTGTGTGTTTTAATAAAATGATCTGTGTTGACCCAGCTGTATACCAGTCGTATGTCTCTTCCTCAAAATCCGAACCATGACACTCATGACCCTTCAATCAGGCTTAAATACAAATTGAACAGCCAATAAGTAGATTTTTTGGATACTACTGTTTATAAAAGTACATCTTTTCATGACCAGCAAACACTGGACACTAAGGTATATTTCAAAACAACAAACACACATTCACTACTTTTTAAAATAGGCGAACTGTGAGTATAAAAGGAAAAGCACAGACAGGAGCTCACTTTTTGCTTGATGTTTGATGAGAGGACATCTCTGCCTTACGCCAGCTACTACTAGGAATCCAGCTACTACTAGGAATCCAGCTACTATTTTTTCGTGTGCCACTCCCTGAAGAAGACCCTTTAAAGGTCAAAATGTCATGTTTGTTTGTCTTTTTTTTGTTTAGTTGGCACACCTTCCTTGGATGATTAGAATTTTTTTTCCTTCTTCCATTTTGGAAGGCGTTTTTTTTGTTTACATTAAAATACATTCTTTTATATGAAACAATTTATTTTGAAAAAAATAAAATGGAAGCTATGGAGGATGGCTGGACGGTGGCGCCGTATGGCCCGAGATACCAACTTAACCGCCAATTTCTTTAGGATAGATATAGGAGACCTGAGAGGTTGATGGACCGTGCACAGCCCGTTTCGACCAGGAAAAGGTTCAGTTCCCTCCCCCTAACCCAAAGGGACAGGAACAGGAATGGGCCTGTTAATGGGACCCTAACATTAACCCTGGCCCCCAATTTGTTTCCCCTAACCATAACTACTGCTGCGTTTTTTTATTACCTAATCCTAACTGAAGATTTTTTCCAATAATCGCACTCAGCTCTGTGGAACCCTTTGATGGATGAGTACTTTGGAACCGCCCCAACACAGAGATGGTGAGATCCCAGCCGGATGGAGCCCCCCAGATGGATGATGACTGAAAGCGACAGTGACAACTGGAACAAAACACTAGATATCTTTTTCTCCACAGGTGGATGGCGCATTGTGGTGGGATCTAGCAGTGACATGTGGTGGCCTGTGCATTACACGGTGACCAGGTCAGGTGACCAGACCAAACTAGTGAGGGTCACTGAAATATTCCCATCCCTAGCCCCTAAACCTCGTCTTCCAGACTATATCTTTGTCCTGTCTTCCTCCCTCACCCCAACCGGTTCTGGCAGATGGAGCACTCTCACTGAGCCTGGTTGTGCCTGAGCTTTTTTCCTCTTAAAAGGGAGTTCTTCCTTCCCTCTGTTGTCAAAGGGCTCAGAGAAGGTCATCTGATTGTTGGGCTTTTCAGTGTTTTCTTTGTATCGCTATCGAATTTTCACCTTACAATGTATATAAATAATATAATGTATATAAATGAAATTAAATTGAACTAAATCTGCCTTTGTCTTTGGAGAAAGGTAGAAAACCCGGAGAGAACCCACATAGGAACAGGAAAGTACATGCAAACTCCACACAAACAGCTAGTCTGGGCTCAAACCAGGAAGCCTCTTGCTGAGAGGTTAGAGCGACACCTCAGTGAAGCCACCAGACAAACCATTCAACACCGAATTGAAAGTTTACAATTTATTGTACTTTAATGATCACATCTCATGAAAAAAATTATGAAATTCTAAGTAACTGTTACAGGCTATTTTAGATTTTTAAAAAGTACCACCACACCTGCAAAGGGTGAAAACATCAAAAGTTAAAAAGATCTTTTTTAAAAAAAACAAACAAACATGGTTCATCAAGTCATAATGAGCCAGAATGGGTCATTAGATATCAGGCAGTCATGTCCCCAATCAGGGATGTCAGACTTGCTCTCCACCTTATACTTTGCTTGGTAATACCAAATTGTGTATCAGATTGTTGTGGAGGACTTTCTGATGTGATGAAATGTAGAACAAGATGAACAAGCAGACTGATGAGGACCTCTGATAGATTAATAGATATTAGATTAAAGAAGCAAATATTTTTCTGTTTGATGAATACATAAGAAAAAGTAGATTTTCTTTTTTCGTAACACACTACCAACTCTGATTTTCCACTTCATTTTCTCTCTAATTCAATAATAAAACTTTCTCAGACTTAATTTTTTCCCCTAACGTATCTGTTTTTCGATGAAGTCGTCTCCAAAGTCAATCATTTTTCTAAGTGCACTCAGAATCAGCGTGTCAACATCCTCATTCATGTCAATTTCATTGCTGTAGTTTTTCACGGGAAAGATGCAATTCATTGGGATTCCCACCGCGGCACTGAACTCTTCCATCTGAGTATTAAAGAAACACCATGTCATGTTCAGGTTTTGTGCTCTTTCATCACATTTCTTTACAGACTCAAACTTGCTCACCTTCTTCTTTACATATTTGCTCTTATACACGTTTCTTAGGTTCTTCTCAGTCTCAGGACAGGCCTCATCTATTTTGGTGATCATCGCCATTTGAGGAATCCCTGTAGACAGAAACATTGAGTCACACCATAAAAATCTTTATATTATTTTTTAGTTTTTGAGGTTTTATTTCTGCGGTCCTGCCTCTTTGAGAATTTAAACATGGTTAAATTCTCAAAGAGTAATGAGATGCTTTTTTAATGGTTTGATATGATAATTTTCTAATAGCAGTATTACAGAAGTGAAATCTCAAATGTTGTGCGTTTTTTGCTCCATTTTTCCAGTCTTTCATGTATTCATCCTCCTCTTTCACACCAGTCCTTTTCAACTCCTCCTTTACTACATCCATGGACATTCCCTGTGGTCTTTCTCCTTTCCTCCTGCCTGGTAGCTTCATCTTCATCATCCTTGTCCAGTATATCCACCCTCCCTCGTCTGCACTTGTCCGAACCATCTCAGCCTCTCCTTTCTAACTTAATTTTCAATGACAAACATTTCACATTGACCAGTAATGACTAATAGCTTAGGTTAACCTATAACAAGGATGTGGCCAGTGTGTTTAGGAGATTCAGATATAGTAGAGGACTTCCATTTTTTTGCTGTTGTTAAAATTACAAGATAAGCAAGACTAAAAGATAGGAGCCTTTATTAGTCTCAGAGTTGGGAAAATCACGTTATTACAGCAAGAAGTGGACAGGACAGAAAAAAAAATAGTTTCAGCATACCTAAAAGCATTAATACTTTGCAAAACCAGAAAAGAAAAGAAATCATGTTTTAAAAGGTAGAAGAAATATGATTTAAATATATGTGGAAATATGTAAATGTGATACAATAATACAGTTTAGTAGCAGCAGGACAGAGCATTGCACACTAAGCTACATACAGACCCCAGTCTGTGCATGTCTGCATGTGTCTTCACATGTGTACATTCACCATATCATGGAATCTTAGTCCACAACCTGCTACAATGTTTTCTTACAACTCCTTTAACTTTTGTTCTGTCATTAAATTGTAACAATATTTGGCAGAAATGTGAACATGAAAGATTTAAATCAGTGACCTGCTGCACTGTTAGAACAACCTAATGTAATTAGATTGTTCTAACAGTGTAATTAACAATAGAGAAACAAATACGGATAAATGAGGTGACAGTGTACATTAAAAAAAAGCAAACAGACAAACAAGCATAGCAAAACTAATGATAGTCAAACTGAGCTTGATTTAAAAACCAATGTAAAAAAAAAGTGAGTTTTAAGAAGTGATTTGAAAGACTGAATAAACTCTGAAGTACGAATATCATCTGGCAGATTATTCCAGAATCTAGGCGCTGCAACTGCAAAGGCCCGATCTCCTCTATGCTTCAATCAAGACCTTGGTTGTAGTAAGAGTATCTGACTAGTCGATCTCAGTGCTCTTTTGGGGTTTTACATGTTGATGAGTTTGCTTAAACAACTGGGCGCCATATTATTTAAAATTTTAAAAGTAAGTAAAAGAATCTTAAAATGAATATGATATTTGACAGGAAGCCAGTGTAAATTTGCTAAAAGTGGAATGATGTGTTCATACATTCTATCACCTTTTAAACAATGAGCAGAAGCATTTTGGACTCACTGCAAGCAATGGAGAGATGAGCGTGATGAAGACCTAAATAGAGAGAATTGCAGTAGTCCAGTCTAGAGGTGATGAAGGCATGAATAAGTTTTTCTAGGTCTTTAGAAGGAAGATAAGGCTTTGCTTTGGCAACTTCACATAACTGATAAAAACTAGTTTTGGAAACTTGCATTTCTAATTTAAATCAGCTATCCAAAAACACTCCGAGATTTCTTACAGTGTGAGAATGCTGACAAGCAAGAGGACCAAGGGTATCAGTTAACTTATCCAAAAGAGCATGACTTTGAAAAACAATAATTTCGGTCTTATTTTCATTTAGGGTGAGAAAATTCTGTGTTAACCAGTCGCAACATCATGTAGACAGTTAAGCAGAGGCTGCAGTGGGACAGAGACATCCAGTTTCAAGGGGAAGTAAATTTAGATATCATCAGCATAACAGTAAAGGGAGATGTTATATTTCCTGAAAATAGATCCCAAAGGCAGCATTTATAAGGAGAACAGAGCAGGATCCAAAACAGACCCCTGAGGCACACCACAAAAAATAGGGGCAGAGGAAGAGGAGTATTGCCCATTAGCAACAGAAAAAGACCTTTCTGGTAGATATGATTTAAACCGTGATAAAACCTTTAAGACCAACATGTTCAAGCCTTGATAAAAGAATGTTATGATCCCTAATATAAGTTCTTACCCAGGTCGCTGGCCGTCTGTCTGACACTATTCATCTTCTGCAGAACGGATTGCTTGATTTCTGATGCATTGGCAGAAAGCACACAGACCAGAACATGAACTTTATCATCTGCAAAGGGTTTCGAGTTGTAGCCGGGATCTCCTGGTGAAAGTGGAGCCACTGGGTTGAACTGGAAAGAGTAAAAAACAATGAAATTCAATCTAATTTTAACACCTTTAAAAATAAGTGGAGATGATGTGTCATATACCTGCAGGATGTTTGGAGCTACAGATATAAGCTTTTGTTAATGTTATTCATACTTTAAGCAAATGATTGGCATACCTTATGACCCTCCATGACATGTCCCTTCATAGCCAGTTTGATGTCCTGAGGATGAACACCAGAGTTAGTCCCATCCTCCAGGCCCATGATGTCATTGAAGACCACAGGGTAATAGGTGGCTGAGCTTCCTCTTCCACTTTTTGCTATTTTATGAGTTTCAAACTGAAATAGAAAATATCAAATGTTAGTTTGTTTTGACAGTGAAGTCTTATGTTCCTTCATTCTGTTTCTGCTGTTTCTCTAGTCCCTCTTTTTGTCCATGTGCTTCTCAGTCACTTTATGTCTGTGAAGGTTCTCAGTCATCCAGGTCATCGTAGTCAAAGGAGCTTGCAAAACACCTTCCTACCATCCTTGCTCCTCTCGTGGGGAACACCCCACACCACATCAAGAACTCCACCGACTTCACTGACAAGGTCCAGAAACTTACCCTGGATCCAGATGAAACCATGGTGTCCTTTGATGTAGTCTCTCTCTTCACTCTTCACCACGGAGGCCGTGGAGACTGTCAGAAAACGACTACAAGAAGACAGCTCCTTGGAGGACAGGACCAACTTCACACCTGATCAGATTTGCACACTATTAGACCTCTGCCTCACCACTACATATTTCAAATACAACGAAGGCTTTTACAGACAAAAACATGGCTGTGCCATGGGCTCCCCCGTGTCACCTATTGTAGCCAACCTTTACATGGAGGAAGTGGAAAGGAAGGCTCTTGGCTCTTTCAAAGGAAGAGTACCCAGCCACTGGTACAGGTATATAGACGACACCTGGGTCAAAATCAAGACACAAGAAGTGGAATCCTTCACTGCGCACATTAACTCTGTGGATAAAAACATCAAGTTCACCAGGGAAGACACAAAGGACAACTGTTTGCCTTTCCTGGACTGCGCTGTGCACATTGAAGAGAATGGCAACCTCAACATCGAAGTTTACCGGAAGCCCACACACACGGACCAGTACCTCCTGTTTGACTCCCATCACGCCCACTCACATCCTGGGCCATCTGATCTCAGGAATTTGCATGATAAGGTGGGGCCAGGTTTCACAATGAACTCACCCGAAACTCTGGCTGATTGGGACCCACACCCAATTTCACACCTTGGCTGAGGCGATTAGAGGATCATCAGGGGGTCCTTTTGTCCCTCTGTGGGGGGATACTTCCACTAGGTTTATATCTGGGACTCTCCACCATTGACCCTTAGAACTGAAGAAGCTTCTCGGATGAGAGGTGAAACGTCTTCAAGTAACTTAAAGAAGTCCAGACCCTTTTCTTTGCAAGCTCCTTTGACTTCTCAGTCACTTCTTTCAACCCTGCGTCATGCTGTCCTAACGTCCTGATTTTATAGTGTCTAGTCAGGTTTATGTCATCTCACTATCTGCCTTTGTTAGGTTTCCTTCCCTCACTCATTCTGTCACTCTGCCCTATTTTCAATGCAGTTTTATTTATACATCACAAATTTAAACAGTAGATTGAGGAACCGTGTACAGTAAATTCTACAATATCAGAGAGCGAGAATCTCAATGATTAGTTTTTGTTTGAAGCAACAAAAGTATAAATACCTTTATAGTGAAACTTCTGTCAGAGGTGGTTGCACTGGCCAAAGCAGGAATTGCTATTCTATGTCGCAGGACAGAGCTGACAGAGTTGATGAAGCTGGACTTTCCACATCCGACAGGTCCGTGCAGAAGAACTCGGAGATGTTCGATTTGTCTGTTTTCTGGCTTGTATTCCTGCACATACTCAAGATCTCTGTGGTTTTTTCTGCTTAAAAGAACAAACTAACATTATGTAGATCTATGGATTTTACATTTAGCTTTATTTTGAGAATAAGAATAACTAAAAGAATAAGACTCCAGTTTGTTATCGTAAATAGAGAGTGTTCAGACAATAAGGTTAATTGCGGGGTTTCGCAGGATTCTATGCTAGGACCAGTTCCATTTACATTATACATGCTTCTGCTATATAGATGAGACCCAACTTTATTTCTCTATGAAGCCACAAAACACACCAATAAGTTGCATGAATGCCTTAAAGACATAAAGACCTGGATGACCTCTAATTTTCTGCTTCTAAATTCAGATAAAACTGAGGTTATTGTAGTTGGTCCTAAAGATTCATTATTATCAGGATGTCCTAAAAACTCCCTGAAAAATCTTCAATTGAGCCAAAATGTTGCAGCATGCAGAGTACTGACAGGGACTGGAATCAAGAGTGTATTTCTCCTCCCTGTTAAATTTTTGAAATATATTATGTAGATGTCTTAACAGTAATTTTACTAGTCGTGTATGGATTGCATCATTTGCTGTAACTAAGTTTAAGAATATAATCCACCCACTGTTATCATCTTCAATGCGCTGTACCAACATAGAGCAGAGCAGCTATCTGAACGCTACCCCAACAGAGGTCGATTATCTTGTTAATAATTTTACCTCCTCACTACGTACGACTCTGGATACTGTAGCTCCTGTGAAAACTAAGGCTTCTAATCAGAAGTACCTGACTCCGTGGTATAATTCTCAAACATGTAGCCTAAAGCAAATGACTCGTAATCTGGAGAGGAAATGGCGTGTCACAAATTTAGAGGATCATCATTTAGCCTGGAGAAATAGTTTGCTGCTTTATAAGAAAGCCCTCCGCAAAGCCAGAACATCTTACTATTCATCACTGATTGAAGAAAATAAGAACAACCCCAGGTTTCTATTCAGCTCTGTAGCCAGGCTGACAAAAAGTCCTGCCATTAATTAATTCTTCGATCTTAAATATGATCAACCTATCTCTAATAATCGGCTATGTACCACAGGCCTTCAAGCTGTCTGTAGTTAAACATTTACTCAAAAAGCCATCTCTAGACCCAGCAGTCTTAGCTAATTATAGGCCAATCTCCAACCTTCCTTTCATATCAAAAATCCTTGAAAGAGTAGTTGTCAGACAGCTAACAGATCATCTGCAGAGGAATGGCTTATTTGAAGAGTTTCAGTCAGGTTTCAGAGCTCATCACAGCACAGAAACAGCTTTAGTGAAGGTTACAAATGATCTTCTTATGGCCTCTGACAGTGGACTCATCTCTGTGCTTGTCCTGCTAGACCTTAGTGCAGCGTTCAATACTGTTGACCATAATATCCTATTAGAGCGATTAGAACATGCTGTAGGTATTACAGGTACTGCACTGCAGTGGTTTGTATCATATCTATCTAATAGACTCCAGTTTGTGCATGTAAATGGAGAGTCCTCTTCACACACTGAGGTTAATTATGGAGTTCCACAAGGTTCAGTGCTAGGACCAATTCTGTTTACATTATACATGCTTCCCTTAGGCAGTATCATTAGAAGACATAGCATACATTTACACTGCTATGCAGATGACACCCAGCTCTATCTGTCCATGAAGCCAGATAACACACACCAATTAGTTAAACTGCAGGAATGTCTTAAAGACATAAAGACCTGGATGGCCGCTAACTTTCTGCTTCTTAATTCAGATCAAACTGAGGTTATTTTAATCGGCCCTCAAAATCTTAGAGATATAGTATCTAACCAGATTCTTACTCTGGATGGCATTACCTTGGCCTCCAGTAACACTGTGAGGAGCCTTGGAGTCATTTTTGACCAAGACATGTCCTTCAGTGCACATATTAAACAAATATGTAAGACTGTGTTCTTCCATTTGAGCAACATCTCTAAAGTTAGAAATATCCTGTCTCAGAGTGATGCTGAAAAACTAGTTCATGCATTTATTACTTCCAGGCTGGACGACTGTAATTCATTATTATCAGGATGTCCAAAAAACTCACTGAAAAGCCTTCAGTTAATCCAAAATGCTGCAGCAAGAGTCCTGACAGGGACTAGAAAGAGAGAGCAGATTTCTCCTGTTTTGGCTTCCCTTCATTGGCTTCCTGTTAAATCCAGAATTGAATTCAAAATCCTGCTCCTCACATACAAGGTCTTAAATAATCAGGCCCCATCTTATCTTAATGACCTTGTAGTACCATATCACCCTATTAGAGCACTTCGCTCTCGCTCTGCAGGCCTACTTGTTGTTCCTAGAGTATTTAAAAGTAGAATGGGAGGCAGAGCCTTCAGTTTTCAGGCCCCTCTTCTGTGGAACCAGCTTCCAGTTTGGATTCAGGAGACAGACACTATCTCTACTTTTAAAATTAGGCTTCAAACGTTCCTTTTTGCTAAAGCATATAGTTAGGGCTGGACCAGGTGACCCTGAATCCTCCCTTAGTTATGCTGCAATAGACGTAGGCTGCCGGGGGATTCCCATGATGCATTGAGTTTTTCCTTTTCAGTCACCTTTCTCACTCACTATGTGTTAACAGACCTCTCTGCATTGAATCATATCTGTTATTAATCCCTGTTTCTCTTCCACAGCATGTGTGGTCTCCACTCTTCCCTTTTACATAGACTACAGACAGTTCAGAATGCTGCAGCTCGCATTCTAACTAAAACCAGCAAGTTTGCCCACATTACCCCTGTCCTTGCCGATTTGCACTGGTTGCCTGTCAAATATCGTATTCAATTCAAAATTTTGTTGTTTACTTTTAAAATTACTAACAACACTGCACCCAGCTATCTTAAAGATCTTTTAAACCCTTATGCTCCTGCTAGGGCTTTAAGGTCATCGTCACAGTTACTGCTGGCTCAGCCCAGATCTCGACTTAAGACTAGAGGTGATCGATCGTTTGCTTT
>NC_140572.1:0-114132 GCF_057381845.1 Rhamphochromis longiceps | reverse complement strand
CTACAATGACATGCTGCCAAATAAGGGCAGGGTCCTCTCTCTCCCACTAAACACACACACACACACACACACACACACACACACACACACACACACACACACACACACACACACACACAGGGAGAGAGGACTAAGTTTCTAGGTCAGCCTGGGAGCTGCTGAATTTGAATCCACCAATCAGAGAGGCTGTTTACGTTTTCCCGCCAAAACAGGTGCATCTTTTTACACACGCAGCACAGAGACATAGACCTGCTTCTTTCAGTTTATTTCACATAGTGAGGATTCCCCTCAAACAAATGACCATAATTTCCTAACCATAGGGGCTAGAGCGGTCATTCTTACACCGTTTTGTTCAGAAGAGATGGGGGAATCTTCAAGTGTTGACAATTTATCATTAAAATATGAATTTTTAGAGATATATGACATGGATGACTTGTTGACTTAGAAGCCACGAATTCCCCAATATGCAAATTTGAATACCTGGAGCCCACATACATGATTGGCTGGCTGGGAAGCTGTGCAGGCCCTGATTTGTGGATTTGAATTCCTCAGCCCTCAGATATGATTGGCTGGCTTAGAAGCCATGAAGGCCCCAATATGCAAATTTGAATGCCTCAGGACACATATATGATTGGCTGGGAAGCCGTGCAGGCCCTGATTTGAAAATTTGAATTTCTCAGTCCTCACAGAGGATTGGCTGCCTGGGGACCTGGCAGAAATATATAGAAATACTATGATTAAGCATAAATACTACATTTAGTAGAAATACTATGTTTTAGCACAAATACTATAAAAAGCAGAAATACTATAATTTAGCAGAAATACTATATTAAGCACAAATCCTATAAAAAGCAGAAATAGGATGATTAAGCATAAACACTACATTTAGTAGAAATACTATGTTTGAGCAAAAATCCTATAAAAAGCAGAAATACTATATTAGGCACAAATCCCATAAAAAGCATAAATAGTATGATTAAGCATAAATACTACATTTAGTAGAAATACTATGTTTTAGCACAAATAGTATAAAAAGCAGAAATATTGTAATTTAGCAGAAATTCTATATTAGGCACAAATCCTATAAAATAGCAGAAATAGTATTATTTAGCACAATAGTAATAAGTTAAACAGAAAAATTGGAAAAGCAAAATGGACAGCTGAAAAAATGCTGAACATGCTGAGGGTCCCTCAAATATACTTGTTAAATGAAAAAATCAGCAAAAAAATGCACAGGGAGAGAGAAGTAAGTTTCTAGGTCAGCCTGGGAGCTGCTGAATTTGAATCCACCAATCAGAGAGCCTGTGTACTTTTTCCCGCCAAAACATGTGCCTCTTTTTACACACGCAGCACAGAGAGGCACAGGATTATTGCAGCCTATTTCTCATAGTGAGGACTCCCCTCAAACAAATGACCATAATTTCCAAACCGTAGGGGCTAGAGCGGTCATTCTTACACCGTTTTGTTCAGAAGAGATGGGGGAATCTTCCAGTGTTTACAATTTATCATTAAAATATGAATTATTAAAGATATTTGACTTCTAATGCACCATAACTGAGTAGAGCGAAGCAAAAACTGCCTTGACTTGCCCTCAAACAACGCTTTGTGACTTGAAATCTATTTGGAGTATCGATATCATTCTTTCACCGTAAGAGACAGCAGGCTTTGGTGAACAGTCATGGAAATTTTCAGGTCTCTGTGGAAATCCAACAAAAAGTTATGACGAGAGAAAAAAGTGGTTCATTTCCACAGTTTGAAATCTGAAGAAATCTTAGCGAAGGACGAATTTCCTACCCTCAAACAAGTCCAACTCATTTCAGAACGGTAATAGGTGAGAAAGAAATTCTTGAATTGTGAGCGTCAGGGGTGTCTGAAGATATTCGGGGACAAGCCTCATGTCTTAACTTTGCTTCGTTAAGGAGATATGACGATTCGAATATGCCTCTCATTACAGAAATCCAGCGGTGATTTTGAACAAGCTCTCCATTCACTTTATATGGAGAGTTTTCTGACCTTGTGTTAGTCTGAGGAGATTTGCAAAAATTCTATAAATCCCACAACAATGATGGTGACATTTTCTGAAAGCCAGCAAAAATACCTACGTTTTGATGTATAATTTGTGGAAGTTGAGTGAAAATTGAGCAAGTAGCAGGAAGTTGTTCGGACATGAAGTGAAAATTGCAAAACCTTCAGTGGCACACTGGAAGCCAAGAGCATAGCAACCATAACAACACATGTATTTTGTGAAAAATCACAATTTTGCAACTCAAAACTTTAAGAGGCATAAAAGTAAAACAGTAAAAGATTTGAAAAAGCTGAATCATACCTGAATAGCCCAATAATTTGTGAACATTTTAAAGTTTGAATGGTTGTTCTAGGTGAAAATATGAGGAAGTAGTTAAGTTTCAAAAACAAGCAAATTTTAGCAGAATTGCAGAAGTTTCCCATTCATTTCAATGGGACAAATTAAAGGAAAAAAGTGGAATATTTTAAAAAGTATAATAGTTAAAAATAGCAAAAATCGTAGCGTAAATTAGCAGAAATAGCAGAATAGTTTAAAATTTGAACGGTGAAAATCGGCTGAAAATTGTGGAAGTAGTTAAGTGCCAAAAAGTGTACGGAAGCAACTAGAATAATAATAATAATAACTAGAAAAATTTGCATTTCCTGCGAAAATGCAGTGTGGATGCTTAAAGCTGAAGCTGCATGCAAAAAGTAGCTGAAAAAGCTGAAAAGTTGCAGAAATTGTAAAAACTTTGCAGAAGCAAAAGAAGTTTGCTAAAATGGAATAACTTAGCAGAACTGCAATATCTTAGAGGAAACATAATACTTGGCAGAAATACAATAGCATAGCAGAATTTAGCAGAAATATTGTAACTTACCAGAAACATGATAACTTCTCAAAAATACAAGAATTTAGGAGAAATAGTATAAGATAACAGAAAGAATATATTTAGCCAAAAATACTTAAACATTACAGAAACACTATGATTTAGAAAAATAGTACAACAGAGCAGAAATATTGTGATTTACCAGAGACACTGTGATGAACTATGAATATTGTAATTTTAAATTAAGACTATGTTTTAGCACAAATATTATAATTTGGCAGAAATACTATAATTTAGCAGAAATACTATATTAAGCACAAATCCTATAAAAAGCAGAAATGGTATGATTAAGCATAAATACTACATTTAGTAGAAATACTTTGTTTTAGCACAAATCCCATAAAAAGCAGAAATACTGTACTATGATTTAGTAGAAAGACTATAATTAATCAGAAATACTAAATTTAGCAGAAATACTATATTAAGCACAAATCCTATGAAAAGCAGAAATAGTATGATTAAACATAAATACTACATTTAGCAGAAATACTATATTAAGCACAAATCTTATAAAAAGCAGAAATACTATATTAAGCACAAATCCTATAAAAGCAGAAATAGTATATTAAGCACAAATCTTATAAAATAGCAGAAATAGTGTGATTTAGCACAATAGTAATAAGTTAAACAGAAAAATTGGAAAAGCAAAATGGACAGCTGAAAAAATGCTGAACATGCTGAGGTTCCCTCAAATATACTTGTTAAATGACAAAAATCAGCAAAAAAATTTATGACAGCCACACAATTACAAATATGTACACATGAGGAAACACACATGCACAGAGAGACACACACACAAGATCCAATTCAGTCAACCAGTCTAAATATATTGAATTTGAATCTTACAATGGGATCATCCCATTAAAAGGCTTTCTCTCTCTCTCTCTCTCTCTCTGTCACACACACACACACACACACACACACACACACACACACACACACACACACATACACACACACAGGGAGAGAGAAGTAAGTTTCTAGGTCAGCCTGGGAGCTGGTGAATTTGAATCCACCAATCAGAGAGGCTGTGCACTTTTCCCTACCAAAACAGGTGCATCTGTTTACACACGCAGCAGCACAGAGAGACACAGGATTTTTGCAGTCTATTTCTCATAGTGACGACTCCCCTCAAACAAATGACCGTAATTTCCTAACCGTAGGGGCTAGAACGGTCATTCTTACACCGTTTTGTTCAGAAGAGATGGGGGAATCTTCAAGTGTTGACAATTTAATATTAAAATATGAATTTTTAGAGATATATGACATGGATGACTTGTTGACTTAGAAGCCACGAATTCCCCAATATGCAAATTTGAATGCCTGAGACCACATATGTGATTGGCTGGCTGGGAAGCCGTGCAGGCCCTGATTTGTGGATTTGAATTCCTCAGCCCTCAGATATGATTGGCTGGCTTAGAAGCCACGAAGGCCCCAATATGCAAATTTGAATGCCTCAGGACACTTATTTGATTGGCTGGGAAACTGTGCAGGCCCTGATTTGAAAATTTGAATGTCTCAGTCCTCACAGAGGATTGGCTGCCTGGGGACCTGGCAGAAGTATATAGAAATACTATTATTAAGCATAAATACTACATTTAGTAGAAATACTATGTTTTAGCACAAATACTATAAAAAGAAGAAAAACTATAATTTAGCAGAAATACTATATTAAGCACAAATCCTATAAAAAGCAGAAATACTATAATTTAGAACAAATAGTATAAAAAGCAGAAATACTATAATTTAGCAGAAATACTATGTTAGGCACAAATCCTATAAAAAGCAGAAATACTATAATTTAGCAGAAATACTATATTAGGCATAAATCCTATGAAAAGCAGAAATAGTATGATTTAGCAGAAATACTGTATTTAGCACAAGTACCGAAAAGTACCAGAAATACTATGATTTAGCAGAATAGTAATAACTTATTGAAACACAAATGCACAGAGGGACACACAAACACAGGCTCTAATCCAGTCAACCAGTCTAACTATGTTCAATTTAAATCCTACAATGACATGCTGCCAAATAAGGGCAGGGTCCTCTCTCTCCCACTAAACACACACACACACACACACACACACACACACACACACACACACACACACACAGGGAGAGAGGACTAAGTTTCTAGGTCAGCCTGGGAGCTGCTGAATTTGAATCCACCAATCAGAGAGGCTGTTTACGTTTTCCCGCCAAAACAGGTGCATCTTTTTACACACGCAGCACAGAGACATAGACCTGCTTCTTTCAGTTTATTTCACATAGTGAGGATTCCCCTCAAACAAATGACCATAATTTTCTAACCATAGGGGCTAGAGCGGTCATTCTTACACCGTTTTGTTCAGAAGAGATGGGGGAATCTTCAAGTGTTGACAATTTATCATTAAAATATGAATTTTTAGAGATATATGACATGGATGACTTGTTGACTTAGAAGCCACGAATTCCCCAATATGCAAATTTGAATACCTGGAGCCCACATACATGATTGGCTGGCTGGGAAGCTGTGCAGGCCCTGATTTGTGGATTTGAATTCCTCAGCCCTCAGATATGATTGGCTGGCTTAGAAGCCATGAAGGCCCCAATATGCAAATTTGAATGCCTCAGGACACATATATGATTGGCTGGGAAACCGTGCAGGCCCTGATTTGAAAATTTGAATGTCTAAGTCCTCACAGAGGATTGGCTGCCTGGGGACCTGGCAGAAATATATAGAAATATATAGAAATACTATGATTAAGCATAAATACTACATTTAGTAGAAATACTATGTTTTAGCACAAATACTATAAAAAGCAGAAATACTATAATTTAGCAGAAATACTATATTAAGCACAAATCCTATAAAAAGCAGAAATAGGATGATTAAGCATAAACACTACATTTAGTAGAAATATTATGTTTGAGCAAAAATCCTATAAAAAGCAGAAATACTATATTAGGCACAAATCCCATAAAAAGCAGAAATAGTATGATTAAGCATAAATACTACATTTAGTAGAAATACTATGTTTTAGCACAAATAGTATAAAAAGCAGAAATACTGTAATTTAGCAGAAATACTATATTAGGCACAAATCTTATAAAATAGCAGAAATAGTATGATTTAGCACAATAGTAATCAGTTAAACAGAAAAATTGGAAAAGCAAAATGGACAGCTGAAAAAATGCTGAACATGCTGAGGGTCCCTCAAATATACTTGTTAAATGAAAAAATCAGCAAAAAAAATGCACAGGGAGAGAGAAGTAAGTTTCTAGGTCAGCCTGGGAGCTGCTGAATTTGAATCCACCAATCAGAGAGCCTGTGTACTTTTTCCCGCCAAAACATGTGTCTCTTTTTACACACGCAGCACAGAGAGGCACAGGATTATTGCAGCCTATTTCTCATAGTGAGGACTCCCCTCAAACAAATGACCATAATTCCCAAACCGTAGGGGCTAGAGCGGTCATTCTTACACCGTTTTGTTCAGAAGAGATGGGGGAATCTTCCAGTGTTTACAATTTATCATTAAAATATGAATTATTAAAGATATTTGACTTCTAATGCACCATAACTGAGTAGAGCGAAGCAAAAACTGCCTTGACTTGCCCTCAAACAACGCTTTGTAACTCGAAATCTATTTGGAGTATCGATATCATTCTTTCACCGTAAGAGACAGCAGGCTTTGGTGAACAGTCATGGAAATTTTCAGGTCTCTGTGGAAATCCAAAAAAAAATTATGACGAGAGAAAAAAGTGGTTCATTTCCAGAGTTTTAAATCTGAAGAAATCTGAGCGAAGGACGAATTTCCTACCCTCAAACAAGTCCAACTCATTTCAGAACGGTAATAGGTGAGAAAGAAATTCTTGAATTGTGAGCGTCAGGGGTGTCTGAAGATATTCGGGGACAAGCCTCATGTCTTAAAGTCGCTTCGTTAAGGAGATATGACGATTCGAATATGCCTCTCATTACAAAAATCCAGCGATGATTTTGAACAAGCTCTCCATTGACTTTATATGGAGAGTTTTGAGACCTTGTGTTGGTCTGAGGAGATTTGCAAAAATTCTATAAATCCCACAACAATGATAGTGACATTTTCTGAAAGCCAGCAAAAATACCTACGTTTTGATGTATAATTTGTGGAAGTTGAGTGAAAATTGAGCAAGTAGCAAGAAGTTGTTCGGACATGAAGTGAAAATTGCAAAACCTTCAGTGGCACACTGGAAGCCAAGAGCATAGCAACCATAACAACGCATGTATTTTGTGAAAAATCACAATTTTGCAACTCAAAACTTTAAGAGGCATAAAAGTAAAACAGTAAAACATTTGAAAAAGCTGAATCATACCTGAATAGCCCAATAATTTGTGAACATTTTAAAGTTTGAATGGTTGTTCTAGGTGAAAATATGAGGAAGTAGTTAAGTTTCAAAAACAAGCAAATTTTAGCAGAATTGCAGAAGTTTCCCATTCATTTCAATGGGACAAATTAAAGGAAAAAAGCTTAATATTTTAAAAAGTATAATAGTTAAAAATAGCAAAAATCGTAGCGTAAATTAGCAGAAATAGCAGAATAGTTTAAAATTTGAACGGTGAAAATCGGCTGAAAATTGTGGAAGTAGTTAAGTGCCAAAAAGTGTACGGAAGCAACTAGAATAATAATAATAATAAAGAATAAAGAGAAACAGGAACTCAATAGTGTGGATGCTTAAAGCATCCACACAATAATAATAATAAAGAATAAAGAGAAACAGGAACTCAATAGTGTGGATGCTTAAAGCATCCACACAATAAAGAATAAAGAGAAACAGGAACTCAATAGTGTGGATGCTTAAAGCATCCACACAATAATAAAGAATAAAGAGAAACAGGAACTCAATAGTGTGGATGCTTAAAGCATCCACACAATAATAAAGAATAAAGAGAAACAGTAACTCAATAGTGTGGATGCTTAAAGCATCCACACAATAATAAAGAATAAAGAGAAACAGGAACTCAATAGTGTGGATGCTTAAAGCATCCACACAACTAGAAAAATTTGCATTTCCTGCGAAAATGCAGTGTGGATGCTTAAAGCTGAAGCTGTATGCAAAAAGTAGCTGAAAAAGCTGAAAAGTTGCAGAAATTGTAAAAACTTTGCAGAAGCAAAATAAGTTTGCTAAAATGGAATAACTTAGCAGAACTGCAATATCTTAGAGGAAACATAATACTTGGCAGAAATACAATAGCATAGCAGAATTTAGCAGAAATATTGTAACTTACCAGAAACATGATAACTTCTCAAAAATACAAGAATTTAGGAGAAATAGTATAAGATAACAGAAAGAATATATTTAGCCAAAAATACTTAAACATTACAGAAACACTATGATTTAGAAAAATAGTACAACAGAGCAGAAATATTGTGATTTACCAGAGACACTGTGATGAACTATGAATATTGTAATTTTAAATTAAGACTATGTTTTAGCAAAAATATTATAATTAATCAGAAATACTAAATTTAGCAGAAATACTATATTAAGCACAAATCCTATGAAAAGCAGAAATAGTATGATTAAGCATAAATACTACATTTAGCAGAAATACTATATTAAGCACAATTCTTATAAAAAGCAGAAATACTATATTAAGCACAAATCCTATAAAAAGCAGAAATACCATGATTAAGCATAAATACTACATTTAGTAGAAATACTATATTAAGCACAAATCTTATAAAAAGCAGAAATACTATATTAAGCACAAATCCTATAAAAGCAGAAATACTATATTAAGCACAAATCCTATAAAAAGCAGAAATAGTATATTAAGCACAAATCCTATAAAAAGCAGAAATAGTATGATTTAGCACAATAGTAATGAGTTAAACAGAAAAATAGCTCATCTGATAGAGTGGGCACAATAATGGTGTCAAATATTTTGTTCTCCTTGTTCTCCAGTATTCTGACATATGTCTCAAAATAGAGCATTCTCTGTACAATTTCACCCCTCACATAACAAGATGAAGATGTGATCCTTGCATTGTTGAGCTGATGCCATTCCTGGTCAGCTGTCTGTTCTCCTTTTGCTGTCTCAATCTTATGTACCATGTCCTCTGTGACCAGTAAGCTTTCAAGGTTGAAGAGTTCCTCCTCACTGTAGACATGCACACTCTGTGTGGGATCCAGCCTGTACTGAGTGGCAGTGGCAGGTAAAGAGGAGGATCTTGGTAAATGTTTACAGATTTTGTGGGTAATCTGGGCTCCTGGTTAGAGAACACGCTCACCAATGCTGTCTTAAGACTGGTCTTCTTGTCACTGAAGGCCATGGTTGCGGTAAGAGGTCAATTTGTTACATCAATGTCTTTGCATGATTTTCCAGTGTTTAGCAAGGAGATGTAAAGTGGGTCACCAGCCAAGTTCTTGTACAGCGTACTCCTTTAAAGGACCATAATAATGTGAGGATAAAACAAGGCACTGTGAAAGTCATCTATGCAATAACAATAACAATAATAATAATAACAACAACAACTTGACATTGTACCTGCATCATTATTCAAAAATGTCTTTGAGTTCATTGATCCATGGAACTGGCCCTGGTTCCAAACCCTGAAAAAAAAAATAGCAATAACAAATATAAAAGAAAAAAATACTTATACATATTACTTATAACAGGTTATAAAAGAACATTAAAGGGTCAGTCCTGAATATGAATCTCAGCACTTACTGCTGTTTGGATTTGTCCCACTGTTGGTCTGTCTCGGTGCTGGTGTGAAGATACAACCTGCAGCTTCAGTTCTGAAAAATGTACTGTTTGAAAGGGCAAAACAGTGTGCTTACACACTGCATTGCCAGCTACACACCAGCACCGATCAGAAAAAAAGGACAACAGGGTCCCGAAGCTCAGTCTGCACTAAACCATATAGAAAGCCAGTCTTACACATACTGACAAAGGCTAGAGACTTTTTCAGGGTTAGATGATGGCGCTCAAGATGGAGCAGGAGTTACAGTCAAAGTCATTTATAATTCTGTGAACAACCATTATTTACCAGGGCTCACAGAATATGATCACTCTCCTTTCTTAGTGTCCTACAGAGTACAGTACCTAAAAGGATACCTTTATCACAGTAACATTCTAATACAAGTATAAATAATTTTAATAAATAGCATTTGAGTACAAATAACTGATATTAAATTTACCTGAGTATTAAAAGTTATTTCTGGGAATAAATTTAAGTGTCAAAATTAAACCTTTTTCTTATGTGCCATTTTGTTAAGAAAAAAAGCACATTGCTGCAGGTTTAATTAAAACAATATGGTAAGCTTTAGGCTTCAGGAAAAAAATGGTATTGGTTGTGAGACAAACAGTGGTAATAAGGGGACTTGTCATAATCGCTGAGTTCTCTACTGTTCTTTCTTACCCTAAGAGGCTTGATGTCTCTCCCTAAACAGGAACAGGTGAGAACTGAACACCCAGCCGATGCCTAACTTACAGTGTGATGCAAAAGTTTGGGCAAAATTGTTAATAGTCATTATTTTCCTGTATAAATGATTGATTGTTATGATAAAAAATGTCAGTTAAATATATCATATAGGAGACACACACAGTGATATTTGAAAAGTGAAATGACCAGAAAGTGTGTGATAATTGTTTAAACAAAATCAGGCAGGTGCATAAAATTGGGCACTGTTGTCATTTTATTGATTCCAAAACCTTTAGAACTAATTGTTGGAACTCAAATTGGCTCGGTAATCTCAGTGACCCCTGACCTACATACACAGGTGAATCCAATAATGAGAAAGAGTATTTAAGGGGGTCTACTGTAAGTTTCCCTCCTATTTTCATTTTCTCTGGAGAGTAGCAACATAGCGGCTCAAAACAACTCTCAAATGACCTGAAGACAAAGATTGTTCACCATCATGAATTAGGGGGAGGACACACAAAGCTATCTCAGAGATTTAAGCTGTCGGTTTCCACAGTTAGGAACATATTGAGAAAATGGAAGACCACAGGCTCAGTTCAAGTTAAGGCTGGAAGTGGCAGACCAAGAAAAATCTCGGATAGACAGAAGCGACGAATGGTCAGAACATTCAGAGTTGATCCACAGACCAGCACCAAAGACCTACAACATCATCTTGCAGCAGATGGAGTCACTGTGCATCGTTCAACCATTCGGCGCACTTTACACGAGCAGATGCTGTATGCGAGAGTGATGCAGAGGAAGCCTTTCTCCACCCACAGCACAAACAGAGCCGCTTGAGGTTTGCTAAAGCACATTTGGACAAACCAGCTTCATTCTGGAATAAGGTGCTGTGGACTGATGAAACTAAAACTGAGTTATTTGGGCATAACAAGGGGCGTAGTGCATCGAGGAAAAAGAATACAGTATTCCAAGAAAAACACCTGCTACCTGCAGTAAAATATGGTGGTGGCTCCATCATGCTGTGGGGCTGTGTGGCCAGTGCAGGGACACATGGATTCCACTCAGTATCACCAGATTCTGGAGACCAATGTCCAGGAATCAGTGACAAAGCTGAAGCTGCGCTGAGGCTGGATCTTTCAACAAGACAACGACCCGAAACACTGCTCAAAATCCACTAAGGCTTTCATGCAGAGGAACAAGTACAACGTTCTGGAATGGCCATCTCAGTCCCCAGACCTGAATATTATTGAAAATCTGTGGTGTGACTGTCCATGCTTGGAAGCCATCAAACCTGAATGAACTAGAGATGTTTTGTAAAGAGGAGTGGTCCAAAATACCTTCAACCACAATCCAGACTCTCATTGGAACCTACAGGAAGTGTTTAGAGGCTGTAATTTCTGCAAAGGGTGAATCTACTAAATATTGATTTCATGTCTTCTTTTGTGGTGCCCAAATTTATGCACCGGCCTGATTTTGTCTAAAAAAAAAATATTGCACACTTTCTGTAAATCCAATACACTGCATTTCACTTCTCAAATATCACTGTGTGTGTCTCCTATATGATATATTTAACTGACATTTTTCATTGTAACAACCAACAATTTATACAGGAAAATAATGACTATTAACAAGGTTGCCCAAACTTTTGCATCACACTGTAACTCTCAGCCTGGCCATTTCACTTTTCCTGCTGTGCTGGCCTGCCCTGATGATGACAACACTGGTCACCCAGTCATTGTTTGACACTGGTTAAAAAGGGAAGTTATCAATGCACAACTTACAAACATTCCAAAAAGCAAAGCAAAAAACCTTTAGTATTTTGTCAAATGCCATACTTATTTTTGTCGTTTTTAACCAAATCTAGCTCTACTCAGAGTAGAGGAAAAATTCTCCATGTTTCACCATTGGATTCAGCAAAGATGATTCTACTAAGCATTACTTACGGTATTAATATAGATAAATGAAACATTTGCTTCATTTATGAAAGCTGATTCATCAGTGTTAAAACTACAATAAAAGGTGTTACAATCAAGAATTGCTGACATTTCAAATACTCATCAGTCTAAGCTAAGAAACCCTGTGTGACTTGGCCTCAAAAGCACACAGTCCAGTACTTAACCACATAATAATGATTAAAAGTAAGTAATAGTTTTTGTCCTCTAAATATGAAAGCTTGCCTGTTTAATATGCATCTTTGAAACTATTTTTCCCCAAATGTTGGATACTTGTCACAAATATTCCTCTCTGTAGCTCTGACATATCACAGGTCACCTGATGCCTTCGGTTTCTCTCTTGCCTTTCAGTAATCACCTACTTAGAATTCACAAAAGACCAACAATTACACCATTGACAGAAATGTCACAAAAGTCACAAAAAGGTTCTGGTGCAGAGTTCTACTTCTACTTCAGCTTCTTGGAGGCAGGAAGTGTGACAAAAGTGAAGCTTTACAGACAGAGTAGAGCAAAGTAACTGGGACAAATTTAATCTCTAAATGACTATTTACCTGTTCTTGAGAGGGCTCGAACATCATAGTTACTCGATGTTTACACTCTTACAGTCAGTCTTGATCAATTCAGCAAAAACATCTGAAAAACAAAATGTTGCACAATTTTTAAAAATAAAACAAGTAGAATTTTAAGCAAATTCTAACATGTCTGATTCTATACTGTTCAATATTATTTCATTTTCATTGTGACATCACTAGTTACATCTGATATTTCCGAGAAAACACTAAAACAATCAGCTGTTTGTGAGCTGCACACTATGATTGTGATAAAACATTTAAACTTTGTAGCTCATACAGTTATACCTCTGCTTTACGGTCTTCTGGCTTTAAGTTTATTAGGCTCTTCTTGCATAACCATCAGAGAAATAATTGGATAGTAGTCATCTGAATGTTACAGTTACTGAGGCAAAGTGTGTGGCATTAGGAGAAAGAGACAAAAAAGAAAAAACAAAACCTAAGCTGGGAAAGCTATACCTGAAACATCATTAGAAAACCTGAGACGTGGAAACTCAGAGGGGATGTCCAGCAGAGAAAACACAGGGGCTGATAGATAGCAGAGAACGTAGAAGTAACGCAGACAATCTAACGAAAACAGAGGTGAACACACACACTATGGCTGTGTCCCAATTAAGAGACCGCACACTTTGAGTGTGATTACGTCACCGCCACGGGACAACGGCTGTCCCAATTCCAAGTGTACTTCAAATGCATACTCCAAATGCGCCGTCGATTTCCCCAAATATCAAGCGTGGTCCGGTGCACGCTTTGTGGTCCCATATATCCCACAATTCATAGCGCGGCAGTGGGTGTAGATAATTTTGCCGCAAAATATGGCAAAAGGCAGCGGCCGAAGAGTGAACTGTCAATGAATATAACGTCACTGATTTTTGTGCGAATGTTTAACGAAGAACATTAAAACATTACTGTTGGCCACATGTCGGCAAAGTTATGTGACATTAGTGATGTTTGTACTTTCAGCGATTACTTGGTTTTAAAGCCTTTACTTCTAAATTATATATATATATATATATATATATATATATATATATATATATATATATATATATATACACACATACATATATATATATATATATATATATATATATATATATATACACACACATACATATATATATATATATACACATACATACATACATACATATATATAAAAAACACCCAGCACGCCCCTGCGGGCAGTTTATCCTTCAAGCTCGGGTCCTCTACCAGAGGCCTGGGAGCTTGAGGGTCCTGCGCAGTATCTTAGCTGTTCCCAGGACTGCGCTCTTCTGGACAGAGATCTCCGATGTTGTTCCCGGGATCTGCTGGAGCCACTCGCCTAGCTTGGGAGTCACCGCACCTAGTGCTCCGATTACCACGGGGACCACCGTTACCTTCACCCTCCACATCCTCTCGAGCTCTTCTCTGAGCCCTTGGTATTTCTCCAGCTTCTCGTGTTCCTTCTTCCTGATATTGCTGTCATTCGGAACCGCTACATCGATCACTACGGCCGTCTTCTTCTGTTTGTCTACCACCACTATGTCCGGTTGGTTAGCCACCACCATTTTGTCCGTCTGTATCTGGAAGTCCCACAGGATCTTAGCTCGGTCATTCTCCACCACCCTTGGGGGCATCTCCCATTTTGACCTCGGGACTTCTAGGTTATACTCGGCACAGATGTTCCTGTACACTATGCCGGCCACTTGGTTATGGCGTTCCATGTATGCCTTGCCTGCTAGCATCTTGCACCCTGCTGTTATGTGCTGGATAGTCTCTGGGGCATCTTTACACAGCCTGCACCTGGGGTCTTGCCTGGTGTGATAGACCCCAGCCTCTATGGATCTTGTACTCAGAGCTTGTTCTTGTGCTGCCATGATTAGTGCCTCTGTGCTGTCTTTCAGTCCAGCTTTGTCCAGCCACTGGTAGGATTTCTGGATATCAGCCACCTCCTCTATCTGCCGGTGGTACATACCGTGCAGGGGCCTGTCCTTCCATGATGGTTCCTCGTCTCCCTCCTCTTTCTTGGGTTTCTGCTGCCTGAGGTATTCACTGAGCACTCGGTCAGTTGGGGCCATCTTCCCAATGTATTCTTGGATGTTCCTTGTCTCATCCTGGACTGTGGTGCTGACACTCACCAGTCCCCGGCCCCCTTCCTTCCGCTTAGCGTACAGCCTCAGGGTGCTGGACTTGGGGTGAAACCCTCCATGCATGGTCAGGAGCTTTCTTGTCTTTATGTCAGTGGCTTCTATCTCCTCCTTTGGCCAGCTTATTACCCCAGCAGGGTACCTGATCACGGGCAGGGCGTATGTGTTGATGGCCCGGATCTTGTTCTTACCATTCAGCTGACTCCTCAGGACTTGCCTGACCCTCTGCAGGTACTTGGTGGTTGCAGCCTTTCTAGCGGCCTCTTCATGGTTCCCATTTGCCTGCGGGATCCCCAGGTACTTGTAACTGTCCTCTATGTCTGCAATGTTGCCTTCTGGTAGTTCAATCCCCTCAGTTCTGACTACCTTCCCTCTCTTTGTTACCATCCGACTACACTTCTCCAGTCCGAACGACATTCCAATGTCATTGCTGTATAGCCTGGTAGTGTGGATCAGTGAATCGATGTCTCGTTCACTCTTGGCATACAGCTTGATGTCATCCATGTACAGGAGGTGGCTGACAACTGCTCCGTTCCGTAGTCGGTATCCGTAGCCAGTCTTGTTAATGATCTCACTGAGGGGGTTCAGGCCTATGCAGAACAGCAGTGGGGACAGAGCATCTCCTTGGTAGATCCCGCACTTGATGGTAACTTGTGCTATGGGCTTGGAGTTGGCCTCTAGTGTTGTACGCCACATCCCCATTGAGTTCCTGATGAAGGCTTTTAGGGTCCCATTGATCTTGTACAATTCTAGGCATTCCAGTATCCAGCTGTGGGGCATTGAGTCATAGGCCTTCTTGTAATCAATCCAGGCAGTGCACAGGTTGGTCAGTCTGGTCTTGCAGTCTCGGCTGATTGTTCTGTCTACCAGTAGCTGGTGTTTTGCACCTCTGGTATTCTTGCCAATTCCTTTCTGTGTCCCGCTCATGTATTGACCCATGTGCCTGTTCATCTTAGCCGATATGATGCCTGACAGGAGCTTCCATGTAGTACTGAGGCAGGTTATTGGTCGGTAGTTGGAGGGGACCGGTCCCTTCTTGGGGTCCTTGGGGATCAGGACCGTCCGGCCTTCAGTTAGCCATTCCGGGTGTCTTTCGTTAACTAGCAGCTGGTTCATTTGTGCTGCCAGACGCTCGTGGAGTGCAGTCAGCTTCTTCAGCCAGTAGGCGTGAACCATGTCGGGCCCTGGTGCTGTCCAACTCTTCATACTGGAGACCCTTTCTTGGATATCTGCCACTGTGATGGTTACTGGACCCTGTTCAGGGAGGTCGCTGTGGTCTGCCCTCAGATCCTCTAGCCACTGAGCATTGCCGTTATGGGTTGCATCCTTCTCCCATATGCTCTTCCAGTATTGCTCCGTCTCCAGCCTTGGTGGTGCTGTTCTCTTATTGTTCCCTTGCCACTGAGAGTACACCTTTGCTGGTTCTGTGGAGAACAGCTGGTTTATTCTCCTGCCTTCTATCTCTCTGGTGTACCTCCTCAAGCGGCTGGCCAAGGCTGTGAGTCTTTGCTTGGCAGTTTCCAAGGCCTCAGGTATGGACAACTTGCTGTATTTCTTAGGCACCTTATTTGTCGCACCTTTCTGCAACTCCGTTAGTTGGCTAACCTCCCTCCGTGCTACTTTGATCTTGCCCTCTATGTATATATATATATACATACATATATATATATATATATATATATATATATATATACACACACACATATACATACACACACACACACATGTATATACGCCTGTCCCCACACCTCGCGTGGGAGCCGGTGGGGCTCGGCAGGGACCGGTGCCTGTTCCTGCGCCCCGGAAGAAGGCGGCGGAGCCGGCAGCGGTGGAGGCGGCGCCCGAGGAGCCGCTCCAGCCGGGAGAGACTGAGGCGGCACCCGAGGAGTCGCTCCAACCGGGAGAGATAGCAGCGGAGGCGGCACCCGAGGAGTCGCTCCAGCCGGGAGAGACAGCAGCGGAGGCGGCACCCGAGGAGTCGCTCCAGCCGGGAGAGACAGCGGCGGAGGCGGCGCCCGAGGAGCCGCTCCAGCCGAGAGAGACAGCGGCGGAGGCGGTGCCCGAGTACCCGCTCCAGCCGGGAGAGGCAGCGGCGGAGGTGCAGCGTGGGGAGCTGCTCCCACCGGGAGGGGCGGAGAAGCCGCGGGATAAGTCGGTGGTGCCCGTGCTAGGGGAGTCCGCGGCACCGAAGCCCGAGGTTGGCGGGGTGAGCAGAGCGGCCTCACCTCCACCAGAGGCCGGTGCCTGCCGGACATCTGCCCAGCCGCCTGCGAGCCGGGGCGCACGACCGTGCCGACCGCGCCGCGTTCACCTGCCACGCGGCCGACCTTCCGCCTGCGGTGGGGGGAGTACGTTCGGCCGGATGGTTCCCCGGCCTCAGTCAGGCGATGGGGGTATGTGGCGAGGCGTAGCCTGCGGTGCCGTGCAGAGGAGGCGGACACACCTGTACGGCATCCGCAATCACGCCCCGCCGAATTAAATATTGTACTGGGTCCTGTGGTTGGGTTGTTGGTGTTATGTTGAGCTGGCAGCAGGAGAGCTGCAGCTCTGAGTGCGAATGTACAGCAACCATGTAGGGATTAATAAAAAAAATATCAAAATGCCACTGGGTCTGCCGTGGTCGTTTACAATGATACATTTAAAGTCATACTAACTTTGACATATTTCTTCATATATTTGTTGAATTAAATGGTTATATGAATTAAACAGTCTGTCTGTACATAATTCTGACAGATTTTAAGGAGGCTGTAAGCTCACCAAGCCAAAACCCCAACCATACTATAGCTTTTACATCATTACATTTCTGAGTTTCATAACTGTGGTGGTGCAACTACATAATACATTATTTTAAACATACCCTAAACAACAGCTTTACAATGAACACAACTGTAAAGATTTCTGACCTTAAGTGTTTTACCCTACAGCAAGCTATCACGATTAGGCACTTATATTTAACATAGCTAATACATTTACCTTTTCCTGTCATGTGTTGACCAAGTTTAGCTTACCTTTTTGAAGTAAAACCTTGAAGCTTGACCCTTTGAATTTTGAAATGTTAGGATGCTCAGTCACCGTGTGCAGCCTTGAAACCTGCGCCTTCGGACGAAATCTGGAGGGAATTAGCACTCCTGCGTCTATGAACGTATTCGAACCGCATTGATTTCCCGCACTCTGTCCCGGGGACTAGCAGTAACGTGGATCTGTTAGGCGTGCTTCCATGACACCAGGAAAAGAGATCGCCACTTTCAAAATAAAAGCTCATCTAAAAAAATACATGCAGGGCTTTAGCAGTCGAACTTTAAAAAAACTACATAATACATTAACTACATAAAAAATAAAAAAGACCAGTAATTTTATACGTTTTAAATTGTAAGTTTGAGACTTATAAAATAGTACTGATAATTTCATAATTCAAATTAGACAAGAATCGGGTCTGATCACCAACAAAAACCGCCCTAAAGTAAAGGGACAAAATCAACACAAGGCAGTACAATTGGGAAAAACAACAATCATAGTTAGCCAATCAGGCCGATGGCAACAGATTGCATCACAATTTGTAACATCAAAGACCAGCGGTCCCTTTCCCGGTCTTTCTGAAGAAACTTACAGACACAGTCACAGCTCTTCTACTTTGTGCTCTTGTGATATTAAGAACTTCATAAAACGTAAGTATTGATATTGAAGCCGTTTTTTAGTGCCTTTATACTATGTATAACACATTATAATGTAGTGAAAGATAAAAAATCTAGCCATTTAAGTTCCTGTGAATATAAAGACCGTCAAAGTACCCCTAAAATTTGGTCTGACTTTTCTATCGGCCTATGAATGTTTTATATATGTGTATCTCCATTTTTCTCTCGAAGAAAAAAAATTACTTTTGATAAATTCACATTTAGTATTGATAGCAATGTATTTGTAGGTGTCATAGTTTGATGAACTTATTGTTTCAGGGATATTTAATTGAAAAAACTATCTGAATGTATTCATGAAAATGGCATCTATTTTTTTATGAAATATTAAGATCTTACAGAATCAGACAAATCTTCCAGATCTATAACAGTTTTATAAACTTTAAGACGTTACGTTTGGGCTGTTAGTAGGAAAGAATTGCTTAAGGCTGGCACTCTGCCCTGGCAACCGTCTCCCAACTTTGCTGTTTCTGGTCATAAAATTGCCATTTTCTGCCCAGTTAAGGAGGGCGGGACTGACCAAAAAGCAGGGACAGTAATTCTATAATTTTATTGGCTCAAATGATTAAAAAGGGGAGCCAATATGAACTAAAGCCACAGAGACCAAGCAGGCGCACTATGTTTTTGTTTGTGTGTGTGCACCTGGCCTGTGTGTGTTGGGGGAGGGGGAAGGGCAGGCAGGCAATCTTTAAGATGTCTGTAATGTTGCTGTTTTTCACTTCAGGAGCATGAATCCTTTTTCAGATAATCTTCCTATGATGATTCATTGTTTTCTATTGTCCACTGTAACCTATTTTCAAGTATTATTTTAATTAATAATTATTTTAATTATTATCTGAAAACAATTAACCTGAAAGGCCCTGGGGACCTTTTGTGGCTTTTGCATTTTTCGATTCCAAGCCATTTGCACTGTGTTTAATTGAATATAGCCAAATTCTCCAAAAAAAAGTTTGGTATAATTTTATTTCAAAATTCAAGTCTGACTTCCTTAAATTAGCTTCAGTGGCTAAGCTAACAATACACATCCTCTTAGAGCCCTAGTGGACGTTTTCGTCCCATTGACTTCCATTATAAACGCTATTTTTCACTGCAGAATTATTACCGTTAATGTCCTGGTGATTACTCATGTCTCCGTCTCGTTTTGGTCTATTGGCCTTAGAGTTGTAATTTTTTTATTTGTCCACCGGGTGGCGCCCTTGCTCCACATTTGACCCCGGGCTGGAAAACAGCGGGCTGCTTGGACAGACCTGCCGGAAATGAAGCCTCATTTCCGGCGTGCAGCACCGGCTTCGCCCGCTGATCGTGCGGGACCATTTTTTGGTCCCTAGGACCATGAGAGGGTGCTTTTTTTTTTTTAGTCAACAGGAAATGACGTATTTGTTGTCACGTGGTATCGGACGTGTGGGCTGGAAAAAGCAGTCCCCGGTGATCGTGCCCCGGTGATCGTCGCGACTTACCCCGGCAACATGCACTTATTTCGGCCTAGAGGAGGAGCATTTGCCGCCTGGAGACCATTTTCTGGTCCTGAAAAAAAAAAAAAAAGGCGATCGAAATGACTGTTTGTGCCAATCTTTAGTCCATCTAAAGGCCTAATTATGATAACAATCAAATATTACTTCAAATGTTTTTTTGGGAAAATATTTAGTTTTTTAGTTTTTTTTTTTGTTTTTTTGTAATTTAAAGTGTTAAAACAACGAAAATATAATTAAAACTTTATATGAATATTTCAGGGAGAAGTAGTTTTAAAAGACTGACCAATTTAAAGTGAAAAAAAAATTAATATTTAATATTTTTATTGCACTTTTTGGGCGTGGTCGATAGTGTGCATTTTATGAAATGCGCTCCTGGAAAAAAAATAAAAGGCGATCGAAATGACTCTTGGTGCCAATCTTTAGTCCATCCAAAGGCCTAATTATAATAACAAACGAATATTACTTCAAATGTTTTTTTTTGAAAATATTAAGTTTTTTTGTTTTTTGGGCCTAAAAAAACAGGGCGCTCATGTAATAAACCTGGGATTTAAAGGGTTAAAACAACGAAAATGTAATTAAAACTTTATATGAATATTTCAGGGAGAAGTAGTTTTAAAAGACTGACCAATTTAAAGTGGAAAAAAAATATGAATATATAATCTTTTTATTGCACTTTTTGGGGGGTGGACGTTTAGGTCCATTAGGGCCTTTAGAGGGTGCATTTTTTAAGGGCCTACCAAGGGTTTTAAGTGGGGAAAAGAAAATTGTGATTTTTTTTCTGCGTTCCATCCAGAGTGAATTGGATAGACTTACATGTGCTGTAATATTTGTATGTATTTTATGAAGGCTCATAAGCGTTTAATTAATTTTCAGACCAACATTTTGTAAAGATAATTTGTGTTTTTACAAAAATATTGAAATGTTTTCAGGTATGTAAATATCAAGCAGGAACCTCAGAAACACACGTAGGGTTGAGGAAGTTCATGATGTGTTTGTTTTATATCAAAATGTGAACAGATGACATGAAAGCAACAGGTGTTACTGTATTCTGTCAGAACTGGATCCAGCAGAAATGTATGAACCTGTTAATGTGTTTATTTTGCTTTTTTTTTTTTCAGAATGGCCTTAAGGAAACTGACTGACAACCGGCCTGAGACGCCGTATTTCCGGCCCCCACCCATTCATATCCGGGTGTTGAAATGTTGTGACCAGCTAAAGGTGATTCAATTCAATTTTATTTATATAGCATCAAATCACAACAGTCGCTTTAAGGCGCTTTATATTGTACAGTAGATCGTACAATAATAAATACAGAGAAAAACCCAACAATCATATGATGTAGACTTTCACATGTATGAACGTGACTATGGAGTAAGATCATAGAAATACATTTCTTTATTTATGTATTTATCAGGTGATCAGCTGGGTTACTGAGGATGGAGAGGTCAAAGCACTGTCAACAAAAAAAAATAAAGTGGCAGCAATCACAGACGGTGAAACAGTGCTAAAGATCACCTTGTTTGAAGAGTTCTCCTCCAAAGTAAAACAGGACATGTCCTACATGATGAGGGGACATGAGCTGAGGGGCCAAGCTCCCCCTTATCTCATCAATATCACTGCGAGGACACAGTTCTTTAAAGCTCCTGCCCTGGCAGTCTCGGAGGCCCTCATCATAAAGGCGGAGGAGCTGCTTAATCCACCTTCCCCAGCAACACCACTAAAGATGAGCCCAACATCTGGAGGGCTCATGACAGTGGAAGGGGAGGTTGTGGAGGTAAATATTTGTGGTTCCATCAGAATTGATATTGCTTCAGGTTTTCAAAGAAACCATTACTTTTTTGTCTTTAAAAGTAAAAATAATAATTTTATTGTTCTTGTCAAACAAACACAAAATTGTGAGAACAAGATCAACCACTATTATTTTGTAAATGGTTGTAGATTTATCATTAACAACAATAATAAAATAATAGATGTAGTAAGTCAAGAAAGTAGCACCTAGATGTACACACACAGATTTATGCAATCACTATAACTGACATTATATTTTAATTGAATTTTCAGTGTTCGGCAGTGAGGACAGTTTGCTCAGGCAAACAACTGGTGCCAATACGCACTCTCCAGCTAAAACAGGTAATGGTGCAACTAAAGTGTAATATTGAAAATGGTGAAAATAGGCATATTTGAGATTTCCATTAGTTAATGAATAAATGTTTCATTCTGTCATTTTTGTGATTTCAGGATGGACATACCATGACTGTCTCCTTGTGGAGGGAGGCGTCAATTGTTGACGTTCGTGTGGGAGATCAGGTAAAGATCTCCCATGTGAAAGTGCACCGCTCCGCCTATGGAGTACAGCTCCAGTCAACTTCCCATACAAAGACTGAGGTATGAAGAAGCCATATGTTTGTACCAACATGTAATAGCAATGTCATTTGCCAAAATGTTTAGAATTATAGGTGGTCCAAAAGATTGACTCTGTTCATCTGGACGTAGCATTTTCAAGTGGGAGAAATGTTTCATCACTCATCCAAGTGACTTCTTCAGTCTCAGCGGACTGCAGGTTTCTGTGGTCTTTGATCAGTGCCCGTGACAATTTGTATATTACTGACCAATTAACTGACCTCCCAGCCTATTGCTTCTTCAGTGGGCTAGTTTCAGTCATTATGCAATGTACTGTTTAAAAGATTGGGTAAAACAGACTGAAGAAGTCACCTGGATGAGTGACAAAACATTTCTCCCACTTGAAAATGCTACGTCCAGATGAACAGAATCATCCTTTTGGGATTTACTTACATGGATCATTGAGCATGCATCAAGACGTGATTACCATATTAAATATATGCTTTTTGTGTATTGACAGACAAAGGAAGATGAAAGTACTCAAGTAACTGTAGTTGGTGTGGACACTGCAGAGCAGTGCAGTGCACTGCAGTCCACCCAGCTGCAAGTTCTCCTTCTAACTGGAGAAACCCTCTTCATTGAAGAGGAAATGTGGAAGCCCTACGAGGAGGAGTTTGAGAAGCACAGGATCACTTTTACTGTAAAAATCAAAGGAAAACAAATAGTACACATAAAAAAACCAGAATAAATATATATAGATATAGATATATATAGATATATATATAGATATAGATATAGATATAGATATGTATATATATATATATATAGATCTATATATATAAATATAGTTCATTTGTTTTGTTTGTATTTTTTAAAATGTTCAAGTTGCTATGTTCATTCATTTAAACAATATTTAAAAGTTATAGTTTCAACTGCATTCTTATGCTAAGTGTTTTTTAATCTGATAAAATCTAATAAATAGCTGAAAATGCATAAAGCAGTCTCATGTTTATTAAATGAAACAGAAGACATGGTTTATAAAACACTCTCTAATGTACAGTTACATTGCATGCTCTGTACAGAGCTTAACAGACTTTTTAAGCACTTAAAACCTTCGATAAAGAACACTCCTGTAGGCCAACAACTGCCTATCTGTATGTTCAACATCATATAATACTGTTTTTATGTGTGTTTTTTAGAAGGCTGAAAGATTATATATGTTTTTCTTAAACAGTTTGAAAACATTAATAACAGTCAGTTTCAGTTTCCCTAAGTGTTGTGGTGTATTAGCTTCTGTGCTGGCTGAAGCCTATCAGGGCAAGTCCATTTAGCTCAGAATTCATATGATTACTACCAGTGTTTATTAGAGTAAAAGAAATAAATGTGAGAAGAACATGTGAGTAGTTTCTTTTAAAAAGCCTCATGGCAATGGGGATAAAGACCCTCCTGAACCTCTGAGTCCTGCAGTGCAGTAAGATGACCCTCTCACTGCAGTTCATCTTGTCCTGTGAGGATGCTTAGGTGGCTGTATTTATTGTTCTCCATTTTAGATTACAACTTCTTCCTCATCTGCTCTGCACGATGTCTGACTGACTCAACATCTTTGCAGACTGTCCTGCATTGTTTTGTTTTGTTTTTAGGTCTGGTGAACTCTTTACCACCTCCTTGGTGTTGGTGTTCAGGAGAAGACTGTTGTCATTGCTTCAGTCAGTTAAACAAATCTATACTAGAAAAATTTGCATTTCCTGCGAAAATGCAGTGTGCATGCTGTAAAGCTGAAGCTGTCTGCTGAAAATAGTTGAAAATAGCTGAAGAAGCTGAAGCAATCAAAGTCAGTGTTTAAAAAGTTGTTGAAATTTTAATAACTTTGCAGAACAACATCAAGTTAGCAAAAATGTAATAACTTATCAGAAATGCAATAACTTAGAAGAAACATAACAATTCAGCAGAAATGTTGTAGTTTACCAGAAGCTACAACTTAGCAGAAATGTAATAATTTAGTCAAAAATTAATAACTTGGCAGAAATATTACAACTTACCAGAACTGCTATAATTTTGCAGAAATGTAATTATTAGGAAAAAAATTTATACAGATAACAGTTGAAAACGATGAAGTAACCTCAAAGTTACTTGTTTAACTGTGAAAAATGACCAGAAACATTAGAAAAGAAAGAAAACCAATTCAATTCAATTTATATAGCGCCAAATCACAACAAAAGTCACCTTAAGGCGCTTCATAGATACAGAGAAAAACCCAACAATCATATGACATATGACCCCTATGAGCAAGCACTTTGGCGACAGTGGGAAGGAAAAACTCCCTTTTAACAGGAAGAAACCTCCAGCAGAACCAGGCTCAGGGAGGGGCGGCCATCTGCTGCGACCGGTTGGGGTGAGAGAAGGAAGACAGGAATACCAGCCAACAGATAAACTGATGTGAAACAAAACCAAGGTAAAATTGCAGAATTTACACAGTTGGTGAAATGTAAAAATGGCAACATAAAAACCCCAAACAAACAAACAAAAAAAAACCAAACAACATTTAGTTAATAAATGCACAAGATGATTCGATGATAAATATGGTACCAATCTACAAAATACTGTCGAAATGAAGTCCACATTGTGATATATTTCAGGTGTGGAGAGTCACACAGCTAAACAATCAATGTGCATATTTAAAGAATCAAATAAAGAACATTGTTGTGGAATAAATTACAGTGAATAATAATCACTGCCCTGCGTTAGAGAGTGACTTATGATGAGGTATTAATTGGCTTAACTTTACCTCTAACAGCTTTTCAGATAGTGCTGTGACCAGGGTGAAATCCATCATAAAGTAACTGTAAACAGTAGAACCATTAGCATGAATGTTATGGTTCTACCCTGATCAAAACTCAAGTCAGCTGTGTGACCTTATATAAAATGATAAAGAGGAACACATATAAATGACCTTTATGAACTTTTCAAAATGACTTTATATGTCTGACCCATTATCTATATATATTAGAGCAGATGTGGAAAACCACTGTTAGACCTACTCTATACTAACACAAACACAGTCAAAAATTCATTGCTAGTGTGACATGTGGTCCTTTTTGCCTTTGACCAATGATATGCTGGTTACTTGGACCAGTTTAGTATTTGCTGTCACAGAGGAATGTTAACCATAAATCCAAAAGACAAAACTGAAAAAATATGTTAATTGCAAACATGTTTTTGCTTAGTAAAAGGATTGAAATTACATGGAAACTGTCACCTTAAAGCCTCATTGTAAATATCATCACAAACAGATGTTTTCCACACGGTTAACAAAGCTCCACCACATCCAATCACTGCATATAAATCTAAAAGAAAACAACAACAAATAAAATGTAATTAACACAAGTGAAGTCTAAGGAGCTTGGAAAGAAAAGCGTCTGGACTTCTTTGAGTTCCTTGAAGACGTTTCACCTCTCATCCGAGAAGCTTCTTCAGTTCTAAGGGTCAATGGTGGAGAGTCCCAGATTTAAACCCAGTGGGAGTTTCCCCCCAAAGAGGGACAAAGAACCCCCTGATGATCCTCTACCTAATCACATGAGCCAAGGTGTGAAAGTGGGTGTGGGTCCCAATCAGCCAGGGTTTCGGGTGAGCTCATTGTGAAACCTGGCCCCACCCTATCATGTGATTTCCCGAGGTCAGGAAATCACCCACGCCCACTCCCAGGGTGTGAGTGGACGTTACGGTGTCTGGGGAGGGAACTCAAAACTGGATTATAGATGGCAGACAGTTGGTGTCATAAACCACCGCCTCTGTTTAAAGATGGTCGCTCACAGTGGACGTAAATGGCTTCTTTCACTCCTCCATCTGTCCAAAATGTGAACATTGGCATCCTCAAAGACTGACCTTTGTCCTTTAGATGCAGATGAACTGCTGAGTCTTGTCCCGTGGAGGTGGCTCTTCTATGTTGTGCCATGTGCTTGTGAAGTGGCTGTTTGGTCTCTCCGATGTAGAAGTCTGGGCATTCCTCGCTGCACTGTACAGCGTACACCACATTGTTAAGTTTGTGTTTAGGAGTTTTGTCTTTCGGGTGAACCAGTTTCTGTCTGAGTGTGTTACTGGGTCTGAAGTACACTGGGATGTCGTATTTGGAGAAAACTCTCCTGAGTTTTTCTGATACACCGGCTACATAGGGGATGACAATGTTGTTGTGTCTGTCTTTCTTATCCTCCCTCGCTGGTGTCTGATGTTCTTTTCTGTGAAGCTGGAATGCAGGCACACTGGACGAGCTTATTCTAAAAAATACAGAAAAAGGAACATTTTATTTGTGTTAAGGCCTAAAAACTACAAATAAGTTATACAATGAACAATATTGAAATACCTTATAGGTGCTGCAGGCCATATAACCAGAATCCAGAGCAATCTCACACTCACATGATGGTGAGGAAAGACATGAGCTCTGCAATGAGGTTTGAAGGCCTCAGTTGGGACACGGAAGAACTCAGAAGACAGCAATACCTGCACAGAGAGACAGAGTAGAAAAAGCATAGATTTGTAATCCATAATGTGAATTAAAACTCAAAAAGTGTCAACAAGTATAATCATTTGAGTGTGGAATTATTTATGCAATAAACAGGATTTAAATTAATTAATTGAATTAAAAAACACTGACATTTTTTTTTTAAATCAAAGATAAAGAATCATACCGCTCTCTGCTCTGAGGATCACTGAGCATCTCTGACAGGAAATACAGTTTCCTCAGTATGAGTCATCATTGATGGTCTCAGAGGTGTGTAGTGTGGCAGCATGATGATGGTCTCCAGATCAGGCAGGAGGTCAGGTGATGGGTGTGTCATCTTCTCCATTGAAGACACACTGGTATGGCAGTTCATAACACAGCAGTCTCCTTGTGGCATGTAGTTATCTGTGCAGTCCAGCACTGATGGATCAAGTTTGGCTCAGCAGTTCATGAAGATGGTGTTAAGATGTTGTTGTTTCAGCTGAGGATGGTGAAGTTTGAAGGTTTTGCCACAAAGGAGACTGTGCCGTGTCTGAAAAAATATATCTACAAAACAAGTGCTTTTAACACCACCCACCCAGCTCAGCCCCCAAGTGTCTATGTAATGCTGGTATGGGGTGTCGGTTACTAAGTCTAATTAGTACATAGGGGATGACAATGTTGTTGCATCTGTCTTTCTTATCCTCCCTCGCTGGTATCTGATGTTCTTTTCTGTGCATCTTTGCTGACTTTATAAACGCCCAATTAGGATATCCACACGTTTTGAGTGCTTCCTTTACATGTGTGTGTTCCTTCTTTTTCCCTTCAGGCTTAGAGGGAACATGTTCTGCCGGGGGGGGGGGATGTGTCCTAATTACTCCAAGTTTGTGTTCCAGAGGGTGATGGAAGTCAAAGAGGAGGTACTGGTCCGTGTGTGTGGGCTTCCGGTAAACTTCGATGTTGAGTTTGCCGTTCTCTTCAATGTGCACAGCGCAGTCCAGGAAAAGCAAACAGTCGTCCTTTGTGTCTTCCCTGGTGAACTTGATGTTTTTATCCACGGCGTTAATGTGCGCAGTGAAGGATTCCACTTCTTGCCTTTTGATTTTGACCCAGGTGTCGTCTACATATCTCTACCAGTGGCTGGGTACTCTTCCTTTGAAAGAGCCAAGAGCCTTCCTTTCCACTTCCTCCATGTAAAGGTTGGCTACAATAGGTGACACAGGGGAACCCATGGCACAGCCATGTTTTTGTCTGTAGAAACCCTCGTTGTATTTGAAATATGTAGTGGTGAGGCAGAGGTCTAACAGTGTGCACATCTGATCGGGTGTGAAGTTGGTCCTGTCTTCCAAGGAGCGGTCTTCTTGCAGTCGTTTTCTGACCGTCTCCACTGCCTCTGTAGTGGGTATGCAAGTGAAGAGAGAGACTACATCAAAGGACATCATGAGAACCTTCACAGACATGACACAAGGGAAGACTTTTGATTTAATAACTAAGCTTAAAACAAGTGTTACCTTTGAATATTTGTGGGAAAAATCTGATGCTACCCCAAGAATACAAAGCCACACTGGAAATGATGACAGGCTTGCAGCCCTCTGTCTTCCTGGAGTGAGGTGCCCGATCAGTAGAAGTGAATTGACAGAAGTCAGTGTCTGTAAGAGTGGCCAAACACTGATACTCTGTCCACTTGCGTAGAGTCTAAGAAGCTGGAATGCAGGCACACTGGACGAGCTTGTTCTAAAAAATACAGAAAAAGGAACATTTTTTTTGTCTGTAGAAACCCTAAAAACTACAAATAAGTTATACAATGAACAATGTTGAAATACCTTATAGGTGCTGTGGGCCACATAACCAGAATCCAGAGCAATCTCACACTCACATGATGGTGAGGAAAGACATGAGCTCTGCAATGAGGTTTGAAGGCCTCAGTTGGGACACGGAAGAACTCAGAAGACAGCAATACCTGCACAGAGAGACAGAGTAGAAAAAGCATAGATTTGTAATCCATAATGTGAATTAAAACTCAAAAAGTGTCAACAAGTATAATCATTTGAGTGTGGAATTATTTATGCAATAAACAGGATTTTAATTAATTAATTGAATTAAAAACACTGACATTTTTTTTTATCAAAGATAAAGAATGATACCTCTCTCTGCTCTGAGGATCACTGAGCATCTCTGACAGGAAATACAGTTTCCTCAGTATGAGTCATCATTGATGGTCTCAGAGGTGTGTAGTGTGGTAGCATGATGATGGTCTCCAGATCAGGCAGGAGGTCAGGTGATGGGTGTGTCATCTTCTCCATTGAAGACACACTGGTATGGCAATTCATAACACAGCAGTCTCCTTGTGGCATGTAGTTATCTGTGCAGTCCAGCACTGATGGATCAGGTTTGGCTCAGCAGTTCATGAAGATGGTGTCTGAAAAAATATATCTAACAAAACACGTGCTTATAACACCACCCACCCAGCTCAGCCCCCAAGTGTCTATGTAATGCTGGTATGGGGTGTCGGTTACTAAGTCTAATTAGTGCATCAGAAAGCGGGGGCTACACCTAAAGCCCACACTTTTTGATGTCTTTGTTTATTAGCAGCTTTTTCCAGCTGCTCAGAGAATTCTGACTTGGCCTTTATCCACCCAAACCCAAACCCACCCGGATAAAGGCCAAGTCAAACTCACACACCATACCAGCATTACATAGACACTTGGGGGCTGATCTGGGTGGGTGGTGTTAAACTGTAGTCGGGAACTTTCAGAAAACTATCCATTTACTTCTAAATCAGTTTTTATACATATTCTGTAAGCTGTACTAATGTTTTTCTCTACATAATGTATCATTATAGACATCTCTGGTAGCCTAAAGATAGTTTATAACTTTTGACATTTTTTACCTGTAAAACATGATAAGCAAAAACTCATTCATCACAAAAACTTTTGATTCTACAAAAGCTACTATAATCAAGAAAATATAATTGTCTGTATTTATTCATGTGACCCATAATAAATACCTGCATTTATGTGGGATTTATTTATTTACTATTTCATATTTTCAAGCCCTTGGAGGGGAAGATCTCGTTTGTTGAGCTACATACGTCACAGTAAAAAGATTTAGTCATTTAAAACATGAGAATAAAAGAAATGATGTTGGTTTAATAAATGTTGCAGCACATTTCAGATCAGAGGTGCATGATAGCAGATGTTCTCTGCTCTGCATGAAGTTCAGCAATGATTTGGTGACATGATTAATAACATTGCAATAAGAAAGGGTCTTCTTACAGACAGAGTAGGGAAGACAATTTTTTCAATGAAAAATATTTTTCATGCTCTACAATCAGTAAACTCTGTAACAAACATGATCTGTAATTGTTTCAAAACTCACCAGACGACTTCATGATTGGCTCGAGGACAGGACACAAAACACAGGGTTGTGGTAACTGTAATATGATCTCAGAACACCTGAATATAGACATTTCGGTGGCTGAGAAATAAAAATGAGGTCAAGCAGGGTGTTCTTGTCTGTAGTGCCAGAAGTGATCAGCTGTGAATACCCTCTCGACTGAAACTGCTCCAGAATCTGTTTTCTTCCACTCTGCAACTGGTTCTCATTAAAATCTCCACACACAATTATTGGGTGACAGTCCATTATTTCAAGTGAATCTAAAAGACTTACCAGGTTTTGCATGAATGGTGTCAAACTGTAGTCAGGGGGTCTGTACACAACAGCAATGAGTGCAGGGAATGGAGCCTGAACCTTCAACACTAAAAACTCAAGATCAGTGACATTATGCAGATACTGTTTTACCTGAACCTGAAAATGATTCCTCAAATACACAACAACTCCCCCACCACTTCTGCTGGCCATGTGAGGAAAGTTTGTGTAGGACACATGTCTGTTGCGTTTGAACATGGTGTAGCCGTCCAAATGAAGACTGTCTGCAACAAAGGAGCCTTGAAGGTGAGACTCAGTGAGACACAAAACATCTGCTAAACACATTTCATGATGACTCTTGATGTCACTGATGTGAGATGGCAAACCCTCTGTATTGTGATGGATCAGTGTAAGAGTGTCAAGTCTGCTGGCTGTTTCTCTGACCTGAAGAAGAGGCATCATTTCCTCAACACTGGCTTGTCTCATGGTTTGGAGCGCTGCAGTTACCTCGGGATTGGCGTAAATCTTTTTCTCATCCAAGTCCTGCAAATAGAGTCCACTGAGAGACGTCACCCTGCTGAGAGCAACGTAAGCCATACCTGGTTCAAAAATGTTCTTCATTGAAACTACAGCTGTCTGTGTTGTAAGACCCTGAGTTTTGTGAATTGTGCAAGCGAATGCTAGCTTTACAGGAAACTGTCTGCGTACTGCTCCTTTAAACTTCAGACTCTCCTCTGCTCTCTCAATGTAAACCAGATCATCAGATGCTGCATTAGCACTGCGGTTGTGTCTCATAGGCTGCCGGTTGTCCATCCTGAGCCCCAGTTTAATTATGTGTCCATCATTTTCAGATCTCACCACCTTTACCAGTATACCAAAAGCACCGTTGACCAAACTGTTTAGTGTGTCCAAGTTTCTGGTCAGCATGACTCGAGCTCCTTCAGCAACATTCAGAGTGTCAGGTAAATCATTTCTCCCACCTGTAAATGGTTTGTCTCTTCGTTCCATTCTGCCTGTACATTTATCCTTCTGGAAATCGTCTGCATTGATGATTATGATGTTTGAATGAAGCTTCTTCAGGGTATCTGTGTTGTGGGATTCCACATTCTTGTTGGTGGCATAAATGTGTAAGACCTCAGTTGGACATTCTTCTGGTGCAGTCACAGCCTGTGACAACAAATCTCTGTCACACTGAGAAAGCTCATCTGTCTTTTCTTTGACTCTAATCCTGTTCAGCATCTCTGCAAAGGCCACATCATCTTTCTGACGCATGATCTCGGTTAGAGTGATCATCTGAAAATGCTCCTGCCATAGGTCAATCTGTTCTGGATCGTAAACACAGAGAGGTTTAGACTGTCGCACTGGTGGCAGCTGGTAAAAATCTCCAACAGCTAAAACTGACATTCCACCAAAAGGTCTCTGAGTGCCTTTGATTTGTTTCAGTCTTGCATCCACATAAGCAAAAAGGGGTTTTGAAACCATTGAAATCTCATCAATAACAATAATTTCAGCATTCATCAGCTCAGATCTGACTTCATCCAGTTGGTTACCAAGTCCTTGAATGGGTGGTTTCAGACTCCTGGGTAGTTTCAGTAGAGAATGTAATGTAGAGCCATTGATAGAAAAAGCTGCTGTACCGGTAAATGAAGTCAGTAAAACAGTTGGATTTGATATGTCAGCTTCTTCTGCATTAGCAGGCAGTCTGCTCAGGATCTTTGATGCTTCAGAATGAATACACTTAATCAGATGTGACTTTCCAGTTCCTGCACCACCATTGATATAGAAGAAAAATGGATCTGGGTTCAAACCACAAACTCGCTGAATACACCAGTCTCTTATGGCATAGAACACGCAGGCCTGCTTCTGGTTCAGATTCTGATACATTACACGTACCACGGCTGGATCTACTGCAGGTTGTTCTCTGATGGCTCTGATCTCTGTTACAGCATCAGACTGACGACTGTAGTCGGGGACATTCTCCTGTTCGTTCTCATCATCAGAATGTCTCTCAGGAAGATTCTCATCACATTGCAGCCTCACAACTTCAGATTCAGGAGCCAGGTTACACCATTCATCAATCACAACATCCCTATTTTTTCAAACTCTTCCAGTGCACTCTCAATATCCTCAGAGTTCTTCTCATACTTGTCTTTATTTCTTTTCACAACCCTTTTCACAGACTCACTGTGGTCTGAACATGGAAGTCGTACAAAACCTGAGTTGTAGAAGGACTGATAGGTTTGGAACCCTTGTGGTTTCAGTTCCTGCTCTGATCTGTGTGGAAGGTAAAGTCTCAACAGTCGACCATAATATTGCTCAGGATCTTTTTCCTGTGAACAGTGGTAATATCTGATTATAGCTGGTTTATCATTCTTTCGCCTTTGTACAAATCCAAGCTGGTTTAGAAGAGGAAGCACATCTTTTCCTTCATTTGGACCACTCACCAACCTGCACAAGGCAGCAAAATCAGCCAGTGACATTTCCTCATATTCTGGGGTCTCAGGTCTGCATTTGTATTTATCACTCAAACTTGTCATCCAAATATTACAACTGTCGTGTGTTGTGCTTTCCAGGAAGCTCATGGGCCGACTCATTTTTACTGGGTTATCATCTGTTGGTACAAATACAACACTGCGGGAACATTTTTTCATTTTTAGGCCACAGACTCGAGTCACACACTCCTGTGCGCTGATTTCTCTCTTTTTTGAGTAAGCCTGCATCACAGCTCTCATTTCATCACACTCATTGACGGTGTTCTTATCAGAGTTGTCAATAACTGTCTTCAGGTATTCAGAGAGGCCAGATTCTTTCTTTGTTATATATTTACAGAGGTATTCTATACATGAATAGGCATTCAAAATGAATGAGACATCTAAATTAGAGTTCCAGGCTTCAAGCAGGTCTGGGTTGTAATTGTTGATCCAACACTCATTTGGGTCACGTTTCAGAATCAGAGCTGTTTTCTTGTTTATGTCTTGGAGGCATTGTTCATACTCATTCATTGTCAAGTTGCATCGTGACAGAATCTGCTCTATGGTGAGGGAAGCAGCTTCAGGTTCCTTCAGCAGGTTCAACAAAGGTCTGAGTTTGGCTTTTGCAGCTTCAGTGTCTGAATCCTCATCCTGTCTCACAATCATTGTTCTTGTGGATGGTGGTTTTGGAAACCCAAATCTACAACCAGAGTTCACACTCTTAAAGCATGTCTTTGTGTGGTTTTTGCTGTGCTTTTGTAGCTCAGTGACTTTTTTGTGCAGTTCAGGTTGTTTTTCTGGATCAGGGAGTTGAGCTGAGATGTATCTGTCAACAAAGTCACAGACAGTTTGGTCGTCATCCACATCTGCTTCTACCTTTTCTCGAATCCACAGCAACATGTGTATATGTGGACTACCTCTGTGCTGGAACTCAACTCTGTAAAAGTAATCAATGATCTCACCAAGGGGCTGTGCAGGAGAAAAAAGCAAATCTCTGAACAAAGCCTCAACACGTTTATCAAACATTCACATGGTGGTTACTGGATTTGATCTTAGAATTTCACACTTTTCTGACCAGTCCAGGGCTTCAAAATCAACCTCTTCACCTTGCTGTCTCTTTATTGCTTGAATCACTTCAGGCCATCTCATCTCAGCAGCAGAGAAAGTGACAAAGAACTGAGGTGTTCCTATTTGGCGAACCATGCTGAATAGATCTCTGGTAGTTTTCTGCCAGTAAGCTGGAGTTCCTCTGAGTGGCTGCATAAATCTGATTGCATCTTTATTTCTTACCAGCTTCTCTACTTCTGTCTTACTTTGTAACATTCCTGATGTGATTTTGCGTCCATCTTTGGTCATAGTTTTACCTTTCCTTAGCTGTATCGTCATACTGGAATTAGCCAAGTGTATTTCAGTGACAAACTGTGAGAAAAACAGGTAATTTGTGTCTTTAGCAAATCTTGCATCAATGTTGAAAAGCCTTGACTTGAAGTATGCACTTGGTGTGAGTTTAAGAAGTCTCTTTTCATCCAGTGTATTCTGACCAGTAGGAAACTGCACAGGAAATGCCATGGCTTCCAAATGAGGAGTTCTGAAGAAGCTAACAGGATTGTTTCTTTCTGCAGGAGCCACACAATATGTGTTATCAGTGAAACAGAGAATCTCTTCTGAAATGTCTACAGGCTGCAGACAACTTTCTAGAGCAAAACCTCCATTGTTCAAATCACTTTCTGGTTCATCTGGATTTTGTTCCTCTGGTTGTTCATCACAGGATTGCATATTAATATCTTGGTCACTTTGAGACTCACTTTCACACAAAAGGGCATCTTTTTCATAGTTGTCAATTTCCATTAAATCTGCTTCATTATAATCATCACTTGCCATGCTGGCTTCATCACTGCTGTCATCATCAGGTAACGTTGGATCACAAAGCAATGCATCATCTCTGATAACAATATCTGTGTACTGTGGATGAATTTGTTTCAGTTTACGCAGAGCTTGAATGAGTTTAGACCAGGTGACAGTCTGGAACAGCTGATGGCCTTTGTAGCACAGTCGTCTTTTCAGCTTTATCCTCATGATCTGTGATTGGCTTCTGATCCTCGGTAAACTGTCGACTGTTTGTTGGACCTCAGATGGTACACACACCACATTACCACGTATGAGTCTCTGTCTCCCCTTTGGAAGAGGAATAATCTTAGCAAATGGTATGCATTTGGCAATCAGATGTCTCTCCAGAATGTTGAGATCACAAAGTTCAGCTGGAATATCCTGCAGTTCTAAACCATTAACAGCAGCAAGCCTGGGCATGCATCCACTTTTGAGGGAACTGTGACATGTGTGACAGATATACTCTTTTTTTCTCTCAACAGGAAAGCTGCAGTGATCATGACATGCTTCATCACACACATGAACATATTTACCAGTTAGACACTGATGAGCTACAGTCTGGTGTTTTGAGTAATTTTCTCTTTTGCAGATTTTTACCTGATTAGGAAAAGAAGCTTTTAGACAAACAGTACAAACATAAGATGGTGCTGACTTAATGTTTGATCTGAAACGAGATATGGCCTCATTCATTAAAGTGTTCTCTGGATGACACTGTAAAGTCTCAGCTGGTCGATGCATCTGGCGATATTTCCGTTTTATATTCATTGCACATCTGATATTATGCATCTGTCTGAAAGAAAAACTGTTCCAATATTTTACTCTCATTCGTTCTCTCATATTGTCCTTGTGTTGTTGCTGAAATTGTTTTTCTTCTCCATACCGCTTTGTCATATAAGATCGTTTTTTCTGTTTAAAATCTTCGCTTTTTTTATATAGGTTATATACATATGACCTCATGTAAGCTTTATGTTTCTCTCTGAATCCAGCACAAGTTCTGTATATTCTTCTTATACGCTCTTTCTGCTTTTCTCTGAATATGGGAGACTCTCTATATGTTCTTGTTACACGTTCCTTCTGCTTTTCTCTGAATATGGGAGACTCTCTATATGTTCTTGTTATACGTTCCTTCTGCTTTTCTCTGAATAGGGGATTGTCTTTATATGTCCTTATGACACATTCTCTTTTTCTCTCTCTAATTTTAGCACTTTCCCTATACATCTTTCTTAAATGTTCTCTCTGTTTCTCCTTATAGGTAGCATTTAATTTATACAATTCATTTTTGTACATGCTCTTTTTCTGTCTGTGATCAGGATCATTACACTTCTTAGTTGAGTTTTTTTTCTTTGTCTTGAAGCTTTCATCAAACCTGTACATCTGCCTTTCTTTCTTCTTCTGATTTTCCTTTCTCTGTGGTACTTTTTCTTGGGCTAATAATCTTCTCCTTATTTTTCTCCTTTGCTGTTTATTATATTTCAGCAGTTTATCTGAGAGTTCCTCTGTTATATTAGTTAAACAGTAGGCAGTGTTTGAATCATTCTGAGGAACAGAATCTGATGTTACCTGCGTTTCTCTCACAGAGGATACAGATGTTTCTTTTTCTAAATACTCAGAAGGAAGATGGTTGTTTTCAGTAGCAGCTGTCTCATTTGAATAATCCACTCTGGATGATGTCACTTCAGTCGTTAAAGTGTCTCTCACAGTCTTCTGTGTCTGGTCAGTAGATCTTTGGGAGTTTATTTCATGAACGGCTTCATTTAAAGCTGGTGCTGTAACAGTTGTAGCTGTTTGTCTGTATTCGGTGGTTTGATTAGCATCTCTTTGGTCAGCAGCGTTTTCACTGTGAAACTCGATGGGCTGTAGCTCATAAGTGCAGCTTGGTGCGATGCTGAACATTCTGTACAAACGTTTGATCCTGTCAATCATGTCATTAAGACGTGTGAATTTCAACATAACTGCAGTTCCACCACTTACACTTAGCGACAATGGCATACCAGTAGACTTACGTGGGTGAGGATCAAAATATGCATATTCACCTGAAGTCAGCCTGCTAACAGCGATGACTGTTCCTCCCATGACTAGCAAAGCATAGCGAACGTCTGAAGCCAAACACTGTAATCCCTGTTCAAGGCTCGGAAAGTGATCTGTACCATCAAATGTGCCGTAATGAGCAAACTGAGACATGTCGACTTGATACTCGTGTGTGCGGCTGGTAACAACTGAGGGAAGTTCATCGCAGGCTAGAAACACACTGTTCACAAACCTCAGTCTGGCATCTGAATAGACGGCATGGCCTTTGTCCAACACACGGTTTAGATCTGCTCTGGTAATAAATTCATCCTCGTGTAAGAATGACAGGAAAACCAAACTGTTAGCCATGCATTGCTGATTCCGGTACTTTCCATACCTAGGAGCGGCCTGGCTTCGGGAAGCACAGACGCTACTCACTCGTGGACTTTCACTGTTTGTAACCTGTACATGAGACTGTCCTGGAGCTTGTCCATCATGCTGTGTTTGTACAGTTAGCTGGGGTTTAGTCTGGATTACCTGCATAACTTCAGGCTCTGGGACAGACACTGAGGGAACACTTCTTTTTACCACATCTGCATAAGACACTGTGGCTGTCTCTCCATCATGCTGTGTTTGTACAGTTAGCTGGGGTTTAGTCTGGATTACCTGCATAACTCCAGGCTCTGGGACAGACACTGAGGGAACACTTCTCTTTACCACATCTGCATAAGACACTGTGGCTGTCTGAACACTGCTCTGCACTTCTGTGCTGGGAAAAGCTGAAACACACACCTTTACCTGCTCACTGCTCTGAGAAACATTCACCTGTTCTTTCTGCTTTTGCCATCTAAGCTTCTGGGACTGCGACCTTTGACTTTTTCTTGGCATTTTGCTGAAGTACAATCTGGAGCTTATATGTGGTTATACACAAATATAAACAAAACTGAACCTTGAAACACAGAAAAACTTATAACTCCTTAAGTTACTGTTAAATCTGAGAAATGTACTATTATACTATAAAACGTTTTTATGAATATATGAATAGATGTTAAAAAGCTGATTTGTACTCCAAACTCAAAAAATAAAGGAAATTCAAAGTTCTCTGGAAACAATTTGGTCCGTTTTATTGTACCTCTTTTAGAAACGGGGTTTCTTCAGCTGGATGTTCTGCAGCAGTCAGGAAACAGGAAGTCTGGGTCCTCAGGCACTTCTCGATGACAATACTGACTGAATACTTACACTGAGTGACAAAATGGGTTTGTCCTTAAATAATAATACTATAAACTTGCAGTCAAATGTTATAGCCAATGAAACAGACTAACAGACTGGATCTGATTTATTATTTATCTGAATGTATGTATTACAAAATAACCAGATTATCTTATTACAAATAAACTTATAAAAAGGTGATATTTTATACAATTGATCAAAGTAAGCCAAACTAGCAGTCCAAACTAAAGTCTAATGCAAAATTAAAATGACAAATGTAGGGCTGTGTAAGTAGTTTCTACTATAAGTTCTACTGTACTGTAATTCTACTACTGTATATTCAACTTGTAATTTAAAGCAAAATGACTGAATGTGAGAGAGCTTAACGACAGGAAAGAAAGAGCAGTGAGAGCAGAGATCTCTCAGAATTCTGTAACAGATAGATCAAGTTCTGGTAACTTGGATTTCTGAAAATTGGATTCTGAAAGGATTCTCAAAACTTGGATTCTCAAATTAGATAGAGCAGTAGAGATAGAGGGATACAAGATAGAATGGCTTTCAAATTAGATAGAGCAGTAGGGATAGAGGGATACAAGATAGAATGGCTTTCAAATTAGATAGAGCAGTAGGGATAGAGGGATACAAGATAGAATGGCTTTCAAATTAGATAGAGCAGTAGGGATAGAGGGATACAAGATAGAATGGCTTTCAAATTAGATAGAGTTGGGAGAGTGATAGGATAGACAGAATTGCTTATAATGATAGAGAGAGAGAGAGGATCTTCTGCAGCAGGTCACCTGTGAGACACAAAAGGCATGGAATTAGTCATATTTCCAACATGCTTGGATTTACCATATTCTTCAGACTATATGGCACACCTAAAATCCTGTCATTATCTCAAAAACATACAATGTGCCTAGCGTATCGATTCTGGTTATGCTTACTGACCTCAAACGGGATTTCTGTGGTACACAGCGCTCAAAATTCTGTCAAATATTTTAGTAATACTTCGGTAAGCTACAAAGCTGCGCTGCTTGATGTATTGTCAGAGCATTATGGCTACCATAGTCAGGACCCTCGTAGAGTAATTCGTACGGTGCTTCAACATAACATTATGGTGTGTGTACAAGGACCTGGCACGTGCTAAGAGACATGCTTAAGAAGCAGATTTCAAACTGATCAACCCATGAAGAGTTTGATGGATTTGTGGATGAGGAATGAACTGAAAAAGTGAGTGTATTGTTCTGTATTTTATGTGTTACAACTGAACAGTGTTGAGAGTTGTTTGTGAATGACTTGAATAAAGTTTGACTTATCTGACTGTTTTGTTTGGCTTAATCTGCCTTAAAAACAGGCTTGTTTATTGACATTATGCCTTATAATTTCAAAAATACAGTACATGTAGGGCTTTAAATACTAAAGACTTCTACAGTAAATTATTGGACTGAACAGAATGACAATGTTTAACAAATGATGGTGGAACTGTTATAAGGACATTTTTACATTCTATTAAAACAATAAACTAAGTCTATAAACTCAAACTAAGACGTGCTGCTACAGTAACTTACTGTAAATATTATATGGTCCAACAAAACCAACACACTGAGGTTACAGCACAGTTTCAGGTCACTCTGTATGAATTTTGGCAAAATGAGAAATTTGGAGACAGCTAGTTTCTACACAGCAGTTTCTACATATTTCAGTCACATTTGGGGCATGTTTGATACACAGCAATAAGCACTACACTAAATCTATAATAAACGTATCATAGCTGATATAAAGGCCTAATTAGCAAAATTTAGTATGATGATCATTTCTTTGTAGATCATTTCATGATAAAAAAAAGAACAGAAGTGAGTGCTGTATCTGAGCTGTTGCATGTAAGATCTTTGCTGGACATTCCCACATTTCTTAAACAAACAAACATGACTTTCAGACAGTTCATCTTTTGTAAATTAGGGCAGGATTATTTTCAAAAAACAGCCTTGATAAAAATATCAGGCCACTATAAAATGTCTTATGTTTATGTTTTCATCCCACCTATATTTTGCAAGTCATTATGACAAATTACAAAAAGCAGTTTTTAGGCAGTGATTTAAGGGAAGAAGCTTTTGAAATCCACAATGCCCTACCACCAGTGGTCTCAAACTCTGCTCCTTAAGGCCTGGTGTCCAGAAACTTTTCTATGTGTCCCTGTTGCAACACACCTGAATAACATTAGTAGGTCATTAGCAAAACTCTACAGAACGTGACTGCATGCTGAGGTGGTAATTCAGCCATTTGATTCATGTTATAGCAGCTCATGAGTGAATGAACATGATGCAATGAAAGTACTTTTAGAAGTACATTTTTCCAAACACTTAAATTACTTAAATTTGAGTAGTCTTAGGGGATGTCACTTCAGCACACAGTGAAATTCTATCCTCTCACTAATGACCTACAAATGTTATTCAGGTGTTTTGTAACAGGGACGCATGGAAAAGCTTCAGGACACCGGCCCTTGAAGAGTGGAGTTTGAGACCCCTGTCCTATGTGAATATTTAATTGTCCCTAAACTGCTAGTCGTGAGCTGCTCTAATGTGAAACAAACACATATAGTTCTGTAAAGGTTTACAAAGAGATTTCTAAGGATCTGGAGACCCCAGAAAACAGAAACCCTCCCAAACGTTGTAGCTGAACAGGCAAAAACAAGTTGCCTAATAATATCTCAATGATAACCAACAGCTGTGCTGACTAACTGCACTAAACTGAATCATCTATAGTGAGAGAAAAACACCAGCATTAAAGTCAAACATGGTGCTGTTACTGTGATGTCCCAGAGTTCCTTTACTTACTACTTCAGGACCTACATCAACTCATCAGGTCCTGGGCTTAAGTTTAATCACACTTAGGATCTGAAGCACACAAGCAAGTCCAATTGAATGAATGAAACAAAACACATGGTGTAAACGAATCAGTCTGGACTTTAATGAAATTAAGATTCTTGGTATGACTTGAAAACCCTATATTGGGCCTTAATTAAGACTTTTTTCTTTTCTTTTTTTGCCTGTCCTGTTTGGATCTAATTAAGACAATTCTGAAATTATAGTGGACCAAAATCAACCAGTGATGTAAACCAGTCATTACCAGTTACTGTAAATGCTTGATGGTAATTGTTGCTATCAGGGCATCCACAGCTGGGTATTAGAGACCAACATGTTTTTACATTAGACCAGGTTGTTCTGGTTCAAAAATGAAATCATCACTTTAAAACTGCTTTTTGTATTTATCCAGGTCATCCTTGTTAGATGATTTGAAACGTGAAAAAAGCATAAACAAAATAAATCTGCAAGGAAGAAAGACCTTTCTCAGCACTGTACCGCAGACAAAACCTTTACTTACCAGACTTGAGACGATCAGATCAGTATCCTAGAGAAAGGAAACAACACATCAGATCACTGTTTAATGACTTACACTGTTGAACCTCTTCGCACACAATCCAATTTACTGTGACATGAAATAACTAGTAAAATCCTCAATTTCTCCAAGCCTTTATGAACTCACTGTAGTCTGAAGAGGACAAACTTCAGTTACAGAGTCTCACATGGTGATAACATGTGTAATAAAGGCATGCATACTACAGAAGTGCAAAGAAGAGGCACCAATATTTGTTGGTACAGATTATGGCTTTTTAGCTCCATCATTTTCTATCACAAGTCAGTGTTTAATAAAGTGTGAAAAAACCACAACTGTTAGAATCAACGGAAAACCTCATTAGGTTTTAGTTCTGATCTGAATATGTAAATCCTAAAATACATGTAAATTCTGACATGTTATAGTAACAACAGTGGCACACCATTTTGCAATTACAAAAATTATAATAAAGAGTCCTTCCATTGTACCTGTTGGCAGGAATCTTTTTGTATTTTTCAATATTTCCCTTTTATATAAAATTTTAAACACATTGTATCAAGCAAATTATTAAGAAACTGATTTAAACTTATTGTATATAAATTACACACAGGCTTTAACATACACAACATTGCCTACTCACAACTCTGGTTCTCTGAGTTTTTTTATTATTGCTTAAATGTTTAACCTACCACTTCTGTTCACTCAGGCAAAAATACTTCTATAGTGGTCTGACTTTAATGTAATACATAAGCAGAATATGAGTGAAGATATAAATCAACAACTGTGGTGCTCTGCTACGTAAATCCACAAACAAACGGAGAACACAAACAACTGTATAAAAACAGTTGTTTGTGTTCAAACATAAAAATCAGACACAAATGGCCTGTTAAACTTCAGGGACAGTCAGAGGTCATGTGTGGGGCCTTTGCTGCTACAAGGTATAAATTCTGACCATTTGATTTTGCCCATCAATAAATGGTAATGTCACAAAAACCAAACTACGTTAGGTAAGTTGCTAAACATGTTACACAGTGACAATGTCATATTACTGCAGTTACAATTGCTGCTTACTTACCAGCAAAGGCAAAACCGAAGTTCTGTTTCACTCTGTAACAAAAGAACAAAAATACAGAATCAGACAACTGAAATCAGCATCAGAGTCAATACTGCATCACAATCTGTAGTGGGAAAAAAAATCTGTTAAATTCTTTGTTTACAACAGCTTTACTATAAACACCCGATCTTCTCTTTCTGCACCTTATTAAAGATTTCTGTCTTTATTAAGGTGATGTGTCGTTTTATCAATCTGCAATAAGCCACAGAAATTCCTCATTAACGTAAAGCTCTAATACTTTGGTGCTATTACATAACACAGCAGATACCACAAGCAATGATTTGCTCGCATTGCACACTTGATCAAATGATAACATCACAGTTTCAAAGCATGCAACAATCACAAATAATACTTGATACTATAAATGCTTGATGGTAGTTCTTCGTATCAGGGCTTCCACAGCTGGGTATTAGAGACCAGCATGTTCTCACATTAGAACAGATAGCTCTGGTTTGGTTTTCTCTGCTTCATACGTGAAATCATCACTTTAAACTGCTTTTTTGTATTTATTCATATCATCCCTGTTAGATGATTTGAAACGTGACAAAAAAGCATGAACAAAATAAATCTGCAAGGAAAAAAAAAGACTTTTCCCAGCACTGTACCTCAGACAAAATGAACTCACTTTAGTCTAAAGAGGGCAAAATTTAATTGCAGAGTCTCAAATGGCCTTAACATGTGTAATAAAAACAATAATTACTAGAGAAATGCTTTGATAAGCCTTTAAAATTAAAATTAGACATAAATGGCCTATTAAACTTCAGGGACACTTTTAGGGACACTCAGAGATCTAGTCGGGGTGGGGGTGGGGGGGGGGGGGGGGGGTTTACTGCTTATAAATCCTAAATGTGTTTTTGCCCATGAGCAAATGGCAAGATATCACAGAAAGCCAAACTATTGTATATAAATTGCTAAACATGTTACACAATCCCAATTTCATATTGCTTCAGTTATAATCACTGTTTACTTGCCAGCAAAGGCAAAACCAAGCTTCTAGTTCACTCTGTGTAACAAAAGACAAAGAACAAAAATACAGGATCAGAAAACTCAAATCAGCATCAATACTGCATCACTCTCTGTTGTCAAAAAGATTCACTAAACTTCTTTGTTTACTACAGCTGGAATACAAACAACAACAACTCTCCTCTGTTTTCTTTGGTCTACATCTCATTTAAGATTGCAAAACACTCATACATGAAAAACTGCACGGTGTATAATTTTAAGGCTTTAATATTTGAGGTGGTCTGCATTCAAATTCTACTTCCTAAAATATTACCAACTGCACATAGTATCATTAAATATGCTGTTATTTTAAAATAAATATCTATATACCATATTAATAATAATAATATACTGACATATTTTATTAATGTGAAGGTGGGCTGTTGTTTATTTCATTAATTTTCCACAAAGTGAGAATTTAAACTGTGCTGCAGATTTAGGTTGGCACAAACAAGCCTTGTTAAACAGTTCTTAAAAATTAAAGTCTTCTGTTTAGGAGTTCTTATTATTCTTGGGCTATGTCCACATGTACACAGGTACTTTTGAAAATGGAGATTTTTCTATCCGTTTGCACCTTTCGTCCACACTTAAACGGCGTTTTCGGTCACTGAAAAACTAAAAACGCTTGCCAGGATATTTTTGAAAACTCAGTTTTTGCATTTATGTGTGGACAGGGACACGGAGAAAACGCAGCGCCTTTTTTGACGTCACACTGTGCGCCACGTTATTGTTTCAGTGAAATGCATTTCTACAATACGGTTACTGTTAATTGTTCTCTCTGCAGTGTTTAAATGCTTACATATACACACACAGTTACTGTCCCCCGACACATATGACTCTGTTCTGCTTTTATGCCCCATCTTTGTTTGCTATTTCCCACCGAGGCTTCTAGACTTCTGATTGGCCAACATTTCTACACTTTAGGAATATATCGCCACCTGTTGCTTTGGTAGGTTCCTAGCAGAGTTTTCCTTCATTTCTGCGTTTATGTGTGGACGGGATTGTTTTTTAAAACGAAAACGTAAAGTCTCAGTTTTCAAAAATACCCGTGTATGTGGGGACATAGCCTATGTTTAATCCTCAGTTTCTCCCCCCCTCCTTTCTCTTAATTAATCCACAAGACCTGCACACACGTGACTCTTTTTCTCCCGTGTTCGGTCAGAGGCGGTAAAATGGCTCCTTTGATCTTGCCGACAGCTGACACTGAATCTAAGATGGCGGTTCGTTAAAATCTTTACAGCATAAAGAATGAGGCCGTTTTAACCAACTGATTTGTGAAGAGAACTAACTGCACCTTATGTAACAGACTGACAAACACGAACACACCAAATGTAATTAATAAAACAACACATCAACCGTGGTTCACAGTCAAATTTTCATTTCACACTGGGCTCAAAGGAGCGCAAGGCATTAGCATCGGGTTGTTAGCTCATCAAACACTCCTTTTACATACAAAAATGACAAAGTTTCACTAAGAAAAAGCAACCACTGTGTTACTCTAATATGAGTTATACCTCGGTTGGCTTTATAAATCACTAAAATAACTCGTTAAATCGCACAAACAGACTATAAACATTTAGGAGAGAAGAGGAGAAGCAGAGCAGCAGCACTCACCCAGAGCGGACTCAGCGAAGTGTGCGGAAAGGCGGATGTCCGGCAGTCAGCTAAAAGATGAGGCGTTCACGGGTAGTAGGAAATTCCAGTATTACACACAATGGGCATTGTAAACATCAAAAATGTAGGTGATTTTAAATATTCTATACAATATTTATTTGCTACAGAAAAAACTCGCAGAACTTTAAATCTATAACTTGAATAAATATTATTAGAAGGCTCTACTCCTGAACACCAACACCAAAGAGCTGAGTTCACCAGACCTGAAAAAAAACAACAACAACCAGTCCAGGACAGTCAGTCTGCAAAGATGTTTTAAAGACAAATATATATATATAAACATTATCCATTAAGGATTCCCCTCAAAACAAATGACTATAATTTCCTAACCGTAAGGGCTAGAACGGTCACTGCACCGTTTTGTTCAGAAGAGATGGGGGAATCTTCAAGTGTTGACAATTTATCATTAAAATGTGAATTTTTAGAGATATATGACATGGATGACTTGTTGACTTAGAAGCCACAAATTCCCCAATATGCAAATAGTATGATTAAGCATAAATACTACATTTAGTAGAAATACTATGTTTTAGCACAAATAGTATAAAAAGCAGAAATACTGTAATTTAGCAGAAATACTATATTAGGCACAAATTCTATGAAAAGCAGAAATAGTATGATTTAGCAGAATAGTAATATATAGAAATAGTATGATTAAGCATAAATACTACATTTAGTAGAAATACTATGTTTTAGCACAAATCCTATAAAAAGCAGAAATACTATAATTTAGCAGAAATACTATATTAAAATTAAAAATGCAAAAGACAATAAATGTCCCTAAGGACCTCTGAAGGTTAAACACAAATCCTATAAAAAGCAGAAATACTATAATTTAGCAGAAATTCTATGTTAGGCACAAATAGTATAAAAAGCAGAAATACAATTATATAGCAGAAATGCTGTATTTAGAAAGAAAAATATAACATAGTAGAAATAGTATGATTTGGCAGAAATACTATATTTAGCACATATACTGTAACATGACAGAAATTCCTCCAATTAGTAGTAATACTTTAACATAACACAAATGTTATGATTTGGCACAAAAATCATGATTTGGCAAAAATACTATGATTTAGCAGAAATACTATGATTGAGCAGAAGTACTAAGATGTAGTAAAAGTACTTTGATTGAACAGAAATACAATTATGGAGGAGTAATACTTTAAAATGGGAGAAATATTGATACACACACACACATACACAGAGCCTAAAGGGAAGAGTATTTGTGCCATGGAGTGTTAACAAGAATGTGAGGTCCATATTATCAAAAGCTGGTAAAATCATAAAAGTTTGCAGAATTGTAATAAATGATGAATATGAATTACTGGTCTGTGACAGTGTATTAATTTGTAGGGAAAAAAAACATGTTGACCAAGGTGGAATCGAACCCACGATCTTTGGCTTGCAGAGCCGTGTCATTAACAACTGCGCCACTGGGAAAGAGAGCGGCCGCTTTGGAAAAACAGGCTGATGAGGAGTCAGAATTAGATCGCGGTGAGAGGCGAAAAACACCGGTTTTTGGAGTTACAAAACGTTGTGTAACTCAAAAACTAGGTGGACTAGAAGCATAATTCTTCTACTGGCTGAATCAGCGGACTTTGGTGTACTTTGACTGCGATTTTCATTGCTCTCTGTACATCTGTCGCTGAGATATGACGAGAGAGGAAACGGGAGACCTCAGATATGATTGGCTGGCTGGGAGGCCGTGCAGGCTGTGATCTGTATACTTGAATGTCTGAGTCCTCACAGAGGATTGGCTGCCTGGGGACCTGGCAGAAATATATAGAAATAGTATGATTAAGCATAAATTCTATAAAAAGCAGAAATAGTATATTAAGCACAAATCCTATAAAAAGCAGAAATAGTATATTAAGCACAAATCCTATAAAAAGCAGAACTAGTATATTAAGCAGAAATCTTATGAAATAGCAGAAATTGTATGATTTAGCACAATAGTAATAAGTTAAACAGAAAAATTGGAAAAGCAAAATGGACAGCTGAAAAAATGCTGAACATGCTGAGGGTCCCTCAAATATACTTGTTAAATGAAAAAAATCGGCAAAAAAAATATAACAGCCACACAATCACAAATATGGACACATAAGGAAACACACATGCACAGAGAGAGACACACACAAGATCCAATTCAGTCAACCAGTCTAAATATATTAAATATATTGATTTTGAATCTTACAATGAGATCATCCCATTAAAAGGCTTTCTCTCTCTCTCTTTCTCTCTTTCTCTCTCTCTGTCACACACACACACACACACACACACACACACACACACACACACACACACACACAGGGAGAGAGAAGTAAGTTTCTAGGTCAGCCTGGGAGCTGCTGAATTTGAATCCACCGATCAGAGAGCCTGTGCACTTTTTCCCTCCAAAACAGGTGCATCTATTTACACACGCAGCACAGAGAGGCACAGGATTATTGCAGCCTATTTCTCATAGTGACGACTCCCCTCAAACAAATGACCATAATTTCCTAACTGTAGGGGCTAGAACAGTCATTCTTACACCGTTTTGATCAGAAGAGATGGGGGAATCTTCAAGTGTTGACAATTTATCATGAAAATGTGAATTTTTAGAGATATACGACATGGATGACTTGTTGACTTAGAAACCACGAATTCCCCAATATGCAAATTTGAATGCCTGAGGCCACATATATGATTGGCTGGCTGGGAAGCCGTGCAGGCCCTGATTTGTGGATTTGAATTCCTCAGCCCTCAGATATGATTGGCTGGCTTAGAAGCCATGAAGGCCCCAATATGCAAATTTGAATGCCTCAGGACACATATATGATTGGCTGGGAAACCGTGCAGGCCCTGATTTGAAAATTTGAATGTCTAAGTCCTCACAGAGGATTGGCTGCCTGGGGACCTGGCAGAAATATATAGAAATACTATGATTAAGCATAAATACTACATTTAGTAAAAATACTATGTTTTAGCACAAATACTATAAAAAGCAGAAATACTATAATTTAGCAGAAATACTATATTAAGCACAAATCCTATAAAAAGCAGAAATACTATATTAAGCACAAATCCTATTAAAAGCAGAAATACTATATTAAGCACAAATCTTATGAAATAGCAGAAACAGTATGATTTAGCATAAATACTACTTTTAGTAGAAATACTATGTTTTAGCACAAATAGTATAAAAAGCAGAAATATTATAATTTAGCACAAATAGTATAAAAAGCAGAAATATTATAATTTAGCACAAATAGTATAAAAAGCAGAAATATTATAATTTAGCACAAATAGTATAAAAAGCATAAATACTACATTTAGTAGAAATGCTATGTTTTAGCACAAATACTATAAAAAGCAGAAATGCTATAATTTAGTAGAAATACTATATTAAGCACAAATCCTATAAAAAGCAGAAATACTATATTAGGCACAAATCCTATAAAAAGCAGAAATACTATATTAGGCACAAATCCTATAAAAAGCAGAAATACTATGTTAGGCACAAATCCTATAAAAAGCAGAAATACTATATTTAGCAGAAATACTATATTAGGCACAAATCCTATGAAAAGCAGAAATATTACTATTCTGCTAAATCATACTAACTTACAAAATTACAAATATGGAGGCATATTGGAACACAAATGCACAGAGGGACACACAAACACAGGCTCTAATCCAGTCAACCAGTCTAACTATATTCAATTTAAATCCTACAATGACATGCTGCCAAATAAGGGCAGGGTCCTCTCTCCCCCACTAAACACACACACACACACACACACACACACACACACACACACACACACACACACACACACACACAGACAGACACAGAGGGAGAGAGCTGCCGAATTTAAATCCACCAATCAGAGTGGCTGTTTACGTTTTCCCGCCAAAACAGGTGCATCTTTTTACACACGCAGGACAGAGAGGCACAGGATTATTGCAGTCTATTTCTCATAGAGACGACTCCCCTCAAACAAATGACCATAATTTCCTAACCGTAGGGGCTAGAGCGGTCATTCTTACACCGTTTTGTTCAGAAGAGATGGGGGAATCTTCCAGTGTTAACAATTTATCATTAAAATATGAATTATTAAAGATATTAGACTTCTAATGCACCATAACTGAGCAGAGCGAAGCAAAAACTGCCTTGACTTGCCCTCAAACAACGCTTTCTAACTCGAAATCTATTTGGAGTATCGATATCATTCTTTCACCGTAAGAGACAGCAGGCTTTGGTGAACAGTCATAGAAATTTTCAGGTCTCTGTGGAAATCCAACAAAAAGTTATGACGAGAGAAAAAAGTGGTTCATTTCCACAGTTTGAAATCTGAAGAAATCTGAGTGAAGGACAAATTTCCTACCCTCAAACAAGTCCAACTCATTTCAGAACGGTAATAGGTGAGAAAGAAATTCTTGAATTGTGAGCGTCAGGGGTGTCTGAAGATATACGGGGACAAGCCTCATGTCTTAACTTTGCTTCATTAAGGAGATATGACGATTCGAATATGCCTCTCATTACAGAAATGCAGCGATGATTTTGAACAAGCTCTCCATTCACTTTATATGGAGAGTTTTCTGACATTGTGTTGGTCTGAGGAGATTTGCAAAAATTCTATAAATCCCACAACAATGATAGTGACATTTTCTGAAAGCCAGCAAAAATACCTACGTTTTGATATATAATTTGTGGAAGTTGAGTGAAAATTGAGCAAGTAGCAAGAAGTTGTTCGGACATGAAGAGAAGACTGCAAAAGCTTCAGTGGCACACTGGAAGCCAAGAGCATAGCAACCATAACAACGCATGTATTTTGTGAAAAATCACAATTTTGCAACTCAAAACTTTAAGAGGCATAAAAGTAAAACAGTAAAACATTTGAAAAAGCTGAATCATACCTGAATAGCCCAATAATTTGTGAACATTTTAAAATTTGAATGGTTGTTCTAGGTGAAAGTATGAGGAAGTAGTTAAGTTTCAAAAACAAGCAAAATTTAGCAGAATTGCAGAAGTTTCCCATTCATTTCAATGGGACAAATTAAAGGAAAAAAGCTTAATATTTTAAAAAGTATAATAGTTAAAAATAGCAAAAGACATAGCAGGAATTAGCAAAAATAGCAGAATAGTTTAAAATTTGAACAGTGAAAATCGGCTGAAAATTGTGGAAGTAGTTTAACGGCGAAAAGTGTACGGAAGCAACTAGAACTAGAAAAATTTGCATTTCCTGCGAAAATGCAGTGTGGATGCCTTAACGGCTGAAGATATCTGCTGAAAAAAGCTGAAAAAGTTGAAACAAAAAAAAAAAAAAGATGCCCTGAGCAGGATTCGAACCTGGCCCTCCTGGTCAAAGGGCAGCTATTTAGCTCACTGAGCAAAACACTTTCTCACCAAGAAAAGGTGGAGAGATTGACAATTGTGCTGAAATGAGCAGAAGCTACTGAGAATTGTGCTGATAACAGGTGGAAAGGCGGAAAATTTTTCAGAAGAGGTGAATAAGCAGAATTTGGGCAAAAATAAAGGGGTGAAAATTCTGCTGAAAAGAGTTCAATCAGCAGAATTTCTGCTGAAAAGAGGTGAATGAGCAGAATTCTGCTGAAAAGAGTTTTTTTCTGAAAACAGCAGAAAAAACTGAAAATTTTGCTGAAAAGAGTTGAATGAGCAGAATTCTGCTGAAAAGAGGTTTTTGCTGAAAAAGAGTTGAAAAAGTTTGGATTTGTGCTGAAAAGGGGTTAAAAAAAACTGAAAATTTTGCTGAAAAGGGGTGAAAAAGATGAAATTTGTGTTGAAAAGAGTTTAAAAAAAGTTTAACTGTTAAGTGAAAGAAATGTTGCCATAAGCTGGATTTGAACCCAGGCCTCCCAGTCTGAGAACGGATGCTTATCTCACTGAGCTAAAACACAGCTCAGCCCATCATGCAAAATCAGTGACCACATTGATAATGTCTTCCATTCATTTCAATGGTCAAAAGTCATAACACACATCAGCAGAAATAGCAGAATTTTTTAAAGTTTAAACATAGTATTTCTGCTAAAACTTAGTATTTATACTAAATAATATTTTTTTCCTGCCAAATCATAGCATTTGTGCTGGAACACAGAAAGTTCTGCCAAATCATACAATTTGTACTAAAACATTATTTATGATTAAGCAGAAACACTGGGACTTGGTAGAAATACTATGATTTACATGAAATACTTTGACTTAGCAGAAGTACTACAATCTAGGAAAAAAGTACTACAGCATAGCAGAAATTCTATCATTGAGCAGAATTACTAGGATTTAGAAGAAATACTAAGATTTGGCACAAACACTGATGTGGCTCAAGAACCTTTATTGTGCAGTTATACTATGATTTGGAAGAAATACTATACTTTGGCACAAATACTATGATTTGGAAGAAATACTATGTTTTAGCACAAATACTATGATTTGGCTCAAATACTATAACTATCCTCGGTCAGAAGGAGAGGCTGACATCCAGGGATTAGATTACCACAGGTGGAGTTTATTGCGGTCAGATGGATGGTACAGGGAGGTATGGCATACAGTAGGAGGATGTGGAGAGGTGATATGGTGTGGTTTCTATGATTAAGAACAGGGTATGCATTACAACATGCATACAGATTAAAGATTAAGAAAACTGGCAACAAATTCCTCCACTACAAATCAGTCTGATGCCACTTTTTACAGGGTTCCCGTTTACTAAGGCACTACCCAAAAGGCGCCACAAGAGGGCACTCCAACACAAGAGATGACCTATTTACACTGATGCACTTAGTAAACAGCCCCTACTTAGCCACTACATAATACAGTGATATTACAGTATACAAATTCACACAAATACTATGATTTGGCAGAAATACTATGACTTAGTAGTAATACTATAACATAACAGATTTCCTAAAAAAAACTATGAAATTGCAGTAATTCTATGACTTGGCAGAGATACTACGTTTTAGCACAAATACTATAACAACGCAGAAATACTATGACTTAGTAGTAATACTATAACATAACAGTTCAATGTTCTTGCACAAATACCACAATATGGCAGAAATACTATGTTTTAGCACAAATACTGTGATTTGGTATAAATACTATGATTTGGCACACATACTATATTCCGCAGATACACTATAACATAACAGATATTCTACAACTTAGTAGTAATACTATAACATAACAGAATTATTATTTGGGCACAAATACCACGATTTGGCAAAAATACTATGATTGGGTACAAATACTATGATTTGGCAATAATACTGCATTTTAACACAACTACTGAGATTTGATTGAAATACTATGATTTAGAAGAAATACTATTACTCCATACAAATACGATACTTTGGGACAAATACTATGTTTTGGTTCCAATACTATGATGTGCAACAAATACTATGATTTGGCAGAAATACTATGACTTAGTAGTAATACTATAACATAACAGATTTCCTAAAAAAAAACTATGAAATTGCATTAATTCTATGACTTGGCAGAGATACTACGTTTTAGCACAAATACTATAACAACGCAGAAATACTATGACTTAGTAGTAATACTATAACATAACAGTTCAATGTTCTTGCACAAATACCACAATATGGCAGAAATACTATGTTTTAGCACAAATACTGTGATTTGCTATAAATACTACGATTTGGCACACATACTATATTCCGCAGATACACTATAACATAACAGATATTCTACGACTTAGTAGTAATACTATAACATAACAGAATTATTAATTGGGCACAAATACCACGATTTGGCAAAAATACTATGATTGGGTACAAATACTATGATTTGGCAATAATACTGCATTTTAACACAACTACTGAGATTTGATTGAAATACTATGATTTAGAAGAAATACTATTACTCAATACAAATACGATGCTTTGGGACAAATACTATGTTTTGGTTCCAATACTATGATGTTCAACAAATACTATGATTTGGCACAAGTACTATGATTTAGTACAAATACTATGATTTGGCAGAAATACTATGCCTTAGTAGTAATACTATAACATAAGAGATATACTATGGTTTTGCAGACATACTATGTTTTTGCACAAATACCATGATTTGGCACAAATGCTATGATTTAGCAGAAATACTATGATTGGGTACAAATACTATGATTTGGCAATAATACTGCGTTTTAACAACAACTACTGAGATTTGATTGAAATACATACTATGACTTAAAAGAAATACTATGACTCCATACAAATACGGTGCTTTGGCACAAATACTATGATTTGGCAGAAGTACTATCATTTAGTACAAATACTATGATTGGGCAGAAGTACCATGTTTCAGTACAAATACTATGATTTGGCAGGAATACTCTGGTTTAGCAGAAATACTCTGATTTAGCAGAAGTACTATCTTTTGGTAGAAATTCCTGCTAAAAGGTACTATTTCTGCGTTTTAGCAGAAATACTGTAATTTGGCATAAATACTATAATTTGGGATAAATACTATGATTTGGCACATATAATATATTCAGCACATACATTATAAAATAACAGAAATATTTGGCCCCAAAACCATGATTTTGCGCAAATACCATGATTTTTGCAAAAATACTATTATTTAGCAGAAATACTATGATTTGGCAAAAGTACTTAGATGTAGTAGAAGTACTTTGCTTTAGCAGAAATACTATGATTGAGGAGTAATACTTAAACATAGGAGAAATATTGATACACAGACACACATACACAGAGAGTAAAGGGAACAGGAGCTGTGGAGAGTCTGGGCTTGGTATATGTAGGTCAGTTAAATTAGCTGCACCTGCTGTAGTCAGCCCTTACACACACAGACACAGAGAGAGGTGTGAGTTTTCTTCAGTGTATTTCTGACATTCAGGATTCCCCTCGAACAAATGGCCATAATTTCCTAACCGTAGAGGCTAGAACGGTCATTCAGACATCGTTTTGTTCAGAAGAGATGGGGGAATCTTCAGGTCTTCATAATTCAGAGATAAAATATAAATTATTAAAGATATATGACTTGTAATACACTGTAACTGAGTAGAGGCGAAGCAAAAACTGCATTGACTTGCTCTCAAACAACCTTTGGTAACTCTAAATCTATATGGAGCATCAAAATCATTCTTTCACCGTAAGAAACAGCAGGCTTTGGTGAACAGTCATGGAAATTTTCAGGGCTCTGTGGAAATCCATCAAAAAGATATGATGAGAGAAAAAAGTGACTCATTTCCAGAATTTGAAATCTGATGAAATCTGAGCGAGGGACAAATTTCCTACCCTCAAACAAGTCTAACTCATCTCAGAACGGTAATGAATTGTGAGCATCAGGAGTGTCTGAAGATATACGGGGACAAGCCTCATGTCTTAACTTCGCTTCGTTAAGGAGATATGACAATTTGAAAATGCCTCTCATTACAGAAATCCAGCGGTGATTTTGAACAAACTCTCCATTGAGTTTATATGGAGAGTTTTCTGACATTGTGTTGGTCTGAGGAGATTTGCAAAATATCTATGAGTCCCACAACAATGATAGGGACATTTTCTGAAAGCCAGCAAAAATACCTACGTTTTGATGTATAATTTGTGCGGCTTGAGTGGAAATTGAGCGAGTAGCAAGAAGTTGTTTGGACATGAAGAGAAAATTCAAACAGTTTCACTGTCCCCTCTGAGTTAATTGCATAGCAACCATAGCAACGCATGTATTTTCTGAAAAATCACAATTTTGCAACTGAAGACTTAAAGAGAGATAAGATGAAAAAGGTAGAAGATCTGAAAAAGCTGAATCACACAGGAATAGCCCAATCATTTGAGAACGTTTTAAAGTTTGAATGGAGTTTCTAGGTGAAAGTATGAGGCAGTAGTTAAGTTTCAAAGACAAGAAAGTTTTAGCAGAATTGTGGAAGTTTCCCATTCATTTCAATGGGACAAATTAAAGGAAAAAAGTGTAATATTTTAAAAAGTATAATAGTAATAAACACCAAAAGTCATAGCCGGCATAAGCAGAAAGAGCAGAACAGTTTAGAGTTTGAACGGTGAAAATAGCACAAAAATTGGGGAAGTAGATCCACGGCGAAAAGTGTACGGAAACACCCGGAATAATAAAGAATAAAGAGAAACAGGAACTCAATAGTGTGGATGCTTAAAGCATCCACACAATAACTAGAAAAATTTGCATTTCCTGCGAAAATGCAGTGTGGATGCTTAAAGCTGAAGCTGTATGCAAAAAGTAGCTGAAAAAGCTGAAAAGTTGCAGAAATTGTAAAAACTTTGCAGAAGCAAAAGAAGTTTGCTAAAATGGAATAACTTAGCAGAACTGCAATATCTTAGAGGAAACATAATACTTGGCAGAAATACAATAGCATAGCAGAACTTTGCAGAAATATTGTAACTTACCAGAAACATGATAACTTCTCAAAAATACAAGAATTTAGGAGAAATAGTATAAGATAACAGAAAGAATATATTTAGCCAAAAATACTTAAACATTACAGAAACACTATGATTTAGAAAAATAGTACAACAGAGCAGAAATACTGTGATTTACCAGAGACACTGTGATGAACTATGAATATTGTAATTTTAAATTAAGACTATGTTTTAGCACAAATATTATAATTTGACAGAAATACTATCATTTGGCAGAAATACTATGTTTCAGCACAAATACTCTGGTTTAGCACAAATATTATAACATAGCAGAAATACAATTATATAGCAGAAATGCTATATTTAGAAAGAAAAATATAATATAGTAGAAATAGTATGATTTAGCAGAAATACTGTATTTAGCACAAGTACCAAAAAGTAGCAGAAATACTATGATTTAGCAGAAATACTATGATTGAGCAGAAGTACTGAGATATAGTAAAAGTACTTTGATTTTACAGAAATACAATTATGGAGGAGTAATACTTTAAAATGGGAGAAATATTGATACACACATACACAAAGCGTAAAGGGAAGAGTATTTGTGCCATGGAGTGTTAACAAGAATGTGAGGTCCATATTAGAAAAGCTGGTAAAATCATAAAAGTTTGCAGAATTGTAATAAATGATGAATATGAATTATTGGTCTGTGACAGTGTATTAATTTGTAGGGAAAAAAATGTTGACCAAGGTGGAATCGAACCGGCGACCTTTGGTTTGCAGACCCGTGTCATTACCAACTGCGCCACTGGGAAAGAGAGGAGCCATTTGGAAAAACAGGGTGATGAGCAGTCAGAATTAGATCGCGGTGAGAGGCGAAAAACGCCGTTTTTTGGAGTTACAAAACGTTGTGTAACTCAAACACTAGGTGGACTAGAAGCATAATTCTTGTACTGGGTGAATCAGCGGACTTTGGTGTACTTTGACTGCGATTTTCATTGCTCTATGTACATCCGTCGCTGAGATATGACGAGAGAGGAAACGGAAGACCTCAGACATGATTGGCTGCTTGGGAAGCCCTGCAGGCCCTGATATGTGATATGAGTCTGAGTCCTCACAGAGGATTGGCTCCCTGGCAGAAATATATAGAAATAGTATGATTAAGCATAAATACTACATTTAGCAGAAATAGTATGATTAAGCACAAATCCTATAAAAAGCAGAAATACTATATTAAGCACAAATCCTATAAAAAGCAGAAATAGTATATTAAGCACAAATCCTATTAAAAGCTGAAATACTATATTAAGCACAAATCCTATAAAAAGCAGAAATAGTATATTAAGCACAAATCTTATAAAATAGCAGAAATAGTATGATTTAGCACAATAGTAATACGTTAAACAGAAAAATTGGAAAAGCAAAATGGACAGCTGAAAAAACTGCTGAACATGCTGAGGGTCCCTCAAATATACTTGTTAAATGAAAAAAATCAGCAAAAAAAATACATAACAGCCACACAATCAGAAATATGTACACATAAGGAAACACACATGCACAGAGAGACACACACACAAGATCCAATTCAGTCAACCAGTCTAAATATATTGAATTTGAATCTTAGAATGAGATCATCCCATTAAAAGCTTTTCTCTCTCTCTCTCTCTCTCTCTCTCTGTCACACAAACACACACACACACACACACACACACACACACACACACACACACACACACACACACACACAGGGAGAGAGAAGTAAGTTTCTAGGTCAGCCTGGGAGCTGCTGAATTTGAATCCACCAATCAGAGTGGCTGTGTACTTTTTCCCGCCAAAACAGGTGCTTCTGTTTACACACGCAGCACAGAGACACAGGATTATTGCAGTCTATTTCTCATAGTGAGGACTCCCCTCAAACAAATGACCATAATTTCCTATCTGTAGGGGCTAGAGCGGTCATTCTTACACCGTTTTGTTCAGAAGTGATTGGGGAATCTTCCAGTGTTAACAATTTATCATTAAAATATGAATTTTTAGAGATATATGACATGGATGACTTATTGACTTAGAAGCCACGAATTCCCCAATATGCAAATTTGAATGGCTGAGGCCACATATATGATTGGCTGGCTGGGAAGCCGTGCAGGCCCTGATTTGTGGATTTGAATTCCTCAGCCCTGATATGATTGGCTGGCTTAGAAGCCATGAAGGCCCCAATATGCAAATTTGAATGCCTCAGGACACTTATATGATTGGCTGGGAAACCGTGCAGGCCCTGATTTGAAAATTTGAATGTCTCAGTCCTCACAGAGGATTGGCTGCCTGGGGACCTGGCAGAAATCTATAGAAATAGTATGATTAAGCATAAATACTACATTTAGTAGAAATACTATGTTTTAGCACAAATACTATAAAAAGAAGAAAAACTATAATTTAGCTGAAATACTATATTAAGCACAAATCCTATAAAAAGCAGAAATACTATATTAAGCACAAATCTTATGAAATAGCAGAAATAGTATGATTTAGCACAATAGTAATAACTTAAACAGAAAAACTGGCAAAGCAAAATGGACAGCTGAAAAAATGCTGAACATGCTGAGGGTCCCTCAAATATACTTGTTAAATGAAAAAAATTGGCAAAAAAATCTATAACAGCCACACAATCAGAAATATGCACACATAAGGAAACACACATGCACAGAGAGACACACACACAAGATCCAATTCAGTCAACCAGTCTAAATATATTGAATTGAATCTTACAATGAGATCATCCCATTAAAAGCCTTTCTCTCTCTCTCTCTCTCTCACACACACACACACACACACACACACACACACACACACACACACACACACACACACACACACACACACAGGGAGAGAGAAGTAAGTTTCTAGGTCAGCCTGGGAGCTGCTGAATTTGAATCCACCAATCAGAGAGCCTGTGCACTTTTTCCCTCCAAAACAGGTGCTTCTGTTTACACACGCAGCACAGAGAGAGACAGGATTATTGCAGTCTATTTCTCATAATGACGACTCACCTCAAACAAATGACCATAATTTCCTAACCGTAGGGGCTAGAACGGTCATTCTTACACGGTTTTGTTCAGAAGAGATGGGGGAATCTTCAAGTGTTGACAATTTATCATTAAAATATGAATTTTTAGAGATATATGACATGGATGACTTGTTGACTTACAAGCCACGAATTCCCCAATATGCAAATTTGAATGCCTGAGGCCACATATATGATTGGCTGGCTGGGAAGCCGTGCAGGCCCTGATTTGTGGATTTGAATTCCTCAGCCCTCAGATATGATTGGCTGGCTTAGAAGCCATGAAGGCCCCAATATGCAAATTTGAATGCCTCAGGACACTTATATGATTGGCTGGGAAACCGTGAAGGCCCTGATTTGAAAATTTGAATGTCTCAGTCCTCACAGAGGATTGGCTGCCTGGGGACCTGGCAGAAATATATAGAAATAGTATGATTAAGCATAAATACTACATTTAGTAGAAATACTATGTTAGGCACAAATCCTATAAAAAGCAGAAATACTATAATTTAGCAGAAATACTATATTAGGCACAAATCTTATGAAAAGCAGAAATAGTATGATTTAGCAGAAATACTGTATTTAGCACAAGTACCGAAAAGTACCAGAAATACTATGATTTAGCAGAATAGTAATAACTTATTGAAACACAAATGCACAGAGGGACACACAAACATAGGCTCTAATCCAGTCAACCAGTCTAACTATGTTCAATTTAAATCCTACAATGACATGCTGTCAAATATGGGTAGGGTTCTCTCTCTCCCACTAAACACACACACACACACACACACACACACACACACACACACACACACACACACACAGACACACACACACACACACACAGGGAGAGAGAAGCAAGTTTCTAGGTCAGCCTGGGAGCTGCTAAATTTGAATCCACCAATCAGAGTGGCTGTTTATGTTTTCCCGCCAAAGGTGCATCTTTTTACACACGCAGCACAGAGAGACACAGGATTATTGCAGTCTATTTCTCATAGTGACGACTCCCCTCAAACAAATGACCATAATTTCCTAACCGTAGGGGCTAGAACGGTCATTCTTACACCGTTTTGTTCAGAAGAGATGGGGGAATCTTGCAGTGTTAACAATTTATCATTAAAATATGAATTATTAAAGATATTTGACTTCTAATGCACCATAACTGAGTAGAGCGAAGCAAAAACTGCCTTGACTTGCCCTCAAACAACGCTTTGTAACTCGAAATCTATTTGGAGTATCAAGATCATTCTTGATTTTAGCAGAATTGCAGAAGTTTCCCATTCATTTCAATGGGACAAATTAAAGGAAAAAAGTGGAATATTTTAAAAAGTATAATAGTTAAAAATAGCAAAAGTCATAGCCGGCATTAGCAAAAATAGCTGAATAGTTTAAAGTTTGAACGGTGAAAATAGCACAAAAATTGTGGAAGTAGTTCCACGGCGAAAAGTGTACGGAAGTCCTAAGAATAATAAAGAATAAAGAGAAACAGGAACTCAATAGTGTGGATGCTTAAAGCATCCACACAATAATAATAACTAGAAAAATTTGCATTTCCTGCGAAAATGCTGTGTGGATGCCTTCACTCTGAAGATGTCTGCTGAAAAAAGCTGAAAAAGTTGAAAAAAAACCCCAAAAAACATTGCCCTGAGCAGGATTCGAAACTGGCCCTTCTGGTCTAAAGGCGGCAATTCACCTCACTGCACCAAACTCATTCACACAAAGAAGAGGTGGAGAGAGTGACAATTGTGGTGAAATTAGCAGAAGCTGCTTAGAATTGTGCTGATAAGAGGTGAAAAAGCTAAACATTTGGCAGAAAAGAGGTGAATCAGAAGAATTTCTGCTGAAAAGAGGCAAAGAAGCAAAAAGATGAGCTGAAAAGAGGTGTAGAAGCAGAAGTGCTTGCTGAAGATGGCTGTATGTGTAATGACACACTGGAGAGCAGTGACACACAAGAAAGCAGAGCGCATGCAAGCAGGGAACATGTGTAGCAACTGTCACAGGTAGGATTCAAACCTCTGCCACCGGGTCTCACGGCAGATGCCCTACCCTCTGAGCCAAATGAGTTCGGGTCACAAGCAAAGATATGATGAGAGGGACAATGTGCACTGTGGAGCAGAAGCTCAAATTAGCAGAAAAGAGGTGAAGAGGAAGAACTTTGTTGTGAAATGAGGTAAAGAAACTGAAATTTGTGCTTAAAACAAGTGAAAAAGCTGAACTCTGAAATCCTGCTAAAACAGCAGAAGAGGCTGATATTTTTCAGCTACTCATTGAGCCAAACTGGTTCTCACGTAACTGAAAAAAGGTGGAAAAGCTTACAATTCTAATGAAAACAGCAGAAGAGGCTGAGATTTGTGCTGATAAGAGGTGAAAATGCTGAACCAATCAGAGGTACTGCTTCTGTCTGCTTCATCAGGCTGTGTACTTGTATGTATTTCTGCCATAGACTGTTAACAAGAATCTGAGGTCCATATTAGAAAAGCTGCTAAAATCATAAAACTTTGCAGAATTGTAATAAATTATCAATATGAATTACCGGTCTGTGATAGTGTATAAATTTGTACTCAAAAACTAGGTGGGATAGAAGCATAATTCTTGCACTGGGTGAATCAGCGGACTTTGGTGTACTTTGACTGCGATTTACATAGCTCTTTGTATCTCCGTCGCGGAGACATGACGAGAGAAGAAATGGCATAATCTTCGGAGTTTGAAAAATGAGAGGAGGACAGATTTCCACCCCTCAAACATGTTTTTGCAGAAACACTGTAATTTCGCTTAAATAGTATGAAATAGCAGTAATACTATGATTTGGCAGAAATACTACTTTTTAGCACAAATACTATTGTACAGAATGGTGTACGTCAGTTTAATGCTGGGTGGTGCTGCAATAGTAACTATCCTCGGTCAGAAGGAGAGGCTGATATCCAGGGATTAGATTACCACAGGTGGAGTTTATTGGCGGTCAGATGGATGGTACAGGGAGGCATGGCATACAGTAGGAGGATGTGGAGAGGTGATATGGTGTGGTTTCTATGATTAAGAAAACTGGCAACAAATTCCTCCACTACAAATCAGTCTGATACCACTTCTTACAGGGTTCACGTTTATTAAGGCACTACCCAAAAGGCGCCACAAGAGGGCACTCCAACACAAGAGATGACCTATTTACACTGTAAACACCCCCTACTTAGCCACTACATACTACAGTGATATTACAGTATACAAATTCACACAAATACTATGATTTGGCAGAAATACTATGACTTAGTAGTAATACTATAACATAACAGTTCAATGTTCTTGCACAAATACCACAATATGGCAGAAATACTATGTTTTAGCAAAAATACTGTGATTTGGTGTAAATACTACGATTTGGCACACATACTATATTCCGCAGATACACTATAACATAACAGATATTCTACGACTTAGTAGTAATACTATAACATAACAGAATTATTAATTGGGCACAAATACCACGATTTGGCAAAAATACTATGATTGGGTACAAATACTATGATTTGGCAATAATACTGCATTTTAACACAACTACTGAGATTTGATTGAAATACTATGATTTAGAAGAAATACTATTACTCCATACAAATACGATGCTTTGGGACAAATACTATGTTTTGGTTCCAATACTATGATGTTCAACAAATACTATGATTTGGCACAAGTACTATGATTTAGTACAAATACTATGATTTGGCAGAAATACTATGCCTTAGTAGTAATACTATGACATAAAAGATATACTATGGTTTTGCAGACATACTATGATTTTGCACAAATACCATGATTTGGCACAAATGCTATGATTTAGCAGAAATACTATGATTGGGTACAAATACTATGATTTGGCAATAATACTGCATTTTAACACAACTACTGAGATTTGATTGAAATACTATGATTTAGAAGAAATACTATCACTCCATACAAATACGATGCTTTGGGACAAATACTATGTTTTGGTTCCAATACTATGATGTTCAACAAATACTATGATTTGGCACAAGTACTATGATTTAGTACAAATACTATGATTTGGCAGAAATACTATGCCTTAGTAGTAATACTATGACATAAAAGATATACTATGGTTTTGCAGACATACTATGATTTTGCACAAATGCCATGATTTGGCACAAATGCTATGATTTAGCAGAAATACTATGATTGGGTACAAATACTATGATTTGGCAATAATACTGCGTTTTAACAACAACTACTGAGATTTGATTGAAATACTATGATTTAGAAGAAATACTATGACTCCATACAAATACGATGCTTTGGCACAAATACTGTGATTTGGCAGAAATACTATGACTTAGTAGTAATAGTATAACATAACAGATTTCCTAAAAAAAACTATGAAATTGCAGTAATTCTATGACTTGGCAGAGATACTACGTTTTAGTACAAATACTATAACAATGCAGAAATACTATGACTTAGTAGTAATACTATAACATAACAGTTCAATGTTCTTGCACAAATACCACAATATGGCAGAAATACTATGTTTTACCACAAATACTGTGATTTGGTATAAATACTGCGATTTGGCACACATACTATGATTTGGCAGAAATACTATGCCTTAGTAGTAATACTATAACATAAGAGATATACTATGGTTTTGCAGACATACTATGTTTTTGCACAAATACCATGATTTGGCACAAATGCTATGATTTAGCAGAAATACTATGATTGGGTATAAATACTATGATTGGGCAGAAGTACCATGTTTCAGTACAAATACTATGATTTGGCAGGAATACTCTGGTTTAGCAGAAATACTCTGATTTAGCAGAAGTACTATCTTTTGGTAGAAATTCCTGCTAAAAGGTACTATTTCTGCGTTTTAGCAGAAATACTGTAATTTGGCATAAATACTATAATTTGGGATAAATACTATGATTTGGCACATATAATATATTCAGCACATATATTATAAAATAACAGAAATATTTGGCCCCAAAACCATGATTTTGCACAAATACCATGATTTTGCAAAAATACTATGAATTGGCAGAAATACTATGATTTAGCAGAAATACTATGATTTGGCAAAAGTACTTAGATGTAGTAGAAGTACTTTGCTTTAGCAGAAATACTATGATTGAGGAGTAATACCTAAACATAGGAGAAATATTGATACACAGACACACATACACAGACAGTAAAGGGAACAGGAGCTGTGGAGAGTCTGGGCTTGGTATATGTAGGTCAGTTAAATTAGCTGCACCTGCTGTAGTCAGCCCTTACACACACAGACACAGAGAGAGGTGTGAGTTTTCTTCAGTGTATTTCTGACATTCAGGATTCCCCTCGAACAAATGGCCATAATTTCCTAACCGTAGAGGCTAGAACGGTCATTCAGGCATCGTTTTATTCAGAAGAGATGGGGGAATCTTCAGGTCTTCATAATTCAGAGATAAAACATAAATTCTTAAAGATATATGACTTGTAATACACTGTAACTGAGTAGAGGCGAAGCAAAAACTGCCTTGACTTGCGCTCAAACAACCTTTGGTAACTCTAAATCTATATGGAGCATCAAAATCATTCTTTCACCGTAAGAAACAGCAGGCTTTGGTGAACAGTCATGGAAATTTTCAGGGCTCTGTGGAAATCCATCAAAAAGATATGACGAGAGAAAAAAGTGGTTCATTTCCAGAGATTGAAATCTGATGAAATCTGAGCGAGGGACAAATTTCCTACCCTCAAACAAGTCCAACTCATTTCAGAACGGTAATAGGTGAGAAAGAAATTCTTGAATTGTGAGCGTCAGGAGTGTCTGAACATATACGGGGACAAGCCTCATGTCTTAACTTCGCTTCGTTAAGGAGATATGACAATTTGAAAATGCCTCTCATTAGAGAAATCCAGCGGTGATTTTGAACAAACTCTCCATTGAGTTTATATGGAGAGTTTTCTGACTTTGTGTTACTCTGAGGAGATTTGCAAAATATCTATGAGTCCCACAACAATGATAGTGACATTTTCTGAAAGCCAGCAAAAATACCTACGTTTTGGTGTATAATTTGTGGGGCTTGAGTGGAAATTGAGCGAGTAGCAAGAAGTTGTTTGGACATGAAGAGAAAATTCAAACAGTTTCACTGTCCCCTCTGAGTTAATTGCATAGCAACCATAGCAACGCATGTATTTTCTGAAAAATCACAATTTTGCAACTGAAAACTCAAAGAGGGATAAGATTAAAACGGTAGAAGATCTGAAAAAGCTGAATCACACAGGAATAGCCAAATCATTTGAGAACATTTTAAAGTTTGAATGAAGTTTCTAGGTGAAAGTATGAGGCAGTAGTTAAGTTTCAAAGACAAGAAAGTTTTAGCAGAATTGTGGAAGTTTCCCATTCATTTCAATGGGACAAATTAAAGGAAAAAAGTGTAATATTTTAAAAAGTATAATAGTAATAAACACCAAAAGTCATAGCCGGCATTAGCAGAAAGAGCAGAACAGTTTAGAATTTGAACGGTAAAAATAGCACAAAAATTGGGGAAGTAGATCCACGGCAAAAAGTGTACGGAAACACCCGGAATAATAATAAAGAAGAAAGAGAAACAGGATCTCAATAGTGTGGATGCCTATTAAGGCATCCACACAATAAAGAATAAAGAGAAACAGGAACTCTATAGTGTGGATGCTTAAGCATCTACACAACTAGAAAAATTTGCATTTCCTGCGAAAATGCTGTGTGGATGCCTTAACGCTGAAGATGTCTGCTGAAAAAAGCTGAAAAAGTTGAAAAAAAAAACAAAAAACATTGCACTGAGCAGGATTTGAACCTGGCCCTTCTGGTCTAAAGGCAGCGATTCACCTCACTGCACCAAACTCATTCTCACACAAAGAAGAGGTGGAGAGAGTGACAATTGTGGTGAAATTAGCAGAAGCTGCTTAGAATTGTGCTGATAAGAGGTGAAAAAGCTAAACATTTGGCAGAAAAGAGGTGAATCAGAAGAATTTCTGCTGAAAAGGGGTAAAGAAGCAAAAAGATGAGCTGAAAAGAGGTGTAGAAGCAGAAGTGCTTGCTGAAGATGGCTGTATGTGTAATGACACACTGGAGAGCAGTGACACACAAGAAAGCAGAGCGCATGCAAGCAGGGAACATGTGTAGCAACTGTCACAGGTAGGATTCGAACCTCTGCCACCAGGTCTCACGGAAGCTGCCCTACCCTCTGAACCAAATGAGTTCTGGTCACAAGGAAATATATGATGAGAGGGAAAATGTGCACTGTGGAGCAGAAGCTCAAATTAGCAGAAAAGAGGTGAAGAGGAAGAACTTTGTTGTGAAGTGAGGTAAAGAAACTGAAATTTGTGCTTAAAACAAGTGAAAAAGTTGAACTCTGCTAAAACAGCAGAAGAGGCTGATATTTTTCAGCTACTCATTGAGCCAAACTGGTTCTCACGTAACTGAAAAAAGGTGGAAAAGCTTAAAATTCTAATGAAAACAGCAGAAGAGGCTGAGTGCACTGTGGAGCAGAAGCTCAAATTAGCAGAAAAGAGGTGAAAACAGCAGAAGAGGCTGAGATTTGTGCTGATAAGAGGTGAAAATGCTGAACCAATCAGAGGTACTGCTTCTGTCTGCTTCATCAGGCTGTGTACTTGTATGTATTTCTGCCATGGAGTGTTAACAAGAATCTGAGGTCCATATTAGAAAAGCTGCTAAAATCATAAAACTTTGCAGTATTGTAATAAATTAGCAATATAAATTATAGGTCTGTGATAGTGTATAAATTTGTAGTGAAAAAAAATGTTGAACAAGGTGGGATTGAACCCACGACCTTTGGTCTGAAGAGCCGTGTCATTACCAATCGCGCCACCTGGAAAGGGGGCGAGGGCGCTTTGAAAAAAAGGGTGATGAGTAGTCAGAATTAGATCACCGTGAGAGGCGAAAAACGCCGTTTTTTGGAGTTACAAAACGTCATGTAACCCAGAAACTAGGTGGGATAGAAGCATAATTCTTGCCCTGGGTGAATCAGCGGACTTTGGTGAACTTTGACTGCGATTTACATAGCTCTATGTACCTCCGTCGCGGGGTTATGATGAGAGAAGAAACGGCTTCATTTTCGGAGTTTGAAAAATGAGAGGAGGACAGATTTCCACCCCTCAAACATGTTTTTGCAGAAACACTGTAATTTCGCTTAAATAGTATGAAATAGCAGTAATACTATGATTTGGCAGAAATACTACTTTTTAGCACAAATACTATTGTACAGAATGGTGTACGTCAGTTTAATGCTGGGTGGTGCTGCAATAGTAACTATCCTCGGTCAGAAGGAGAGGCTGACATCCATTAGATTACCACAGGTGGAGTTTATTGGCGGTCAGATGGATGGTACAGGGAGGCATGGCATACAGTAGGAGGATGTGGAGAGGTGATATGGTGTGGTTTCTATGATTAAGAACAGGGTATGCATTACAACATGCATACAGATTAAAGATTAAGAAAACTGGCAACAAATTCCTCCACTACAAATCAGTCTGATACCACTTCTTACAGGGTTCACGTTTACTAAGGCACTACCCAAAAGGCGCCACAAGAGGGCACTCCAACACAAGAGATGACCTATTTACACTGTAAACAGCCCCTACTTAGCCACTACATAATACAGTGATATTACAGTATACAAATTCACACAAATACTATGATTTGGCAGAAATACTATGACTTAGTAGTAATACTATAACATAACAGATTTCCTAAAAAAACGATGAAATTGCAGTAATTCTATGACTTGGCAGAGATACTACGTTTTAGCACAAATACTATAACAACGCAGAAATACTATGACTTAGTAGTAATACTATAACATAACAGTTCAATGTTCTTGCACAAATACCACAATATGGCAGAAATACTATGTTTTAGCACAAATACTGTGATTTGGTATAAATACTACGATTTGGCACACATACTATATTCCGCAGATACACTATAACATAACAGATATTCTACGACTTAGTAGTAATACTATAACATAACAGAATTATTAATTGGGCACAAATACCACGATTTGGCAAAAATACTATAATTGGGTACAAATACTATGATTTGGCAATAATACTGCATTTTAACACAACTACTGAGATTTGATTGAAATACTATGATTTAGAAGAAATACTATTACTCCATACAAATACGATGTTTTGGGACAAATACTATGTTTTGGTTCCAATACTATGTGCAACAAATACTATGATTTGGCACAAGTTCTATGATTTAGTACAAATACTATGATTTGGCAGAAATACTATGCCTTAGTAGTAATACTATAACATAAGAGATATACTATGATTTTGCAGACATACTATGTTTTTGCACAAATACCATGATTTGGAACAAATGCTGTGATTTGGCAGAAATACTATGACTTAGTAGTAATACTATAACAAAACTGATTTCCTAAAAAAACTATGAAATTGCAGTAATTCTATGACTTGGCAGAGATACTACGTTTTAGCACAAATACTATGATTTGGCACAAGTACTATCATTCAGTACAAATACTATGATTGGGCACAAGTACTATGTTTCAGTACAAATACTATGATTTGGCAGGAGTACTCTGATTTAGCAGAAATACTATGTTTTAACATAAATACTATCTTTTGGCAGAAATTCCTGCTAAAAAGGACTATTTCTGCTTTTTAGCAGAAATACTGTAATTTGGCATAAATACTATAATTTGGGATAAATACTATGATTTGGCACATATAATATATTCAGCACATATATTATAAAATAACAGAAATATTATGATTTGGCCCCAAAACCATGATTTTGCACAAATACCATGATTTTGCAAAAATACTATGATTTTTCAAAAATACTATGATTTAGCAGAAGTACTAAGATGTAGCAGAAGTACTTTGTTTTAGCAGAAATACTATGATTGAGGAGTAATACCTAAACATAGGAGAAATATTGATACACAGGCACACATACACTGACAGTAAAGGGAACAGGAGCTGTGGAGAGTCTGGGCTTGGTATATGTAGGTCAGTTAAATTAGCTGCACCTGCTGTAGTCAGCCCTTACACACACAGACACAGACACAGAGAGAGGTGTGAGTTTTCTTCAGTGTATTTCTGACATTCAGGATTCCCCTTGAACAAATGGCCATAATTTCCTAACCGTAGAGGCTAGAACGTTCATTCAGACATCATTTTGTTCAGAAGAGATGGGGGAATCTTCAGGTCTTCATAATTCAGAGATAAAATATAAATTATTAAAGATATATGACTTGTAATACACTGTAACTGAGTAGAGGCGAAGCAAAAACTGCCTTGACTTGCTCTCAAACAACCTTTGGTAACTCTAAATCTATATGGAGCATCAAGATCATTCTTTCACCGTAAGAAACAGCAGGCTTTGGTGAACAGTCATGGAAATTTTCAGGGCTCTGTGGAAATCCATCAAAAAGATATGATGAGAGAAAAAAGTGCCTCATTTCCAGAATTTGAAATCTGAAGAAATCTGAGCGAGGGACAAATTTCCTACCCTCAAACAAATCTAACTCATCCCAGAACGGTAATAAGTGAGAAAATAATTCTTGAATTGTGAGCATCAGGAGTGTCTGAAGATATATCGGGACAAGCCTCATGTCTTAACTTCGCTTCGTTAAGGAGATATGACAATTTGAAAATGCCTCTAATTAGAGAAATCCAGAGGTGATTTTGAACAAACTCTCCATTGAGTTTATATGGAGAGTTTTCACACTTTGTGTTACTCTGAGGAGATTTGCAAAATATGTATGAGTCCCACAACAATGATAGGAGCATTTTCTGAAAGCCAGCAAAAATACCTACGTTTTGATGTATAATTTGTGGGGCTTGAGTGGAAATTGAGCGAGTAGCAAGAAGTTGTTTGGACATGAAGAGAAAATTCACACAGTTTCACTGTCCCCTCTGAGTTAATTGCATAGCAACCATAGCAACGCATGTATTTTCTGAAAAATCACAATTTTGACACTGAAGACTTAAAGAGAGATAAGATGAAAACGGTAGAAGATCTGAAAAAGCTGAATCATACAGGAATAGCCAAATCATTTGAGAACATTTTAAAGTTTGAATGGAGTTTCTAGGTGAAAGTATGAGGAAGTAGTTAAGTTTCAAAGACAAGAAAGTTTTAGCAGAATTGTAGAAGTTTCCCATTCATTTCAATGGGACAAATTAAAGGAAAAAAGTGTAATATTTTAAAAAGTATAATAGCAATAAACACCAAAAGTCATAGCCGGCATTAGCAGAAAGAGCAGAACAGTTTAGAGTTTGAACGGAGAAAATCGGCTGAAAACTGAGGGAGTAGTTAAGTGCCAAAAAGTGTACGGAAGCAACTGGAATATAGTGGAATAAAGAATAAAGAGAAACAGGATCTCAATAGTGTGGATGCCTTGAGGGCATCCACACAATAAACTATAGCACACAGCTATAGCAGAGTAAAGCTGTACCATCAAACACAGTGATAGAAAACATTGACAGCGCAGGACAACGCAAAACAACCAGACACATTAATAGAATAACTCACTAGAAGCGAGGCGAGAATTTAACTAGTAGAAAAAGCAAGTTCAAACAAATATGTTTTAAGCCGAGATTTAAAAGATTGAATAGAATCAGACGCCCGGATGCCAATCGGGAGATTGTTCCACAGCTCAGGTGCAGCTAGAGCAAACGCTCGATCACCTCTAGACTTCAAGCGAGATCTGGGCTGAACCAACAATGACTGTGAGGAAGATCTTAAGGCCCTCGTAGGAAGATATGAATTTAAGAGTTCCTTAAGATAACTTGGCCCTGTGTTATTAGTAATTTTAAAAGTAAACAACAGAATTTTAAATTGAATACGAAATTTCACAGGCAACCAGTGCAGATCAGCAAGGATGGGAGTGATGTGAGCAAACTTCTTAGTTTTAGTTAGAATGCGTGCAGCGGCATTCTGGACTGTCTGTAATCTATGTAAAAGGGTAGAGTGGAGACAATAATAAAGTGAATTACAATAATCTAGTCTTGACGTTACAAAGGCATGGATGAGCTTTTCCAAGTCATTGTGCGGGATGTAGTGTTTGGCCTTGGAAATAAGGCGAAGTTGGTAGAAACTAGATCTGACGACAGCAGATACTTGTTTATCAAGTTTAAATGAGCTGTCAAGTAGCACACCCAAATTCCTAACAGTGTCAGGGCAAGAACTAGTGAGAAAACCAAAAGCATCATGAAGTTTGGCACGAAGAGCGTCAGTGCCAAAGATCTTAATTTCAGTTTTCTTATCATTAAGGATAAGAGAATTTGCCAGAAGCCATTTCTTGACCTCACACATGCACTCTCGAAAGTTACTCACGGACATAGCCAGATCATCATTCAGCTCAAAATAGATCTGGATGTCATCGGCATAATAGTGAAAGGCAATGTGGTATTTCTCAAAAATGACACTTAAAGGAAGCATATACAGTGAGAACAGGGTAGGGCCTAACACAGATCCCTGGGGGACACCACAGCAAACAGGTACAGCGGAAGAAGACGAGGTGGCCAAGTGAACCGAAGAGAGCCGATCGGAGAGGTAAGATTTAAACCAATCCAAGGCAGCGCCCTTGATGCCTATAGTGTGCTCTAGTCTCGCCAATAGTATGTTATGGTCAACCATGTCAAATGCCGATGAAAGATCCAATAGCACTAGGACAGAGGGGCGTCCATTGTCAGCCATTAGTAAAAGGTCATTAAAAACTCTGAGCAGTGCTGATTCAGTGCTGTGGTGTTGTTTAAAGGCCAATTGATATTTATCATTAATGTTATTCTCATCCAGGTAGGTCTGAAGTTGAAGCAGAACTACCTTCTCAAGAATTTTAGCCACGAAGGGAAGTTTGGAAATCGGCCTATAATTAGCATAATCATTTTGATCGAGGTTACTTTTTTTAAGAACAGGTTGGATTATAGCATGTTTAAGAGCTGATGGTACATAGCCGGACAGCAAGGAGGAGTTCAATATGGACAATAGACAAGGTCCAATTGCACTAAAACAATCCTTGACTATACGGGATGGAAGTACATCATGTACAAGATTAGTATTGTTCAGTTTCTCAATTAGATGCTTCAGAGTAGAGAGAGAAACAGGTTCAAATTGACAAAAAGTAGTAGAACAATCAGGGGTGGGCATACGGTCAGTCACCAAAGGAAGGGTAGATTTAAGAGATGCGACTTTATCCAAAAAATAACTTGAAAATTTTTCACAAAGGCCCGGGGAGCACAGCAGAGGCATAGAGGGGCAGGGGTTGACCACAGAATTAAAAATTTTGAATAAAATTCGCGGGTTGTTTCCATTGGTGGTGATAAACATGTTTTATGCTCGTTTTAGTTCTTCTGATTTTAGCGAGGATATTTTGGAACTGAAACAGAAACTGAGAGATACTCAGCACTTTATCATTGAACTCAGCGATGTTAAAAAGGCCTTTCATACAGTCAATGTGAATAAGAGCCAGGGTCCTGATAATATTAGTGGCCGCCTAATTAAATCTTGTGCTGATGAACTCAGTCCTATATTTCAGGTTATTTTTAACAAATCCTTGCAAACACAACATGTGCCCTCTCTTTGGAAAGAAGCAGTCATGGTTCCTGTCCCTAAATCTAGTCGTCCAAAAATTCTAAACGACTTCAGGCCTGTTGCCCTCACTTCAGTTGTAATGAAAGTCTTTGAAAAAATCATCAGAAATGTGATTATGAAAGAGACTGAAGGTCAGCTGGATCCAATGCAGTTTGCATACAGGCCCAACAGAGGAGTGGAGGACACACTTTTGACTTTACTAAATCTAATTCTTAAACATGTAGAGAGTAAAGGGACTTTTGCAAGACTTCTTTTCATTGATTTTTCTTCGGCTTTTAATACAATACAGCCCCATATTTTAATTAAAAGACTTTTAGAACAGTTTGAAATCAGGAAAAACCTGGTGGGCTGGATTTTAGATTTTCTAACTGACAGGTCACAAAGAGTGAGAATAAATGGGGTTCTGTCTGACCCAGTGTTCTCCTCCACAGGTTCTCCTCAAGGGTGCGTCCTATCGCCCTTATTATTCACTCTCTATACAAATATGTGTCAGGGCAGACATGAAAACAGGGTCATTATTAAATATGCAGATGACTCTGTTATTGTCAGCTTACTGAAAGAGGGTGAAATTAACCACGGTCCAGTCATTGATGACTTTGTTCAGTGGTGTGAGGAGTCTTATCTCCAGCTGAACATATCTAAAACAAAAGACATGGTTGTTGATTTTAGGAAACAACAAAATGGGCAAGCAGTCACTTTAATTAAAGGTCAGAAAATAGAGCAAGTACAATCATATAAATATCTTGGGACCATAATAAATGAAAAACTGAACTTTGATCAAAATTGCAAATCAGTTTGTAAAAAGGGTCACCAGCACCTTTATTGCCTTAGGAAACTTGTTCATTTCCACATTGACCAAAAAATTTTAACTTTGTTTTATCGTTCTTTTATTGAGTCTGTTTTATCCTTTTGTTTGGTGGCATGGTTTGGTCAGACCTCTGTCACAGAGAAAAACTCTCTAAATCAGATAGTGAGATGGTCCAGTCGTCTGATAGGTGAGCCACAGTCTTGTTTAGCCTCCCTGTACTCTAAGCAGGTACAGAGGATGGCTTTATCAATCCTTAATAATGGTTCCCATCCTCTAAGGGGTGAATTTCAGCTTCTTCCCTCAGGACGGAGGTTTCTATTTCCGAGATGCAGGACAAAGCGTTATAAAAATAGCTTTGTCCCCGTTGCTGTCACTGAATTAAATAAGAACTGTTTTTGATTCGAAATATTAAAGTATGTGTCACAGTGAGTTTTATATATTTACTAGGTATGTGTGTTTTTAAAGGGATGTCAAATGCTGTCATTTTTCTGTAAAGCAAATTTACCTTGCCTTTAGGTATAAATAAAGTTACCTTACCTTACCTTACCTAATTTTAGATAGGAAAGCTGCTTTAGCCGTTCTGGCAGCTGATTGAAACTTCGAGCGGCTAATGCATAAAATGTCATATGATGACTGGAGATTATCTTTCCTCCACCTCCTCTCATCCCGTCGACACATATGTCGTAAGGCGCGAACAGAATCATTTAACCAACATTGTGAGTAGGTTCTGGGGCGTTTCATTTTGATCGGTGCTATAGTGTCGAGGATAGAGTATTGGCGAAATTCTCAAGCGTATGTGGGGTAAGACAATCTGACGTAGTAAATGAAAAGTTCACAAAAGAATTAGAAAATTTCAACAGAGTATCAGCATTCACAGTACGCATAGGGGAAAGAGGAGCCTCAAAGCGTGATCCGGTGTTGCCAAGGTCAAGATCAAGGTCAAGATTATGAATAGTGGTTGGATCTCTGCCTTTTTCCTTCTGAAATCTATTATGAGTTCTTTGGTTTTTGAAGTGTTGAGGAGGAGGTTATTGGCCTTACACCATGACGTCAGCTGCTCCACCTCGTCTCTGTACGTAGACTCGTCTCCCTTGGAAATGAGCCCCACCACTGTGGTGTCATCTGCAAATTTCACAAAGATGTTGCTGTGGTGGCGAGGAGTGCAGTCGTGTGTGTAGAGAGAGTAGAGCAGTGGACTGAGCACACAGCCCTGGGGTGAGCCAGTGCTGAGACTCAGGGCTGAGGATGTGTGATGGCCAACTCTGACTCTCTGTCTACGGCCCGAGAGGAAGCTATTGATCCACATGCAGGTGCTGTATGGAAGCCCCAGGTCTTGTAGCTTGGCCACCAGTTTGTGTGGAAGGATGGTGTTAAAAGCTGAGCAGTAATCCACGAAGAGCATCCGCACATAGCTACCATGCTCTTCCAGGTGAGTTAATGCAGCATGGAGTGCTGTGGCTACAGCGTCTTCCGTGGATCGGTTTGCTCTGTAGGCAAACTGGTGTGGATCCAGGCTGCGGGGCAGGGCTGCTGTGATGTGTCTGCGGACCAGCTTCTCAAAGCATTTCATTACCACTGGGGTGAGTGCCACCGGTCTGTAGTCATTCAGGCCGGTGATGTGGGGCTTCTTAGGCAAGGGGACTATGGTGGAGGACTTCAGGCAGAGTGGGACAGTCGCCTGTGCGAGGGATTTGTTGAAAATCCTGGTGAAGATCCCAGCCAGCTGTCCTGCACAATCCCTCAATATTCGACCTGGCACACCATCAGGACCCGCCGCCTTCCTCGGGTTAACAGCCTGCAGCATGCGCCTCACCTCGTGCTCTTCCAGGGTGAGGGTGGTGCTGCTATGGGTGGCGTGTTGCTGCTGTGGCTCCAATACCTCCGGTACCCTGGTCTCAAAGCGGGCAAAGAAGATATTCAGCTCCTCTGCCAGCTCCAGGTCACCGTCCGCAGCTCCGAGATTGATCTTATAGTTGGTTAGGTGCTGGATGCCTTGCCACACCTGCCGGCTGGTATTACTCTTCAAATGGTCCTCGATCCTCCTCCTATAGTCCCCCTTTGCCTCTCTGATGCCTCTCTTCAGGTTGGATCGGGCTGTGGTGTAGTAATCCCTGTTGCCAGACCTGAACGCAATGTTCCTCTCCTTCAGCAGCTGCCTGACCTCCCGGGTCATCCAGGGCTTTTGGTTGGGATAAGCCCGGATCCGTTTGACTGCTGTAACAGTGTCTATGCAGTGTTTTATATAGCAGAGGACACCGTCTGTGAACATTTCCAAGTCCTGATGTTCAAAGATATCCCAGTTAGTCCTGTCAAAACAGTCCTGCAGCTGCTGAGAGGCACCCTCTGGCCATATGGTAATATTCTTTGTGATGGTAAGAGCAGTTTTCTATGACAGACTGGGCTCTGAGGGAGACTCTCACCCATCATATGATAGCAGTCTTAACATTTATAAGTCAGCCATGAACATTTCATTTCAGAATACAGAACCAGGATGTGAGCATATGAATAGTGTTTTTGTGGGTAATCTTGTTGAAAATGTTTCTTGTTTACCTGAAGCAACTCCCTCTGAGGTAAAGTGCCTGTCTGAAGCTCAGCTCTGTCCTGCACCTCTACTCTAACTTCAGGTGAGGACAGCTGACACCCAGCAGCGGCCTGCAAGTCCAGTCACCAAGCATGTTATGGTTGATTGCCCTATGGGGGATTTGGGGTCAAGTTATGAACTTTTTTGTCAAGGCTCCCATGAACAATGATTTAACCATTTTTTTTTTTTTTTTTGTGGCCAGACTAGCACAGGTCAGGATTCAAACTCCTTTAGAGTCTTGTGGAAAGTCAGTGGGAATCAGTGGCCGTTTAAAGACAGCATCAAAAGACAACATGGACCATATTAAAGACACCGAGTTAAAGACTTTTTCCAGCTTTGCACCCATTTCATGTTTCATGTTTCCTGGTAGTTAGGCAGTAGGCTTATTACACAAAAACTACTTTTAATTGTGGCAATTCTTCCCATGAGCGATATATGCAGTTTTCCAATGTCTGAGATCATCTTCTGCCATTTTTATTAGAATAATATGCTTCAACTGACACAAGTCGGAGTGCTTGAATGAAAAATGTATACTTAATAGTGCTGTCAACATTAATCGCGTAAAAATGATATTAACATTAACGCGACAAATCTCCGTTAGTGAGTTAATGCGGATCACCCTGTACGTTGGGCTGCACGGTGTCAACGCCTGTTAAAGCATTTTAACGCGATGAGCTCTCACAGCACTAATACTTATGTCATGTTTGTGAGTTCCTAAGGAAATATAATACATCATCAGTAAACAGCCTTAAGTTATTGTCTGTATTTACAGTTTGAACTCCTTTAGTATCTAAATTTTGTAAGCTTGCTGCTACTAATCACATAATTAAACGGACAAAAAGTGGGCAACCCTATCTTAGGCCCCACTTCAGACTGAAACTTTGAAGTGAAATCTGCCAAAAAAAATTTAGTTGTTAAATTTTTAAGATTAAATTTAAACTTTTATGAGTTCACGAAACTCTTTGTATTGTTTAACATGTGACATGTTTTCACACAGTAATAAATAAATATACCAATAACATACAGACTTTTTTAATAAGATGTTGTAAGCTGATGTGATTGTTGAAATGTCAAAAAAAATGCTTACAGACCATCTGTCAGCCTCTTACCTCACAATGAAAAAAAGTTTTTAATGTTTATTCATTAAAAATCTTCATGATCCCAACAGTGACTCTAATAATGACAATAACAACATTCTTTCACTCCATGAAGATAACCGAAAGAAAGAGGCTTACCATTAAATATTTACAGGACTAACTTTAATGATAAAGAATCCTATTTATGAGCATCACATCTTTAATCAGTAAGTTTTTTATTAATCTGGATCAACAGGATTAGATTACCAAAAAGCAAACCAATATTCAGCGAAAAACAATTTAAACTTAAAAACAAAAAGACATAAAAGAGAAAGAACAACACAGTATCCAACACCAAACCAAAGAGTAAAACAGTGAAATGTGGAATATTAAGCATCAGGTCTCTCCTATCAAAGTTCTTGGCAATACATGAATTAATAATTGATCAACAAATCAATTTACTCTGCCTTACAGAAACCTGGTTACAGCAGGATGATTTTGTTAGTTTACCCAAATTAACCCCTTAGAGTCAAAACTGCAGCAATTTTCAACTCCAGCCTATCAATTAACCAAACACCTTGAAAGACTTTTAGTTCATTTGAAAACTCAGAAACCAGTCTTATTTGTTATCATCTATCATCAATCTGGGCCTTACACAGAGTTTCTGTCTGATTTCTCAGACTTTTTATCTGATTTAGTGGTTAGCTCGGATAAAATAATTTTTGACGGTGATTTTAACATTCATGTAGATGCTAAAAATGACAGCCTCAACATGACATTTAATTAGATTCAACTGGTTTCTCTCAAAATGTAAAAGAACTTGTCTGATCATTTCCTGATAACATTTAAATTTACAATAATGAATTACACAGTAGCCACTGAAAGTGCTGTAACTAAGTTTAAGAATATAATCCACCCACTGTTATCATCTTCAATGCCCTGTACCAACACAGAGCAAAGCAGCTATCTGAACGATGCTCCAAAAGAGGTCGATTATCTTGTTAATAATTTTACCTCATCACTACATATGACAGTGGATACTGTAACTCCTCTGAAAAATAGAGACTCAAATCAGAAGTACCTGACTCCGTGGTATAATTCTCAAACACGTAGCTTAAAGCAGATAACTCGTAAGCTGGAGAGGAAATGGCGTGTCACAAATTTAGAGGATCATCATTTAGCCTGGAGAAATAGTTTGTTGCTTTATAAGAAAGCCCTACGTAAAGCCAGAACATCTTACTATTCATCACTGATTTAAGAAAATAAGAACAACCCTAGGTTTCTCTTCAGTACTGTAGCCAGGCTGACAAAAAGTCAGAGTACTGTAGAGCCAACCATCCCTTTAACGTTAACTTGTAATGATTTTGTGAACTTCTTCACAAATAAAGTTTTAACCGTTAGAGAAAAAAAAATATTCATAATCTCCTCACAGACGTAAGACTAGGTGCAGTATCTTAATGACCTTATAGTACCGTGTCAATCTATTAGAGTCCTTCATGTGTTTATAACCCTCTCTGCATTTAATCGTTAGTTATTATTAATCTCTGTCTCTCTTCCACAGCATGTGTTTTGTTCCCCCAACCGGTAGTGGCCGCTCCTCCCTCACATAGTACTGTTGTAGGTTAGGGGATCATCTCATGTCGGTTAGTCTGTTTTTTCTGTATTATTATTGGGTCTTATCCTTGCAATATAAATAGCCTTGAGGCAACAGCTTTTATGATTTGGAGCTTTATACAAAAAAGTGGAATTGACTTGACTTTCTTTTGGTTCTTGACGAAGGCGGTTGCACTTTTCTTCTCTCCCCTCCTCTCCCTTAGCTTCCCTACTTAGCCTCTTGTGTCCTTGTTCAAACCCCCACAAGGCTGCCCGCTGGGACTGAAACAATGGGATGAGGCGTGAGTTCTCAAAATGGGCTCATTGAGTGCAGCACGGATAAGATCTTGGAGAATCTTGCGGCTGCCGTGAACACTCAGAATAAGACCTCGGAGTGCAAATTGGATCACATCTTGGAGAAGCTCTCTGCGGTCGTGAGTTCTCAGAATATGCTCTTGAGCACAAGAATGACAACATCAAAGAGCGTAAGTTTGATAACATCATGGAGAAGCTCACGGCTCTCCAACAGGAGATTGAGAGACCAGTGTCGGACTGCTAGAACAGCTCTGAAATTCATATGAGTTTGGGACATTATATTGATGGGAGCTCCCGAATTTTTGTGGACAAATGGAAGAGACCACTGGAAGCACTGGGAGTAACCTATAAACTGGATCCTAGAGGACAACAGTTATGGACATAATGTTGTAATATTCTAGTGCTGTGTAGTGTTATTATTTTGGATGTGAACCAGTCTTATATTTGTTGGGGAAAAAAAGTTAAATAAAAGTTTAAAAAAAAAAAAAAAAAAAAAAAAAAAAGAAATTCATATGAGTTGTTCGCACTAAAGTAAAAACCACCATCATAATGCGGCTATCCCTTCGGCGCCAGCTGCGGTCTCAAGGCTGGCGCTGAACAACAACACCCTAATAACAGACTGTGTTGAGTCTGTTCTTCCCATTCTATGCAAGGTCACCTGGGTTGGAAGACTGTTTACTTAGCCTGGCAGGGCGAAGGACACTGTCTCAGCTGAACTCTGGACACACACACATACAGACATATATATATACACATGCAGATATACACTCATCCCCCCTCCCCCTCCAAACGCCTTCGACGCTTATTCCCTTCCGATGCAGACGGTGGATCAAGGAGACCAGTGCACACAGGCCCGGATGCACTGTCTACACTGGCTGTCTCTCACCCTTTACCCGCCCTGTTGCTTGTCATGTGTTTCTTTGGTGTATTAAGAGGTTTTTCATGTGCAGAGGTGTTTTTTTCTGTTCTCAAACTGATCTCTCTGTTGGAGCTCAGTCTGGGGGGAGTTATTTTTTTCTCCTTATCTTTCCTCATGTGGTGCATTTTCCATTGTTATACCTCTCTGACCTGTCTTCCCCATGTGATGTTTTTGTGTAATGTATGTATGGTCGGAGGGTAAGATGGCGCCGCCATTGCGTGCAATTGGTCGGCAGCCTTAACATGAAATTTCCCACCCGTGGGACTAATAAAGGTATCTTATCTTAAAAGTGTATTTGAACTGAGGCCTAAACCTTCCCAGACTCCATCTGTATATTTTTATGCTGAACTATTTTTTTTATTATTATTTTTTATTTATTTTATTACTATCATTTATAGTTTCATATTTACAGTCTTTGTATGTCTTGATGCATGCTCCATCATCCAGGTTAATACAGTGTTTGTATGACTCTCAGTATTTCTCTGACAGCCTGCACATTTCTGTCACACTGCAGTAATCCATGAACAGTATCATGGAAGAGAACATCAACCTGCAGCTTAATTTTTGGATCCTTTTTAGCCCAGTCTATTATTCCAGTTGAGTAATCAGCCTTTCGGGTGTGATGCATCAGCACCAAAATGATGGTTTTTCCACTTGATGACACTAGCAGGAAAACATTTGAAACAAAGATTGTGAATTTGGGAAGCACACATTACATATGTAGTTCATTTAACAGTCTCATTCACAAATTTAATTTAACTTTGATTAAATTGTTGTCATTTTAACCAATAAGAACACAGATACCTAGTTATAAACATGTAAAAGGAAGATTGACATAATTTGCTGTGTTTACACTTCCTGCATGCTAAAGAAGCTGATCTGAAATGGTTGAGTTTTAAATGGAGGCAACAAATAAAGACTATATGCCAAAGAACATATAGATATGAACTTCATACTTGACAGCTGGAGAAACATCTGCAGAAGTCAGTTTGTAGATGAAATCAGAGATAAAATCACCTGCAGAGACTGTAGGATTTTTTCTGAAAAAATCTAGTTTTAATTACCTTCCACATTTCCTAGGGCTGTTTCAACATCTGATCCAGTTCGGGATGTAATTGGACAGAAGACCAGGATGATGTCACAGTCCCGTAGGCTGGTGGTCAGAACCTCCATGGATGTTTGGTTCTTTACCTGTTCCAGTATAGATCTATCAGCACCGAAGGTCTGACCATTGACAACAGAGCAGATCCTCACCAAAGGTTGAGTCCATGAATGGGATGAAGATGATGGCTGCTCCTTTGCTGAAATAAAATGAAGAATCACGATAATTTATCAATATTTAACTTTGAACACTTGAAGGCCAGATCTTTGATCCAGGCTGTTATTTTCATGTTATATATACAGGGAGTGCAGAATTATTAGGCAAATGAGTATTTTGTCCACATCATCCTCTTCATGCATGTTGTCTTACTCCAAGCTGTATAGGCTCGAAAGCCTACTACCAATTAAGCATATTAGGTGATGTGCATCTTTGTAATGAGAAGGGGTGTGGTCTAATGACATCAACACCCTATATCAGGTGTGCATAATTATTAGGCAACGTCCTTTCCTTTGGCAAAATGGGTCAAAAGAAGGACTTGACAGGCTCAGAAAAGTCAAAAATAGTGAGATATCTTGCAGAGGGATGCAGCAGTCTCAAAATTGCAAAGCTTCTGAAGCGTGATCATCGAACAATCAAGCGTTTCATTCAAAATAGTCAACAGGGTCGCAAGAAGCGTGTGGGAAAACCAAGGTGCAAAATAACTGCCCATGAACTGAGAAAAGTCAAGCGTGCAGCTGCCAAGATGCCACTTGCCACCAGTTTGGACATATTTCAGAGCTGCAACATCACTGGAGTGCCCAAAAGCACAAGGTGTGCAATACTCAGAGACATGGCCAAGGTAAGAAAGGCTGAAAGACGACCACCACTGAACAAGACACACAAGCTGAAACGTCAAGACTGGGCCAAGAAATATCTCAAGACTGGTTTTTCTAAGGTTTTATGGACTGATGAAATGAGAGTGAGTCTTGATGGGCCAGATGGATGGGCCCGTGGCTGGATTGGTAAAGGGCAGAGAGCTCCAGTCCCACTCAGACGCCAGCAAGGTGGAGGTGGGGTACTGGTTTGGGCTGGTATCATCAAAGATGAGCTTGTGGGGCCTTTTCGGGTTGAGGATGGAGTCAAGCTCAACTCCCAGTCCTACTGCCAGTTTCTGGAAGAAACCTTCTTCAAGCAGTGGTACAGGAAGAAGTCTGCATCCTTCAAGAAAAACATGATTTTCATGCAGGACAATGCTCCATCACACGCGTCCAAGTACTCCACAGCGTGGCTGGCAAGAAAGGGTATAAAAGAAGAAAAACTAATGACATGGCCTCCTTGTTCACCTGATCTGAACCCCATTGAGAACCTGTGGTCCATCATCAAATGTGAGATTTACAAGGAGGGAAAACAGTACACCTCTCTGAACAGTGTCTGGGAGGCTGTGGTTGCTGCTGCACGCAATGTTGATGGTGAACAGATCAAAACACTGACAGAATCCATGGATGGCAGGCTTTTGAGTGTCCTTGCAAAGAAAGGTGGCTATATTGGTCGCTGATTTGTTTTTGTTTTGTTTTTGAATGTCAGAAATGTATATTTGTGAATGTGGAGATGTTATATTGGTTTCACTGGTAAAAATAAATCATTGAAATGGGTATATATTTGTTTTTTGTTAAGTTGCCTAATAATTATGCACAGTAATAGTCACCTGCACACACAGATATCCCCCTAAAATAGCTAAAACTAAAAACAAACTAAAAACTACTTCCAAAAACATTCAGCTTTGATATTAATGAGTTTTTTGGGTTCATTGAGAACATGGTTGTTGTTCAATAATAAAATTATTCCTCAAAAATACAACTTGCCTAATAATTCTGCACTCCCTGTACGTTTGAGCAGTTCAGCCACTAAAAGCATGCAGAGGTTGAATAGTTCAGTCTGGGTCACGGTCTTTTTCTTCAGCAAATCTTGAGCATCTACAAAGAGACAGCACAAATACACTTAGTACACAATCACACACCTATATTAAATAAATTTTACATTAGAATCTAGAGCATTTCTTAAAAAAAATCTAGAAAATTTGTTTTAAAATTGAACAAATATGAATAATTGTACTTACACTGGGAACATTCTGGTGTAACAATAGGCTTCAGGTCCTGAATAATTTCATTCACTGTCTCTTCATTTACTTCTCTGACCATCTGCAATTAAAACACATGAATACATCTACTGCTGTAAATGATGCAATAAATCATGGTTTCTGATGTTTTCAAGTACAATAGTTTTAGTTTCCCAAAAAACATTTCAACATTCAGTAACGGTTCACTACTCTATTATAATCACCGTAGACACTAATTTTAGAAATGCTTTTTCTAGTTTGATACTTAATCTTAATCTTAAGCTTGGGCTCCAGTAACACTGTGATATTCTTTTGAAATGTACTTGAACGACAGGTCAAGAATGACTCCAAGATTCCTCACAATGTGTTAATAGATCTCTCTGCATTTATTCATTAGTTATTAAAAATCTATGTCTCTATTCTACAGCATGTCTTTGTCCTGTCTTCCTAATGGTTCTTCCAACTGTCACCAAGTCACTTGCTCATAAGGGGTGATATGACTGTTTGGGTTTTCTCAGTTTTTGTTGTGTTATTCTACAGTCTACCTTACAATATAAAATGCCTTGAAGCAACTATTGTTGTGATTCAGTGGTATATGAATAAAAATGAAATTGAAATGAAAACACCTTGTTAGAGTTTACAGCTCAGAAAAGTCTGTGTTTCAGAATGGTGTGTATAATCTGTTTAAGGATCAGAACAAATAAAAGAGCATACAAAGCGTACAGAGCAAACAATTGATTTGTAGACGACTTTTCATCCTACTGATTTGATTGTAGAGATGGGAATCGAAAACTGGTTCCTGTAGAGAGCCGTGTAATTAAGGGAGGGTTCAGGGTCACCTGATCCAGCCATAACTATATGCTTTATCAAAAAGGAAAGTTTTAAGCATAATCTTAAAAGTAGAGATAGTGTCTGTCTCCTGAATCCAAACTGGAAGCTGGTTCCACAGAAGAGGGGCCTGAAAACTGAAGGCTCTCCCTCCCATTCTATTTTCAAATACTCTAGGAACAACAAGTAAGCCTGCAGTGTGAGAGTGAAGTGCTCTAAGCAGGTGATATGGTACGAGAATGTCATTAATATCAGAGATTATCTTTAGAGATATTACGGAAATGGAAGAAAGCATTACTACATATTTGTTTAATATGTGCATTGAAAGACATGTCCTGGTCAAAAATGACTCCAAGGTTCTTCACAGTGTTACTGGAGGCCAAGTTAATGCCATCCAGAGTAAGAATCTGGTTAGATACCACATTTCTAAGATTCTCAGGGCCGAGTACAATAACCTCAGTTTGATCTGAATTAAGAAGCAGAAAAATCAATCAGTGTCCTTATGTCTTTAAGACATTCCTGCCGTTTAACTAATTGGTGTGTGTTATCTGGCTTCATGGACAGATAGAGCTGGGTGTCATAGCAGTGTAAATGTATGTTATGTCTTCTGATGATACTGCCTAAGGGAAGCATTAGTCCTAGCACTGAACCCTGTGGAAAGTGGGTGCCCAGAGCCTGGAAGCTCTCAGTGAATCTGGATAATCAGAATGTTACTGGAACTGCACAATTCACCTTCCCGTCTCCTCAGATAACTTCTCTGTTTGTACTCAGATTCATTTTTCTCATCTTACCTTCTTGAACAGCCCTCTGGTCACAGAGAGCTCTTTGTGGTACTGACTCAGGATGCTCTGTAGTTCACTTCCAATGTCCGACATAGATGCTGCCACTTCATGGAATCCCCCAGGAAGACAGAGGCTGATACCAGCTGAGCATATGGGTTCACTGAGGGCTGACAGTGAGGAGTACCTGAGGAGAAACTGGATGCAGTCCTCTGAGTCTGACAGCTCCTCCAGCTCACAATCTCTCTTCAGCAGCTCACTGATCTCCTGCTTCAGCTTATTATTCAGAGTTTCTGCCCGATGTTCTACTGTTTGCAGCAGGGATGTGATCTGCTTCTGCACCATATTGCTTCTTTCCTGCACCAATTTCATCTGCTGGCTGAACCTTGTCTGGCTGTCAATTAGTGATTCATAAACAGACCTGTTGCTGGCCGTCTGCTGCTGAAGCAACTCCAAGTTTCTCTTTGCTTCATTGATTCTCTGCTTGATGTCGAGCCTCCTCTGCCCTAGCTGTTGCTGCCTCTTGGTCTTCTCTGTTGCTACTAAGACTGTGTCATGGCCTCTGTGTTCATCCATAGCACAGTTGAGACAGATGCACTGCTGATCGTTGCAACAGAACACCTCCATCACTCTGTTGTGAATAGAGCATATGATCTTCTGGCATTCTCCTGAGTCCACCAGCTTATTTTGAGCGGCTTGGTATTTGATGTTGTTCATATCCTCTGCTAAACCAATGCTCTTCTTCAGAACTACTGCCGGTATAAATTGCCTGTTGCAAATAGGACATTTGCTAAATTCTTTCTGCTTGCCAGAGGGGTCCTCAATGCACCTCCTGCAGTATTTGTGCCCACAGGGAAGACACAAGAAATTCTTCTGCACATCCTGATACTTTGCGCAGGAGAACCTGTCATGGTCCACCTGAAGTCTTTTCTGAGCCATTTCACCTCCTCCCAGCAAATCAAATCTGATCCAAGACTCTGTTTCTGTGTTCAGATCTGCAGTGAATTGACTCATCAGTTGCTTGCACCTGACAAAATCAAGAAATACTGCCTGCACAGAGAGCTGAATCTCTTTGTTAAAGAGGACACAGGAGAGGGAGGAGTCCTCAGCTTTCACTTCATTCCAGGAAGAGTTGGTTCAATCTGACACTGAGCAACAGTCTCAGCTGTGAATATGATCCACATACAGCATGTACGTTAGCCATCTTCTAGCTTGTTTCAAGACTTGAATCAAACATACGCTTGGAGTTTCTATCACCAAGTGTAGCCTCCTCAGCTTCCTCTAAATACTGTTTTTTCCTGATGTTATTAGGAAATTATCAGACAACAGAGGGTTTTCAGGAAACACTGTTAGATCTTCAGTTTTTAACCTATAAGTTACAATATGATCTAGAGTGTGAGTGGTGAATCATTTTTTGTTTTTGTTTTTTTTAAACATTTTTTAAAAAGCCACGTGATTTTGATCACCACGTATGAAGATATATAAAGCGCACCCAGCGTTTTATAAAACTTTCCTCATTTACCTATTCACTTGTTTTATTGAAGTGCTCTATATAGTATCTAGTAATTCACTGGATGCATAGCCTCAGAGGTTAATATCTTCTATCCATGAAGCCAGATAACACGCACCAATTAGTTACACTGCAGGAATGTCTTAAAGACATAAAGACCTGGATGGCCTCTAATTTCCTGCTTCTAAATTCAGACTGAGGTTATTGTACTCAGCCCTGAAAATCTTAGAAATGTAGTATCTAACCAGATTCTTACTTTGGATGGCATTACCTTGGCCTCCAGTAACGCTGTGAGGAACCTTGGAGTCATTTTTGACCAAGACATGTCCTTCAATGCACATATTAAACAAATATGTAAGACTGCTTTCTTCCATTTGTGCAACATCTCTAAAGTTAGAAATATCCTGTCTCAGAGTGACGCTGAAAAACTAGTTCATGCATTTATTACTTCCAGGCTGGACGACTGTAATTCATTATTATCAGGATGTCCAAAAAACTCACTGAAAAGCCTTCAGCTAATCCAAAATGCTGCAGCAAGAGTCCTGACAGGGACTAGAAAGAGAGAGCAGATTTCTCCTGTTTTGGCTTCCTGTTAAATCCAGAATTGAATGCAAAATCCTGCTCCTCACATACAAGGTCATAAATAATTGGGTCCCATCTTATCTTAATGATCTTATAGTGCCATATCACCCTATTAGAGCACTTTGCTCTCGCTCTGCAGGCCTACTTGTTGTTCCTAGAGTATTTAAAAGTAGAATGGGAGGCAGAGCCTTCAGTTTTCAGGCCCCTCTTCTGTGGAACCAGCTTCCAGTTTGGATTCGGGAGACAGACACTATCTCTACTTTCAAGATTAGGCTTCAAACTTTCCTTTTTGCTAAAGCATATAGTTAGGGCTGGACCAGGTGACCCTGAATCCTCCCTTAGTTATGCTGCAATAGACGTAGGCTGCCGGGGGACTCCCATGATGTATTGAGTTTTTCCTTTTCAGTCAACTTTTCACTCACTATGTATTAACAGACCTCTCTGCATTGAATCATATCTGTTATTAACCTCTGTCTCTCTTCCACAGCATGTCTTTATCCCTTTTTCCTTCTCTCACCCCAACCGGTCGCAGCAGATGGCCCCGCCCCTCCCTGAGCCTGGTTCTGCTGGAGGTTTCTTCCTGTTAAAAGGGACTTTTTCCTTCCCACTGTCGCCTAAGTGCTTGCTCATAGGGGGTCATATGATTGTTGGGTTTTTCTCTGTATCTATTATTGTAGGATCTACTGTACAATATAAAGCGACCTGAGGCGACTGTTGTTGTGATTTGGAGCTATAAAAATAAAATAAAGCATACATCATTAGCCATACACACACAATTATGGGCACACTAAGGTTTATTATATATATAATTTCACTGAATTTATGTTTAGCCTTAGCAAGCAGTGTTGGATTTCACTCAATATCACCTGCACTGGCCCCTGGAAGACTATTTATTATGGTTGCTGGTGTTTCTTAGTCTCACTGCTAAGTGCTGAGAGAGTAACTGTGGTACTGCATCAGGTATTCACGAGTGGCCGAGAATTATGTGAGGGTGGTCGGGGACATTTATGAGGACAGAGAGACAGTTGTGAGGTGTGTTGTCATGTTTCAGCTGTGTACAGGCAGGAGAAAGACCCAAACGCAAAACTCACCACACAGGAATTAAACTCAAAAAGCTGCTTTATTGCAGAATGACACGAAAAAATATAACAAAACTAAACTGGGACATGGATAACTAACACACAGGGAAACAAAGCCATGAGGGAGACTACAACACTGACAAAGAGAAACACAGGGCTTAAATATACTGAGGGACAACGAGGGAATGAGAAACAGAAGGAGAGCAATGCTGGGAGTAATCAGGCTGGACGAGACAAGGGAAGCAAAACTAGAAATGCTGACATGAGACACGGACCTTCAAAGTAAAACAGGAAACACACTGACTGAACTCTAGACATGTAAACTTAACAGCAACTGGGGAGACAGAACATAGGAACCTGAAACATGGTACAGAATGGCACAGTAGACACAACATGGAAAACAGGGAAGCCATATTACAAAATCTAAGAAATAAACCTATGATAACCATAACTGAAACCTAGGGAAATAACAAACACAGTACAACAAAGGACTCAAAACATAAACCATTATATAAAAACACAAGAACTCAAAAAGCTGAGTCAGAAAGACCCAGAACTGTGACAGTATGTGGTGACAGATGGGTTCAAGGTGGGGTGGGATTCAAATGCACCTCATCGAAAAACACTTGGAAAAAATGAAAAGAACATTTTAAATAGCTGTGATGTTAAAGTGTGTTTGTGTGAACACTGAAGCTACTGTGAGTTCACTAAATACTTCAAATGTACCAAGAACTCATCTAACAAGTTTCACCAGGAAATAAGTGAGCTACTATGTATAAATTGCATTCACTTTCTGTCTCTTGCTATGAGGAAACTTTGCCTGTTATTCACGGAATGAAACGACTACATTTGGATGCCTCACATGGGTTTAAGCATGAAACCAAGTGTTGAAAGGAACAAAAATATCTTCAAGGATATCCTCATTCTTCTCTGGCATCTTTTGAGCCCTCAGACAATGTTTTTCATACCAAAGTAAAAGAGAAGATATTTATCGGGGGTGGGGTGTTGTGCTTTACTAAAACAACAAGGTGTATTATATTTCCTCCTTTGCTAACTGTCTGTCTCTGTTGTTGTGCTGGTTCTCTCAAGGCACTCTGGCTTCCCTCCCATTGGTTGCAGGCAAGTAGACAGCTACTTATATAATGCCTTTCTAATCAATTTGTGCATTCAAAGTGATTTCTACTATGAGTTTTGTTCAGCCAGTCACACATAATCATAAGGCACTCTTATTTGACATTGAAACAAACTCACACTCCAATGGATGCACTGAAGGAATTTGGGTTCAGTATCAGTTTCTTACCCAAGGGAACTTTAGCCTATAGCTCTACCTCTAGTCTCTAGCTTTGCATGTCTCAGAGCAGAATGGCCAATTATTAGAGTTTGACCCCCGGCAGGTGTGTCGCTGAGTGGGGGAAAACGGTTTGAAACATGAACAGGTTGGTGGTGTACCTTGGGCTTCTGTTTAAGACTATGCTTCCTCCTCACTGTCACCCAGCAATCCTCTTTCCCTGGCTGTTCGAGGGCTGCCGAGGGAGAGCTAGTGGGGCATATGCTACCTTCGCCTGCACCCGCTACAGGGGCCTGACTAGCTATAGGATTTTCAAGGGTGCGAAGCTGAGTCTCCAATTCAGTAATCCTGGCCTCCAGAGCTGCAAATAGGCTACATTTATTACAAGGATCACTACTGCTAAAGGAGGCTGAGGAGTAATTAAACATCTGACACAATGAGCAGGAACGTGCAGGAGGGACAGGTGAAGACGTGTGACAGGTTGAATGACTATTGCATATAAAACTGTTCAGTTAATACTAATTCATATCAGTTGATATAAGGATGAAAATAATGTAAATATGGTACGAATGTGGTTAAGAGTTTATTATTTTTCATGTTATATTAATGGCTTTCATGTTACTTAAGAGAACTGCAATCTATACATCAGTGATCGGCTAGTAAGGGGCTTTCGCGCGTTCTCCTCACTGCAATAAACTACTGCATGAGAGACGCAAGTCATAATCACTCTCGTGATTCTTTTCCCCCTGTTTTCAGGTAAACGTGTTTAAAAGTTGATATATTTCCAATGTGTACACTGTTAAGATATTTAAGAGGTAATCCTTCATTGTTCTGTAAGCATTAGAAGCATTACATTACAGTTTTGTGCACATATACGTGGCGGTTTTGAGCCTCAGTTTTGTACTGTGTAATGGCCATTAAGATAACTGCAGGAGCTAAAAACGCCGCGATTGTCAGCCATTTTGTCAGGAAACCTGCTCAAGTATATGTATAGTAAGCACTTTAGTATCCATCCATCCATCCATCCATCTTCATCCGCTTATCCGAGGTCGGGTCGCGGGGGTAGCAGCCTAAGCAAAGAGGTCCAGACCTCCCTCTCCCCAGCCACCTCCTCCAGCTTGTCCGGGGGAATACCAAGGCGTTCCCAGGCCAGCCGAGAGATATAATCTCTCCAGCGTGTCCTGGGTCTGCCCCGGGGCCTCCTCCCGGTGGGACATGCCTGGAACACCTCGCCCAGGAGGCGCCCAGGGGGCATCCTTGCCAGATGCCCGAACCACCTCAGCTGGCTCCTTTCGATGTGGAGCAGCAGCTGCTCTACTCTAAGCCCCTCCCGGATGGCCGAACTTCTCACCCTATCTCTAAGGGAGAGGCCAGCCACCCTTCGGAGGAAGCTCATTTCCGCCGCTTGTATCCGCGATCTCGTTCTTTCGGTCACTACCCACAGCTCGTGGCCATAGGTGAGGGTAGGGACGTAGATCGACCGGTAAATTGAGAGCTTCGCTTTTACACTCAGCTCCCTCTTCACCACGACTGACCGGTGCAGCGTCCGCATTACTGCAGCCGCAGCCCCAATCCGTCTGTCGATCTCCAGCTCCCTTCTCCCATCACTCGCGAACAAGACCCCGAGATACTTGAACTCCTCCACTTGGGGCAGGAACTCATCCCCGACCCGGAGTGGGCACTCCACCCTTTTCCGGCTGAGAACCATGGCCTCAGATTTGGAGGTGCTGATCCTCATTCCCGCTGCGTTACACTCGGCTGCGAACCGCTCCAGTGCGAGCTGGAGGCCCTCACCCGATGAAGCCAACAGAACCACATCATCCGCAAAAATCAGAGATGAGATTCTGAGGCCACCAAAGCGAAAGCCCTCCGCCACTTGGCTGCGCCTAGAAATCCTGTCCATAAAAATTATGAACAGAACCGGAGACAAAGGGCAGCCCTGGCGGAGCCCATCACCCACCGGGAACAAGTCCGACTTATTGCCGGCAATGCGAACCAAGCTCTTGCAACGGTTGTATAGGGATTGAATGGCCCGTAGCAATGGGCCAGACACCCCATACTCGCGCAACACCTCCCACAGGACGCCCCGAGGGACACGGTCGAATGCCTTCTCCAGGTCCACAAAACACATGTAGACTGGTTGGGCAAACTCCCATGCACCCTCAAGTATCCTCGAGAGGACAAAGAGCTGGTCCAGTGTTCCGCGACCAGGACGAAAACCGCATTGTTCCTCCTGTATCCGAGGTTCGACTAGCGGACGAACCCTCCTCTCCAGCACCCTGGCATAGACTTTCCCGGGGAGGCACTTTAGTATTTCGGTTTATTATTTAGTGTTTTTCTTCCACCATGTGACATTTAGCAGTACAAAATGTGAAATGTTTCTGTTCATTGACTGCAATAAACTACTGCATGAGAGACGCAAGTCATAATCACTCTCGTGATTCTTTTCCCCCTGTTTTCAGGGGTGTAACATTTGGAGGCACCGCTGGGATAGCTGCTTAGATGTCCGGTGTCCACAATCTGCACATCGTAGTCCAAGCCAGCGACATCCCCCCCACTACAACCCAGGCAGACTGCAGTGAGGAAAGTGTTGCTGTCAAACTGGTAGCTGTGTTTTAGCGCATGTTTCCTGAGGCCAGCCAGAGATCATCAGGGGCTGCAAAAACGACTCAGCTCAGCGTCACCTGTACATGCAAAATTCTTCCTGCCTACTGCCACAATGTCTTCGGTGGAAGATCTGCGAGAAGAGGTTGTGCGTGAAATGCACACTCTGTCCAAAGATCAACTAGTGTCAATCTGCGAGTTCCTTGGCAATGCAGAGAAAATAGATGTTAGCAGAAAAACACGACTGTCACTGCTAACACACATCCAAATACACATTGAGAGAGAAGGTATAACAGTACTTGAGCATGAAGGAATGTCAGAACTGTTGTTACTTAATGATAGAAAGATGGCGCCGAGTATGGCAGCCTCGTCGCGAGCTCCCCCAAGCAACGGCTTTCTTCTGTGTTTACTTTTACTTTTCCTTTATTTTTTCACGAGCAGCACATGTCTCCTTGTGTACGACCGACAAACCTTACTGGACATAAAAGACGGTCTTTCTTATAACTTTCCGGAGTTCAAGTTTTGCAACACGGACGCTCCGTTTGCAGACCCCCCATTCCTCTCACCTGAGACGCCTTTGTTCTCTGTCCCTGGAGGCCGCAAACGCCGACCCAGAGGGAGAAGATCTGGCGTTCTGGTTCGACTGAGACGGCGCACTAACAGACCACCGTTACCCAGTTTATTACTGGCAAATGTGCAGTCTCTGGAGAACAAGCTGTGTGAGCTTCGGGCACGGATCTCATTCCAGCGAGAGATGCGGGACTGCTGCGTGATCTGCCTCACAGAAACCTGGCTATCGGACAAAGTACTGGACTCCGCAATACAACTACCGGGGTTCTCTGTGCACCGCGCGGACAGGTCGCAGGATCTTACTGGGAAAAGCAGAGGCGGTGGTGTATGTTTCATGATCAACAACAGCTGGTGTGATTTTTCGAACGTGCACCCGGTCAAATCCTTCTGCTCACCGTACCTGATGATTAAGTGCCGGCCATTCTGGCTGCCGAGGGAATTTACAGCAGTGATTATTACGGCTGTTTACATTCCCCCACAAGCCGACACTGACCGAGCACTCAGGGAACTGTACAGCGCGATCAGCAGCTAGGAAACCGCACACCCAGAGGCAGCGTTTATCACAGCCGGAGACTTTAATAAGGGAAACCTGAAGAAAGTCTCACCCAAACTCCACCAACACATACATTTTAACACTCGTGGAGAACGGCTTCTGGACCACTGTTACACCTCTTTACGGGATGCGTACAAAGCCCTCCCCCGCGCCCCATTCGGCCAATCAGATCACTGCTCCATCCTGCTCCTGCCCGCCTACAGGCAGAAGCTGAAACAGGAAGCTCCAACCCGGAGGGCGGTGCACTGTTGGACGGACCAATCGGAGTCTGCGCTGTGGGACTGTTTTGATCACGCGGACTGGGAAATGTTTCGCGTGGCCGCTAGGGACATTGATGAATACACAGACTCAGTCTGCGGATTTATCAGGAAATGCGTGGAAGATGTCGTCCCATCCAGAACAGTTAAATCCTTCCCAAATCAAAAACCCTGGATTAACGGAGATGTTCGCGCGGCACGGAGCACCGCCTTTGCCTCCGCGAACACATCGGACTACAAACACGCACATTACCAACTCCGGAAGACGATCAAAGCAGCCTGTGTCTGAGGAGGATGTGCGGAAGTGCTTCAGGAAGGTGAACGCGCGCAAAGCTACTGGTCCGGACGGGATTCCCGGCCGCGTCCTCAAGTCATGCGCGGCTCAGCTGGCTGGAGTGTTCACACACATCTTCAACCTTTCCCTCTCTCTGTCTGTAGTCCCAGCCTGCTTCAAAATGGCCACCATCGTCCCTGTACCCAAATCCTCCACCATCTCCTCATTGAACGACTGGCGACCTGTAGCCCTGACCCCCATCGTGAGCAAATGCTTCGAGAAGCTGGTCAGGGACTTCATCTGCTCTGCACTACCTGACTCACTGGACCCTCTACAGTTTGCATACCGCCACAACAGGTCCACTGATGATGCCATAGCCCTGACACTACACACTGCCCTGTCACACCTGGAGAAGAGAGACACGTATGTGAGAATGCTGTTTGTAGATTACAGCTCAGCATTCAATACCATCGTTCCCTCGAAGCTGGACAGGAAACTGCAGGATCTAGGACTGAGCAGCTCCCTCTGCAGCTGGATCCTTAGCTTCCTGTCTGACAGACGCCAAGTGGTCAGACTGGGCTGCATCACCTCATCCCCCATCACACTGAACACTGGTGCTCCACAGGGGTGTGTACTGAGCCCTCTCCTATACTCACTCTACACCTACGACTGCACGGCCACTAACAACTGCAACATCATTGTGAAGTTTGCGGACGACACTACAGTGGTGGGTCTTATCACCAACAGTGATGAGACGGCTTACAGGGAGGAGGTCAGCGCCCTGACCCACTGGTGTCAAGACAACCATCTCACCCTCAACGTCGCAAAGACAAAGGAGTTGATAGTGGACTTCCGGAGGTGCAGAGAAGTACACACCCCCATCACCATCAGCGGCGCTGCTGTGGAGAGAGTGAGCAGCTTCCGGTTCCTTGGCGTACATCTGGCTGAGGATCTTACGTGGTCAGTACACACAAACAAAACAGTGAAGAAGGCGCAGCAGCGCCTCTTCTTTCTCAGGAGACTGAAAAGATTCGGCATGAGCCCCCGCATCCTCAGGACCTTCTATCACTGTGCCATTGAGAGCATCCTCACTGGATGCATCACCACCTGGTATGGCAACAGCACCGCCTACAACTGCAAAGCTCTCCAGCGAGTAGTGCGGTGCTCTGAACGGATAATTGGAGGTGAGCTTCCCTCCCTCCAAGACATCTACAGGAAGCGGTGCCTGAGGAAAGCGGGGAGGATCATCAAGGACTCCAGTCACCCCAGCCATAAACTGTTCAGACTACTTCCCTCAGGAAGGAGGTTCTGCAGCATCCGGTCCCGTACCAGCAGACTGAGAGACAGCTTCTTCCATAGTAGTAGTAGTATTATTTATTGTCATTGTCAAGAACAATGAAATTGCGTTTGGGGCTTCCATACAACCCAAAAAAAAAGAAGAAAATAATAAATACCCCTTAAAACCCAAGTGTACATATTTAACCCAGTGTGACTCCAATGCAATAAGACAATCCTTAGCAATAATGTTCGTAGAAATTCAGACAAAGACCTGAGAAACATGACAAAATACAACAATGCAACCCATTCAATATTATTGTACTGTGAGATATGATATCAGATATGATAGTTATCTATTTAAGAAAAGGGGGGGGGGGCAGGAGGGGGAAGAGAATAAAGATATGATGCACCAATGCAGACCAGTTCATTGCTATTAAGAATTTGGATATGGTTATTGTCCGTGAGAGGGGGGCAGAGAGTTCAGGAGCCTCACAGCCTGTGGATACAGGCTGTTGGCCAGTCTGGATGTTCTGGCCTGTATAGACCTGTACCTTCTCCCTGAGGGCAGCAGATGGAAAAGGCCATCAGACTGCTGAACACTTCATAGACACCTCAGCTTCACTACTGGAACTTCAACATTATGCACTACATACCGTACAGTAATGCCGCTGTTTTGCACATATTCAACTCTGTATATTTTTATATATTTTATTTTATTATTGTTTACTATTTAATTTGTAAAAATATGTATACACACACACACACACACACACACACACCACACCACACACGTAGAAAAACATTTAGTATACACATCCAGAAATGCATACACTATTATATATTGTACATATATTTATTAGTTTCAGGTTGGCCATTCTTGTATTTTGCTCGTTTGTGTTGTTGTGTTTGCACATCTCTGTTGCTTGTGGGGCTCGCACACGAATTTCACTCGCATGTGCTGTGCCAGTGTGCCTGCACATGTGATGTGACAATAAAAAAAGTGATTTGATAAGATTGCTGAAGTAATGAAAGAGACAATTGTTGAGACTGAACCAAATGCAAATGAAGAGGGTGATTCAGGGCACAGAGAGCAACCAAACACTGCAACCTCACTGGTAACAGAGACAGCTAATGCAGTTAACACAGCGGTTATTTCTCACTCCCAAGGTAATCGCTTTGTCCCTAACTCATCTGTGTCAAGTACCCCCCAACGACCAAGCCCTTACTGGCAGAAAGATTTCAAAATATCAGGCCAGATTGGCGAACCAGGTCAAAAAGACAAACTGACATTTTCCAGTCTTGCTCACCAGATCGAAAATGGACTGAGCAGAGGCTACTCAGAGCTTGACATTGTAGATGCTGTCATCAGAGCTATCTTGCCAGGTCTGCAACCACGCAGCTATTTGGAGGGAAAAGCTCAACTCACCCTTCCGACTCTACGCCGCATACTGCGCTCCCATTTCCAGGAGAAGAGCGCCACCGAACTGTATAAACAACTTGCCTCTGAGGTGCAGACCCAAAAAGAAACTGCTCAAAGCTTCCTGATGAGAGTTTTAGATCTAAAGCAGAAAGTCTTATTTGCTTCCCAAGAATCAGAGTCAGGACTCAAATACGACCCAGCTTTAGTCCAGCGTATGTGTTTGCACACCATACTCACAGGCTTCCAGAGTGACAGTGTCAGGATAGATATGAAGCCACTCCTGTTAGACTCTAAGACATCTGATGAACTCCTGTTAGAGAGGTTAAATATGGCTTGTGCCAATGAGGCAGAAAGGAAAAACAAGAAGAGATGTTTAGCATCACAGACTGCTACAAGTGTAAGTGCAGTGCAGTCAGATGATGTGTCACCAGCCAAGAACCCTGTGAAAGAAGTTAAAGCTAAGATACCACCCGAGCTTTTAACTGAGTTAGCGGAGCTTAAGACAGGTGTAGCCTCCCTGAAAGGTCTCAGTGCAGAGATAGCTCAGATTAAAGAGACTCTACAGCAGCCGGTGGCTGGTCCTCAGTCATATGCCCCACCACCAGTTATGCAGTATGATAGGGACCAGCAGTATTATAGCTTCCAGGGCCCCCGTCAAAGACCACCACCCCCTCAGTATCCTGCACAGCACTACACAGGTAGTCCAGCCCGCCGTGAGAGGAGGTGCCACATCTGCCAGCAGAATGGAGTCAACGAGCGCTGCACCCACTGCTACCTCTGTGGGAGTAGAGAACACTTTCAGGCTGGTTGTAGAAGCAGAGGTATGAGACCATATAAAGAGAAACATTTAAACCAGCAATGGTTACCACCGAGGGACGAGTGTTAACCATGCCCATCATCCACAAGTCCCAACATTGCTCCAACTGTAAACAAGAAAAGTCATGCATGAGACAGTGTTCAGCATGTAAAAACACACTTTATTGTTCAAGAACATGCCAGAAACAACACTGGAGACAACATAAGAGACAAAGCACTGGCTTAAAGACTAAGAAAGAAAATGAGACTGTCCAGGTACCACTGTCGCCAGCTCATGTAAATTCCCCTCACAAAGTCACATCTCTGGTGGGCAGGCAATGTCTGGTTGAGTGTTTCCTGGATGGCCACAGGCTTCAAGCTCTATGGGACTCAGGCTCACAGGTATCAATCATCGATGAGAAGTGGAAAAACGACTATCTGCCACACACAGAGCTGAGAGATGTAGCAGATATTATGGACACATCTGAACTCACCCTGACCGCAGCAAATGGGACCAACATGTCATATCTTGGGTGGGTTGAGAAAACCTTCCAACTTGTTTCCGGAACTAAACAAACTGAGAAATTGACCATCCCCATGTTGGTAATGAAAGGTTTTCAGCTCACATGCCCTATTATAGGCTAGAATGTCATTGAATACATTGTGAATAAGACTGACCAAGCTAAACTGTACAGCACAGTGAGAAAAGCATTTCCCAGCCTCAAAAGACACAAGGTGAAAGCTTTTATACAGGCTGTTAGTGCAGATGCAGTTGACGAGTACAAAGTGATGACAAAGAAAGACTGTATTACTGTACCTAAAAAAAGCCACATGCATGTTGAGGGTCGTATAGCAGCAGGGCCATTTAAACAAGATATGGTCATGATATTTGAGCCAGACTTAAACCCCCAGTAGCCAGACAATCTTGAGTTTTTTGACACTTTGGTTAAAGTTAAGAAGGGTACTTTACCCGTCATAACACTAGGTGTCTCTAACCCAACTAACCATGAAATTGTCATTCCAGGCCGTACATTAGTTGGTCCGGTTCAGACTATTACAGCTGTTTTACCTGCCCAGGTGTTTGAAAAAGCCACATCTGTAGCTACTGTTAACCAGACAAATACACAAGCCCAGTGTAGCGCTAGTGAAGAGTGGGACCCACCTGTAGATCTTAACCACCTGGGTGAAGAGCAGAGAGTATTAGCGAAACAGATGCTCAGAGAGGAATGCCAGTCTTTCTCTAAAACAGACAATGATATAGGCTGTATTGAAAAACTGAAAATGACCATATCACTCAAAGACAGCGAACCAGTCAAACGCACATACCTGTCTGTGCCACGGCCGCTCTACCAAGAGATGAAAAGTTACCTGTCACGGCTGCGCAGCAGTCGTGTGGTGAATTGAGAAAAGGATCTAAAATGCGGGCACTGGCTGGGGTGCGAGTGAATGTTTATTTACAGAGGTGATAAGGTGACAAAAACAGGAGAAGCAGAGCGGGGAGAAAACAAACCTAAACTGGGGAAAACTAAAGAGCTCAACTTAAACCAAACACGCACGGGAGGAGGAACAAAATGCACAAAGAAAGCTGGCGGAGAGACAAAGACTGAACACTGGGTTACACAGAATTAGGCAAACAGACATGGAGTTAAACAGACGACGCAACAGAGAGCACAGGAAAACACAGGGCTTAAATACACGGGGAGTAATCAGGGGATGGGCCACAGGCGGGAGACACAGCTGGGAGCAATTAGGCTAACGAGACAGGGGAGAGGTAAAACTGAACACACTGACATGAGACATGAACTTTCAGAATAAAACAGGAAACTAACAGACACAGAGAACCAGACAGGACACTGAACTTGACAGGCAGACTCATGAGCAGACACAATAACACCATGGACACACAGAGGGAACACAGAGAAGTGGGAGCAGGCAGGCAAGGAACAGAAACCTAACAAATGGCAAAATCACAACAGAATACACCAGGGGTTCATGTCAGAAGGAAGTCGTCCACTCACTGCTTTTGTGACCCCCTGGGGATTATATGAGTGGATTTGCATCCCCTTTGGACTTATGAATGCCCCTGCAGCATTTCAGCACTGTATGGAAGAGTGTCTGGATGGACTGCGCGACAACATCTGCATCCCCTATCTGGATGACACATTAGTTTACAGCAAAACGTTCAAAGATCACTTGGAGGACGTGAGAAAAGTGCTTCAGAGATTGAGAGGCTTTGGTATAAAGCTTAAGCCAAGTAAGTGTGACATGTTTAAGTCTGAGGTGCGCAATTTGGGCAGAATAGTGTCTGCAGAGGGCAGTAAAGTGGATCCTGCAGACTTTGAAGCAGTCAAAGCACTCAAAGGTATAAAACCACAAAATGTTGGTCAGCTCAGAAAATTGTTAGGCCTTCTCTCCTACTACAGACAATACATAAAAGACTTCTCCAGAAAAGCAGGTTGCTTGTATGAACTGTTAAAAGCTGACAAAACCACAGAGAACTCAGACACCACAAAAGGGCCAAGGGCAAGACCAAAGAGAGCCAGTCAAGTTGTGCCCTCCTCAAAACAAATCGTGTGGACTGACCAGCATCAAAGTGCGCTTGAAGAACTAATAGACTGTTTGCTCCACCCACCAGTGCTGGGGTTCCCAGATTTCACACAGCCGTTCATCGTACACACAGACGCCTCACACAAAGGGCTAGGCGCAGTGTTGTACCAGAGACAAGATGGTAAGCTGCGAGTTATTGCTTATGGCTCCCGTACTCTAACAGCGGCTGAAAAAAACTACCACTTCCATGCAGGAAAACTAAAATTTTTAGCATTGAAGTGGGCTATCACTGACAAATTCAGAGACTATTTGTACTATGCCCCAACATTTACTGTCTATAGCGATAACAACCCGCTAACGTACATTCTGTCAACAGCCAAACTGAATGCCACCACATCAAGATGGGTTGCTGAGCTCGCTGATTTTCACTTCACCATTAAGTACAAACCAGGGAAGGAAAACAGTGATGCAGATGCTTTATCAAGAATGCCACTTGATGTCGAAACCTTGATGAGAGACTGCTCTGAGGAAGTGCCACCGGACACTATTGCAGCTGCTATCCAGGCCATTGAGGTACAGAAAGACACACCTGCCGCATGGACACTCTCAGCTGCAGCAATGTCAGTCACAGCAGAAGGTGAGCCAGCAGAAGCAACATTCACACCTATACCAAAAGAACAGCTTAATGAAGCGCAAACGTCTGATCCTGTTATAAGCCCTGTATTACAGTGTAAACAGACAGATTCAAAACCACTGCCCAAAGAGCTAAGAACATTTGACCCTAAGTACTCAAAATGTTTGTTCAGAGAGTGGGGCAAGTTAAGACTGGATAACAATGGCATCTTGTACAGACTCACTTCTGCCCGGAAACAGCTAGTCCTGCCAGATCAGTTCAAAAAGACTGTACTTGAAGAGCTGCACAATAATATGGGCCATCAAGGTGCTGATCGCACAGTGTCTTTGATACGTGAACGCTTCCTTTGGCCACACATGCAGGCAGACATCGAGCATTATGTGACCAACGTTTGTTCCTGTGTAACGCAGAAAAAGCCCAGCCATGAAAAAAGAGCTCCTTTAACAAACATTGTAACTACGCAGCCCTTTGAGCTGGTGTGTATAGACTTTCTCCATCTTGAAAAATGCAAAGGCAGTTATGAATATTTTCTAGTGATAACTGACCACTTCACACGTTTTGCCCAAGCCTATGCCACCACCTCAAAGTCAGGCAAAACTGCTGCAAACCTGATATTCAATGACTATGCCCTAAAGTTTGGCTTCCCCTGTTGCATTCACCATGACCAAGGGGGTGAATTTGAAAATCAGCTATTCAGTCAGCTCAAGAAACTTTGTGGCATGCCCGGTTCTAGGACAACACCCTATCACCCAATGGGGAATGGTCAAGTTGAACGTATGAACAGGACATTGTTGGAAATTCTTAGAACGCTAACTAAAACACAAAAGTCTAACTGGAAGGAATCTATCAACAAGCTAATGTATGCATATAATTGCACACGTTGTGAAGTCACTGGCTACTCCCCATTTTACCTACTGTTTGGACGGTCACCCAGGCTACCAGTAGATATGCTCTTTGGACTGTACTCAGAAACAGATTTTAGTGACCACAGAGACTATGTTGAAAAATGGAGAAAGGGCATGGAACAAGCATACTCTATAGCAAATGAGAATGCAAAGTAAGGAGTTCTGTGTTACAACCTGGCGAGAGAGTTCTGGTCAAAAACCTGACACCTAGAGGAGGCCCAGGGAAACTGAGAGACTATTGGGAGGACACTGTTCACACAGTAGTCAGACAAATGGGGCCTGACTTCCCTATCTATGAGGTAAGACCGGAGAGAGGCAGAGGGCGCTCTAGAGTGCTTCACAGAAACTTGCTTATGTCATGTGACCACTTACCTTTTGAAAAAGTGCCTGAAAAAGATAATCGTACAAGACATGAACAGAAAAAGACTGATAAACCCGTCGCTGTTGTGCCAGACTCTGATGATGAGGGCAGTGTTGATGAATACCGCTGTCATTACGCACCACCTCAAACTGCTTTCGCGCGTTCTCCTCACTGCAATAAACTACTGCAAGTCATAATCACTCTCGTGATTCTTTTCCCCCTGTTTTCAGGTAAAAGTGTTTAAAAGTTGATATATTTCCAATGTGTACACTGTTAAGATATTTAAGAGGTAATCCTTCATTGTTCTGTAAGCGTTAGAAGCATTACATTACAGTTTTGTGCACATATACGTGGCGGTTTTGAGCCTCAGTTTTGTACTGTGTAATGGCCATTAAGATAACTGCATGAGCTAAAAACGCCGCGATTGTCAGCCATTTTGTCAGGAAACCTGCTCAAGTATATGTATAGTAAGCACTTTAGTATTTCGGTTTATTATTTAGTGTTTTTCTTCCACCATGTGACATTTAGCAGTACAAAATGTGAAACGTTTCTGTTCATTGACTGCAATAAACTACTGCATGAGAGACGCAAGTCATAATCACTCTCGTGATTCTTTTCCCCCTGTTTTCAGGGGTGTAACAGACGCTCGGTTACAAGCTAAGCTAGTCTAGCGAAGAAGTAAAAGACAGAGTGAGTGAATACTTTGGCTATAAACTTTGGCTATGAATTAGGGAGTGAGTACACAAAGACTGTGCATCGGATGAAGTACTTGGAGACTGTACTATGAAATAAGAAGTTATCTAGAGGTTTTTCAATTAAATTGCTATACAGAAAAGCTCCACAAAAACACCACTGTGTGCTGGAACAGGAAATGATACTCTTATGCAGACAGAGAAAACACCAAGATCATAATCAAAGATGTGATAGTTGCTTCAAGAGTATTGATAACGTATAGAAAAGGTCAGAATTTTCCTAACTGTGTGTTTGTTGATCAGAAAAAAAAAAACGATGATGGGGTGCTGAGAGAGTAACTGTGGTATTGCATCAGGTATTCACGAGTGGCCGAGAATTATGTGAGGGTGGTCCAGGACGTGTTTGAGGACAGAGAGACAGTGGTGACGTGTGTGGTGACAGATGGGTTCAAGGTGGGGTGGGATTCATCGAAAAACACTTGGAAAAAAATGAAAAGAACATTTTAAATAGCTGTGATGTTAAAGTGTGTTTGTGTGAACACTGAAGCTACTGTGAGTTCACTAAATACTTCAAATGTACCAAGAACTCATCTAACAAGTTTCACCAGGAAATAAGTGAGCTACTATGTATAAACTGCATTCACTTTCTGTCTCTTGCTATGAGGAAACTTTGCCTGTTATTCGCGGAATGAAACGACTACATTTGGATGCCTCACATGGGTTTAAGCATGAAACCAAGTGTTGAAAGGAACAAAAATATCTTCAAGGATATCCTCATTCTTCTCTGGCATCTTTTGAGCCCTCAGACAATGTTTTTCATACCAAAGTAAAAGAGAAGATATTTATCCGGGGTGGGGTGTTGTGCTTTACTAAAACAACAAGGTGTATTATATTTCCTCCTTTGCTAACTGTCTGTCTCTGTTGTTGTGCTGGTTCTCTCAAGGCACTCTGGCTTCCCTCCCATTGGTTGCAGGCAAGTAGACAGCTACTTATATAATGCCTTTCTAATCAATTTGTGCATTCAAAGTGATTTCTACTATGAGTTTTGTTCAGCCAGTCACACATAATCATAAGGCACTCTTATTTGACATTGAAACAAACTCACACTCCAATGGATGCACTGAAGGAATTTGGGTTCAGTATCAGTTTCTTACCCAAGGGAACTTTAGCCTATAGCTCTACCTCTAGTCTCTAGCTTTGCATGTCTCAGAGCAGAATGGCCAATTATTAGAGTTTGACCCCCGGCAGGTGTGTCGCTGAGTGGGGGAAAACGGTTTGACACATGAACAGGTTGGTGGTGTACCTGGGGCTTCTGTTTAAGACTATGCTTCCTCCTCACTGTCACCCAGCAATCCTCTTTCCCTGGCTGTTCGAGGGCTGCCGAGGGAGAGCTAGTGGGGCATATGCTACCTTCGCCTGCACCCGCTTCCTGTGCCACTTTTTGTTGGCACAGGAAGTGATACTCTACTGCAGAGAGAGCCAACACCACGTGACAGCACTGCAGCAACACAAAGTCAGTTGTGAGCAGGATGAGCTCGCGTGGGCCCTCGTTCAAGGCTGCTGCAGACCAATGCAGATGGCTCACCCGAGTTCTCAGCGGAGATGGAAAGCTGAGATGGCCCAGCAGAGCAGTGGTGCAGGTGGAGACTGGACCACAGTTGCCTTGGTAGAAGGCGCACAGAGAGGCAGAGGCAAAGGCTCAGAAGAAATGGTCTTTGTGTCTTCAAACTGGTAGTTGACAAGTCCAGGCTCCAAAAGAGCAGAATGAAAAGTGTGTTTTTGTCCAAAAACAATCAGCAGGCACAGAATAACGAGTCTCTGGTTGTACAGTCTTATTAAGTGTTAATGGTGATGATCGTATGGTCAGGCTTAGGCAGAGAAATCACAAGCTGACATGCTGAGGAGTTTCTCAGGAAAGCAAAAGGGTATTATTCACAATGGGTTTAATACCAGGGGCCGCAGCCACAGCTGATGTGGGCTGGGAGGATGAAGATGAGGGGTGTTGTGGAGGAAATCCGAGATCAGCGGATTGAGTGACTGCAACAGCCAGGAGAGGCTAGAAATCAGTCACTTTAGCCAATCAGCCACGGTGTGCCGATTTTCCCTCCCGGAGCTCTCCAGCCACTACTAACACAAAACATCCACAGCATGAATTAAATCCTCCCAAAGCTCCTAAGAGGGGCCGAGTGCTGCTGGGTCCATTGTGTGGTCACAAACTTCTGCCATGTACTGTGTGCGGCAGGCAGGAATGGTGCACCATTGCAGATTCCAGTAGGTAAAAGTGCACTCAAAACAGCTTTATTGCCGAACATCAAAAGTAACCAAACTGAAAATACAAATAAACTACACAGGCAGGCAGGCTACTGACCTAACACACAGTATAGAATGTGGGAAATCGCACAGGGTGAACAAAGGGCTTAAATACACAGAGGGAGCAATCAGAGAATGGGAGACAGGAGGGTAATACAGCTTGGACAAATCAGGCCTAGCAAGACAAGAGAAGCAAAACCAGACACACTGCACACAGGACAAAATAAGACAGCAAACACACAGACTGAACTCAAGACACGTAATCTTAACTCTAAGGACTGGAAGAATAAACAGAGACAAGACTCACAAAACACAAGACACTAAGGGAGGTGAAAAGAATTACTAATAGCAGGGAATAAACAACCTAACATAAACCACTCAGAGAACCTAAACTTCAAATACTCATTTAACCCATAGATAGAGAAAACTAGAACATAATGAAATGAACAAAATCAAAGAACCAAAACACACAAGACTTGGTCAAAGACCAAGGCACCCTAACATTAACTCTTTGGTGCAGATGTGGATACTGTATGGTTCTTTCATTGTGACTTTTTATGTTTAAGTCATTTTTTCCTAGTTTTAAGTTTGTGTTTTGTCTTTTTGGGAGCTGACATAGTCTCTAAAGGGATGGGGTTTTGGAGGGAGCAAATCGACTGTGTTACCTAAGCATGGGGAGATTTACCACAGTAACTGAGTAGTGTTAAAATCCCAATTCTTTGATCTTCGGGCTGAATGAAGAGCGCCAGAGCAACTGTTTAATGCTCAATCAACAATCTCTTTATTCCATACAAACTCTTTGAGCAATACAATCATCCAGACAGGAGACAGGGAGGGGGTCTTGCAGATCTCGAAGTGTCTGACAGTTACACACACTCTTAAAGCCTCAACCCCTCACCCAAAGTCATAAAACCTAAACATTCACATTCTTTCTCTCCCTCTCAGTGAGCTTCAGTTACGACCTTGGCTTCCTGTGCAGTATCTTTTGTTCTCCCTAATCAGAGAAAAAAGGCCATGATTTTATGCAAACAGTATTTCTTTATAAATCAGCAGTATAAAGCATCATAAAACAGTGTAATATTCCACAATGTACATGGGGATTTTCACAGCTCAGCATCCAACAACAAAATCTGCTGGGGCAGTCCCAGCAGCACACATTTACACACAGATATCAACAACCTTTGACTCTCAAACTAGGTGCCTGATGATCCCTCTCTATCTCCTGCCTCCCTATTCGTGTCCTTGCTGCCCACTTCTTCGCACACTATGTTCTCCTTGCTTTGGCTTACCAAGTCCGTATCCCACTAACGACAGGTAAATGGTAAATGGACTGGTTCTTATATAGCGCTTTTCTACTCTTCTGAGCACTCAAAGCGTTTTACACAACTTGTGCATTCACCCATTTACACCCATTCGCACAAGCACATTGTTCTAAGTGCTTTCTAAGTAACATTTACACACATTCATACTCCGATGGATGCATTGGAGAGCAATTTGGGGTTAATATCTTGCCCAAGGATATTTGGCATGCAGACTAGGGGAAGCAAGGAATCAAACCACCAACCTTCCGATCAGTAGATGACCTGCTCTAGCGCCTGAGCTACAGCCACCCCTTAGTTGTGTTAACCACAGCTACTATGGTTAACACAACTAAATCCCTAATGCTCTAATAATATATTCTGACAGTAGACAATCTGGCAGAGAGTGGAGGCTCAAGCTAGTCCTTGAAGCTGCTCCTTGGTGCCAGTGAAGAAGAACAGGTGGCTTTAATGAGATGCAAGGACCTGACCCCACCCAGAGAGAGGAGCCCAAACGAAGCTGAATACAGAGAAAGCACTCCAACCAGGACAATATTACAGCCTGGTCTATAGTCAGTATGACTCAGTTGATGTATTTAAACTATCCTTATCATCCTGCTGTAACCAGGTTTCTGTAATGCTACTAAATCAGTTTGTTAGTACATTAAATGATAATTGATCAACAGAGTCTGAAATAAATCACCTTGTGTGTCTGTTTCAGTGAATGTTGCTCCTGTGGAACTCCCTCTCCATTTTGCATTGATCTGCACAGTTCGTGTGATCAATACATTTTCCATCTTTTAATCTAGGGTCCAACTGACCAGGAGTGACATGTTTAGCCGCATGTTCTCCTTAAATTGCTGGCTGTCTGAGTGGTGTCCCAGAAACGATGTGGGCTTCATAGATAATTGGCAAACCTTCTGGAGGAAACCTGGTCTTGTTAGGAGAGACGGCATCCATCCCACTTTGGATGGAGCAGCTCTCATTTCTAGAAATATGTACAAATTTATTAAACCCCCCAAAATATGACTATCCAGAGTTGGGACCAGGAAGCAGAGTTGCAGTCTTACACGCCTCTCTGCAGCTTCTCTCCTCCTGCTACCCCCCCAAAAACCCATCTCCATAGAGACTGTGTCAGCTCCCAAACAGACAAAAACCAAACTAAAAACCATCAACAAACAACTTAAACATAAACAATTACAAAGAAAGAACAATACAGTATCCACATCTGAACCAAAGAGTAAAACAGTGAAATGTGGATTATTAAATATTAGGTCTCTCTCCTCCAAGTCTCTGTTAGTACATGACTTAATAATTGATAAACAAATTGATTTACTCTGCCTTACAGAAACCTGGTTGCAGCAGGATGATTATGTTAGTTTAAATGAATCAACACCCCCGAGTCATTCTAACTACCAGAAATCTCGAAGCACAGGCCGGGGGGGAGGTGTGGCAGCAATTTTTCACACCAGCCTATTAATTAATGAAAGACCAAGACAGACTTTTAATTCATTTGAAAGCCTGATGCTTAGCCTCGTCCACCCCAGCTGTAAAACTCAGAAACCAGTCTTACTTGTTATCATCTATCGTCCACCTGGGCCTTACACAGAGTTTCTCTCTGATTTCTCAGACTTTTTATCAGATTTAGTTCTCAGCTCAGATAAAATAATTATTGTGGGTGATTTTAACATCCATGTAGATGCTAAAAATGACAGTCTCAACATGGCATTTAATCTGTTATTAGACTCAATTGGTTTCTCTCAAAATGTAAAAGAACCCACCCACCACTTTAATCACACTCTAGATCTTGTTTTAACATATGGCATAGAAACTGAACATTTAACAGTGTTTCCTGAAAACCCTCTCCTGTCTGATCATTTCCTGATAACATTTACATTTACAATTATTGATTACACAGCGGTGGAGAGTAGACTTTATCAAAGTAGATGTCTTTCTGAAAGCGCTGTAACTAAGTTTAAGAATATAATCCACCCACTGTTATCATCTTCAATGCCCTGTACCAACATAGAGCAGAGCAGCTATCTGAACGCTACCCCAACAGAAGTCGATTATCTTGTTAATAATTTCACCTCCTCACTACATACGACTCTGGATACTGTAGCTCCTGTGAAAACTAAGGTCTCTAATCAGAAGTACCTGACTCCGTGGTATAATTCTCAAACACGTAGCCTAAAGCAGATGACTCGTAATCTGGAGAGGAAATGGCGTGTCACAAATTTAGAGGATCATCATTTAGCCTGGAGAAATAGTTTGCTGCTTTATAAGAAAGCCCTCCGCAAAGCCAGAACATCTTACTATTCATCACTGATTGAAGAAAATAAGAACAACCCCAGGTTTCTCTTCAGCACTGTAGCCAGGCTGACAAAAAGTCAGAGCTCTGTTGAGCCAACCATCCCTTTAACGTTAACTAGTAATGACTTCATGAACTTCTTCACAAATAAAATTTTTATCATTAGAGAAAAAATTACCAGTAATCATCCCACAGATGTAATATTATCTACAGCTACTCTTAGTACCATTGATGTTAAGTTAGACTCTTTTTCTCCAATTGATCTTTCTGAGTTAACTTCAATAATTACTTCCTCCAAACCATCAACGTGTCTTTTAGACCCCATTCCTACAAAACTGCTCAAAGAAATCCTGCCATTAATTAGTGCTTCAATCTTAAATATGATCAACCTATCTCTAATAATCGGCTATGTACCACAGGCCTTCAAGCTAGCTGTAGTTAAACCTTTACTCAAAAAGCATCTCTAGACCCAGCAGTCTTAGCTAATTATAGGCCAATCTCCAACCTTCCTTTCATATCAAAAATCCTTGAAAGAGTAGTTGTCAAACAGCTAACAGATCATCTGCAGAGGAATGGTTTATTTGAAGAGCTCATCACAGCACAGAAACAGCTTTAGTGAAGGTTACAAATGATCTTCTTATGGCCTCTGACAGTGGACTCATCTCTGTGCTTGTCCTGCTAGACCTCAGTGCAGCGTTCGATACTGTCGACCATAATATCCTATTAGAGCGATTAGAACATGCTGTAGGTATTACAGGTACTGCACTGCAGTGGTTTGTATCATATCATCTAATAGACTCCAGTTTGTTCATGTAAATGGAGAGTCCTCTTCACACACTGAGGTTAATTATGGAGTTCCACAGGGTTCAGTGCTAGGACCAATTCTGTTTACATTATACATGCTTCCCTTAGGCAGTATCATTAGAAGACATAGCATACATTTTCACTGCTATGCAGATGACACCCAGCTCTATCTGTCCATGAAGCCAGATAACACACACCAATTAGTTAAACTGCAGGAATGTCTTAAAGACATAAAGACCTGGATGGCCGCTAACTTTCTGCTTCTTAATTCAGATAAAACTGAGGTTATTGTACTCGGCCCTGAAAAGCCTAGAAATATGGTATCTAACCAGATTCTTACTCTGGATGGCATTACCTTGGCCTCCAGTAACGCTGTGAGGAACCTTGGAGTCATTTTTGACCAGGACATGTCCTTCAATGTACATATTAAACAAATACAGTGGGGCAAAAAAGTATTTAGTCAGCCACCGATTGTGCAAGTTCCCCCACTTAAAATGATGACAGAGGTCAGTAATTTGCACCAGAGGTACACTTCAACTGTGAGAGACAGAATGTGAAAAAAAAATCCATAAATTCACATGGTAGGATTTGTAAAGAATTTATTCGTAAATTAGGGTCATTTTAAGTGGGGGAACTTGCACAATCGGTGGCTGACTAAATACTTTTTTGCCCCACTGTATGTAAGACTGTGTTCTTCCATTTGCGCAACATCTCTAAAATTAGAAATATCCTGTCTCAGAGTGACGCTGAAAAACTAGTTCATGCATTTATTACTTCCAGGCTGGGCGACTGTAATTCATTATTATCAGGATGTCCAAAAAACTCACTGAAAAGCCTTCAGCTAATCCAAAACGCTGCAGCAAGAGTCCTGACAGGGACTAGAAAGAGAGAGCAGATTTCTCCTGTTTTGGCTTCCCTTCATTGGCTTCCTGTTAAATCCAGAATTGAATTCAAAATCCTGCTCCTCACATACAAGGTCTTAAATAATCAGGCCCTATCTTATCTCAATGACCTTGTAGTGCCATATCACCCTATTAGAGCACTTCGCTCTTGCTCTGCAGGCCTACTTGTTGTTCCTAGAGTATTTAAAAGTAGAATGGGAGGGAGAGCCTTCAGTTTTCAGGCCCCTCTTCTGTGGAACCAGCTTCCAGTTTGGATTCAGGAGACAGACACCATCTCTACTTTTAAAATCAGGCTTAAAACTTTCCTTTTTGCTAAAGCATATAGTTAGGGCTGGACCAGGTGATCCTGAATCCTCCCTTAGTTATGCTGCAATAGACATAGGCTGCCGGGGGATTCCCATGATGCATTGAGTTTTTCCTTTCCAGTCACCTTTCTCACTCACTATGTATTAACAGACCTCTCTGCATTAAATCATATCTGTTATTAACCTCTGTCTCTCTTCCACAGCATGTCTTTTATCCTGTCTTCCTTCTCTCACCCCAACGGGTCGCAGCAGATGGCCGCCCCTCCCTGAGCCTGGTTCTGCCGGAGGTTTCTTCCTGTTAAAAGGGAGTTTTTCCTTCCCACTGTTGCCAAAGTGCTTGCTCATAGGGGGTCATATGATTGTTGGGTTTTTTCTCTGTATCTATGAAGCGCCTTGAGGCGACTGATGTTGTGATTTGGTGCTATATAAATAAAATTGAATTGAATTGAATTGAACTTTTACTTCTAGACGCATGACCTTTTATCACAACCCAGCAGACCGAATACAGACTGCCATTTCAAAGCAGGGTGCTGTGCTTGGTGTGCACGAGCAGATGCTGCAATATCTTGACCAGCAGTGCCAAGCCATTAGTGTAACTCAAGATAACATGTTTTCTATGATTAAGGAGATTCGCTTCAGCATAATTCCTGCCTCCACACCAACACCATCCGTTACTCCCCCTGCTCTATTTTTCTTTCACCAATGACGCAAATAAGCTTTCTTACATTCTAAATTTACTGCGGGGAATGAGCTTTATGTCACATTTCAACCCACTGCAGTCTGCCTGTATGTTTTCTTGAATGAGCTAAAAAAGCACTCATCCTGTGGCTGAAGGAAGTTCTTTGAAGAAACTGTTAAACTCCATCAAGGGAACCTTAGTGTGTACTAGTAGTTTTGTATGGACTGCTACTACAGGTTGGCCTGAATTTACACATCAACGTGTATTCCTCCAAGCACTAACCACCACATTAAAGACCAGCTAGCATCTTGCAAAGAACTTAGCTCCTTTGAAGAGTTAGTCTCCCTCTCTCTCTCTTAGAAGAGGTAACCGTCTGAGAGAGAGAGAGGGAGACTAAGAGAACACCATTATGGCCTCTAAATCTGGCACTTGTTAATCAGGCGTGGTTGTAGAAGCCTAGACAGTAGGCTCCAAGGGACCGATGCTTTAAAAGGCTGGAGTAAATGGCAAGACCTATTTACACTTGAACAAATTAACACTCCATTATTCTATTACAATTAACAGTGAAATACAGAGTCAAAAGCACAAACTGAGTACCTGGATCACACTTGTCCTTCAAATTTTGTTTCAAACTGAGTTTTATGTAGTGTGTAAAAGTACCATCTAGTGTCCAGAAATATGATTTATCTGTCCTGTGTGCAGGAGAACTACTGATACCTGCTTGTAAGAGCTCAATACAACCAAGTACAAGTGCATGTGTGTATGTGAAGACTTTTGTGAGTTTTTGGTATTGACGGTTGCCTTATACAGGTAGTTTAATCTATTTATTGGAAGAATGCTGATTACAGAACATTGGTTATTGCAGCGGAGAGTGAAAGTGAAAGTTACAGTGTGACATCATACAGTTTATAAAAGTAGGAGACTCTTTTCGCTGATCAGTCTGTCACTTCTGTTTTCTCCCTCTGCATCCAAACTGCGACCACCAGTAATGAGTTCTTGTAAGTAAAGACATTCCACTTTATATTATAAATGTTTTATGTGACTAATGCTGTTTTGCTGTAGAAATTAGTTCAATGAATATTATTTAGAAATTAGTTTAATAATATCTAAAAAAAAAAATGATGTGACATCTGCAGTTTACCACAGACATTTGGAATCAATGATTGTATTTAGGGTGATTTCCTTACAGACAGCAGTGGAATTGGTTCATGATGGTAAGCAGCATGCTTGAGCACAGGACATGAAGCAGAATGAAGTGACAGTTTGTCATTTTGAATGCTATACAAACAACTTCTCCTATATTGCAAACTGACTTAAAGAAATTAATATGCAACTTAGTTTTGTTTAAATAAAAGGCACAGATTGGAAACTTTACGCATGAGTGTTACAAAAAACCATATTATTTTAAGTGTCTTGGGCTTCACTTTGCAGGACTTCACTTTAATTATTCAGGGATATAGTTCACAAACACAAATTTACTCCAGATTTTCTCCATGAGTCAGATGATTTCTGAAAGATATTTATTTTATTATAATAAAATACCATCATTATTTTCAATGAATGATGATAATGAATTTGTTTCTTCTTTCTTCTTGTGTCTTCTCTTCAGCTCTGGCTGTTCCATGGAGGAATGTTCCCTGGGGGTGAGTCAACTGTGACTTCGATAGTTAGCTATAGATGGTTTTCTCAGTATTATTTTAGGTCTTTGGCTTTATAATATAAAGTACAATGAGGCCACTGACTTTATTTGGCTCAATATAAATAACACTGAACTGAATTTCACATTCTTTTAATAGCTTTCGTTATAGACCTCTTCACCCGTTAAATATAAAAACTTCAATATTAAAGTCAAAAGCCATGCAGGTGGCATCCTTGTCAGTTGCCTGAACCACCTCAACTGGCTCTTTTCGATGTGGAGGAGCAGTGACTTGACTCTGCTCCCCTCCCAGTTGACTGAACTACTCCTCCTCTCTAAGGAAGAGGCCAGCCACCCTTTAGAAGAGCCTAATTTCTGCCGCTTGTATCCACCATCTCGTTCTTTCAGTTGCTACCGACAGCTCATGACCATAGGTCGGGGTAAGGACGAGTATTGACCAGAAATTGAGAGCTTCACTTTTATACTCAGCCATCTCTCTGTAACAGTAAAAACATGTTGTGATTAATTCTATAAGAGGACATAACACATGGGGGGTTGCTGCTTGTCTGTACAAGGCTCTTTGCTATGACATGATGCAAATGAAGCACGGCTCTCTAAAATGAGAAAAGCAAAACTCCTTCATTTGAACTTTGTAATTTCCTGAATTGTATTACAAAGACAATGATTGTGTTTAAAAATAATTCTGTAAATACTTTCTGATGTTGGTTCCTGGAATACCATTTACAAGTGTTAAAATCAAAGTCAGTATCGTGCCAATGCAGTTATTGCCGACAGAATTTGTTTTCATTGCATTGGGAGCGTGCACTTGGCAGGCAGAGTGAATCCAGCTGACGTTTCCTCCATTACAACCAACTAGATGTGGCAGTAGTGACATTTTGGCCTGCTAATTATTTGTATTTTCCTGTAACTTTACTGAATACAGAGCTAAAACCTCCAAAGTTTCATGAGTAGCAAGTCATTTTAAGAGGTATTTGTGAACAAAAATTCTAGACTGAGGGATACGTTTGTCCATGATTTGGAAAGCCCAGCGCAAGCTCCGCATGCAGAGGAAACAATTTTTTTCAGGAATGACTACCTTAGCACAGCATCAAGAGGATATTTGGGGTAGGGTTTGGAATCATTAACCTTCTGTGGGGGATCAGAGAGCTGTTTGAACAATCACGTAATGTGTAACAAAACAATCTGCTGTGATGCTAGTGATAACCTGTGCTCTCTCACCTGTTTGTAAAAGTTACTAAATTACCTAAGCGTTTTTTATTTAGAGTGCAAAGTGTTTAATTCTTTTTTTTTTAAGTTTTAAATATAGAGGAGGTTCACTGAGGGCAATTTATTGCATTTTAAAATGATTCAATTCAATTCAATTTTATTTATACAGCGCCAAATCACAACAAAAGTCGCGTCAGGTCGCTTTATATTGTACAGTATATCCTATAATAATAGATACAGAGAAAAACCCAACAATCATATGACCCCCTATGAGCAGGCACTTTGGCGACAGTGGGAAGGAAAAACTCCCTTTTAACAGGAAGAAACCTCCAGCAGAACCAGGCTCAGGGAGGGGCGGGGCCATCTGCTGTGATTGGTTGGGGTGAGAGAAGGAAGACAGGATAAAGACAACAACAACAACAACAATCTTTATTTATAGAGCACATTTAAAAGCCTTGGGCATACCAAAGTGCTTTACATAAAACAATAAAAAGGTTCAAACATTAATAACGAAAAAATAAAAATAACGAGTTATGTTCACAGATAAAAGCCACCAATAAGAATGACTACAGCACATGGGTAATAGCAAGATAAAAGCTGTAGCACCATAATAAAAGACACCAATAGAAAGATAGGAGGGAATAAATACATGAGGTCAATAGGTCACAGCAACCAAGCAAACAAACCAACCCAAACAAACAAACAAACCAGCAATTAAAAGGTGGAGAAGGCACGTCTAAAAAAATATGTTTTAAGCTGTGATTTAAAAGAATGAATAGAATCAGATGCCCGGATGCCAATCGGGAGATTGTTCCACAGCACAGGTGCGACA